>NW_012267283.1:1788519-1908508 GCF_000151885.1 Dipodomys ordii | reverse complement strand
AAAAAAAAGAAGGCCAGTTAGAAGAAAAGGAAAGGAAAGCAAAAACAGATGCAATAGAACAACAAAAAAACAATGAACATAATAAGGATGTCAAGAAAAATTGTATACAGAGAGAACAAAGGACTCCTAAGAGGGCTTTTGATTATGTGGAAGTGAAGAATGAATTCTTTTTAGTGGTCTAAGACCTTGCAATTCAAGGGCATATATAGTCCTTGGAATTCAAGGTTCATAGCTCCATCTACATCACCTGGAATGCTGAACATCCACATCACATCCACTGAATAAGAATATCTATCGTATGATTTCTCATGTGATTCTTATCTACATTGATGTTTGAAGAGCATCGTTGTCAAGATACATTTCTAACAGGGCTGACCATAGCCCTATCACTTGAGTGTTCCTGGGAACTATGAGAAGTGCACACACCCAGGCCCCACCCTGGACTTACTGAATCAGAACTTCTTCAGGTACAACCCAGTAGTATGAGTTTTAATAAGCCCTCCAGGGATTCTCCTGTATGCTCAAGTTTGACAACCACTGGGCTTGACATATTTAACAGCCAGATGGATTTATGTTGGCCAAGTGCATTATGTCTCTAATACCCGGGATAACGTTCAAAATAATTTAACAACCCGAGTGGCTTGGTACTGATCAATCAAAATGAACAGTGTCTGTATATCTGCTTAGCTGGTTGCTCTGAGAGATATTAATTCTTTTAGTTGCTGGATATGAGGGGGTGATCAAGGTATGCTAGAGGAGGAACTGGTTCATCCCCAGTGAGGTAAGGTAAAGGGATAAGAAAAGGAATCACAGGCTACTTATTAATCATTATGGGTTTTTTTTTGTGTGTGTGGGGGGGAATAAAACCATAGACCTTGAGCATGTGAGACCATTCTCAGCCTTCCATTACATATTTCAATAACTTGCCAACTGGTATAGCCATCCCTGTGTTTATCAGCTAAACCTCAGCCTTGTCTATTGATGATAAATACCACTGTTTCTCTTCCAGACACACCAAGTGGTTCATAGCAACATTGAAAGGGAATTACTCATCAGGAAGGAACATGCTTATTCAAAATTAGCATATTTCTTTGAAAATGTAGTCTTGAAATGGAGCTCCCCATTGGAATTTTAGGCTTCAGCGATTCCTTTACTATTAGAAAAGAAAACGACTAAATCCCTTGGGCAAAGGCTGGCTCTGGACAGGGCTTGGAAGGAGCTCTGTCAGTTGATGGTCACGCGGAGCCATGGGAGTGAAGGATACACAGAGTATCATTGTGGGTAGCATGAAGTAAAAGGAAGACAAAAAGCCAAACACACTCAAAGACAGAACTGAAAAAGATCATTCTCATACGTCATTCAGCCTCTACTATATGCATTAATGGAAGTGAGTAAATTGATTGAAATGTGTAAAGGGGCTGTGTCAACAGCCCCCTTTTCCATGGGTGGGTTTCTTACTAGCATGGCAGTTATTTCCATTCGGAGGTGAGTTTTACTATCATGGCACAAAATCCTGGCCTGAGCTTTTGTGGCCTGTGTCTGCGGAGGCATATTTAGGCACTTGTGATCACGGTAAGGAGAAACGAGGATATTGCCTTCTCTCAGAAAGCACAGGAGCACAGAAACAGACGTCTGGGAAATGGTGGTCTCTTTGTAGAGAGGTATTTAGAGGGAGGGAAGTGTGCCAAGGGGATTAGCTTAGAAAATGACCCAGCAAACCTGTTCCAGGAAACACAAATGGATTGCAGTGAACCCTGGCCTAAACTAAGGCCCTGGAGATCACATAGGAAGAAATGCACTAAAACCCAGTCATCTCTTTCTTGGAAGATTTCTTTTTTTCTCTATTATCAGGGAAGGAAGAAGTCTTTGTTGACTTTTCATGTTATCTCTAATTTCCCCAGAGGGCTTATAGTCTTTCACAAAGCTCCAGTGCTGCTTGTAGACTACTAATAGTTAACTATGTGTTTTTAAAATTTCCTTGTAAACATTTAGTCTCTTATGAAGGAGTCAGTTTACTTATATGTGTTTGTCTCAACCATGTTTTTCTGCAATGTAGATGTTCCTCGAGTTTAGCTGAGCTGATCTGCTCCTAACATGCTTGAATCAAGTAACTTCTGGGTGTGTCTCAGATGGTGTTTCTGGATGAGATCAGCATTTGAATCTGTGGAGACAATGAATTGTTCTCCATATTATAAATGGGCTTCCCTGTACACTGATGGCCTGAAGAAAACATAAGGCCAAGGAAGGAGAAATTCACCTGCTTTGCCTTGTCCCACTACTTTAGCTGAGGATCTCTTTTCCTGCCGTTGGGGTGGAATTAATACTATTAGAATCCTTGGTTCTTAGGCTCTGGTCTCAGAATAAATTACACCACCAGCTATTCTAGGTCTATAGCTTACAGCTTCAATCTCTCAAAATTCACTTATACCACACACACACACACACACACACACACACACAGACACACACAGACACACACAGACACACACACACACACACACGTTCTTCCCTGAAGAATCTTGAATAGTTCTGTCTGGCCTGTTATTAGATGTGATAACCCCAAAACCTATAGTAAATTACTACCTCATTTAAAATATCTGTAGTTCAGGGGCTGGGAATGTGGCCTAGTGGTAAAGTGCTTGCCTAGCATGCATGAAGCCCTGGGTTTGTACCACATAAACAGAAAAGGCCAGAAGTGGCGCTGTAACTCAAGTGGTAGAGTGCTATCCTTGAGCAAATGAAGCTCAGGAACAGTGCCCAGCCCCAGGACTGGCTAAAAAAAAAAAAAATCTATAGTTCAAATTTTTCTTGAAGGACACCATAATCTTTGATTGGTCCTAACCTAGACAAATCTGATAATTGCTTATCTAAATATGGGGCTAATATAACTCAGTCTGCCTACTTCACTGAGTTATGAGGACTGAATGTGAATGTCTATGGAAATTGGTTTTGTAAGCTTTGAATGTAAGAAAAGGAAAAGGGCAGAAAGGCAAACTCAACACGCCAACATGTTTTATTTGATAGGAAAGCCTGGGAAAGGCAATCAAGTCTTCTTCAGCTCAACTGAAGGGGAAATGGTGCACCACCTTACATTTAGGGTCCCTTTAAATATTAGGCAGAAAAAGTAAAGTTAGGCAGGGCAGATGGAAGCGAAGTATGTTTGTTCAGGGGTAAAGGGAAGGGAGATGGTTCAGCAGTGTTGGCAGAAGGCAGTTCTAAGATACAGCTGTGGGGTGGAGGGAGAAGTCATACCATCAATGAAGTGCTCAAACAATGCATGAGATCATTATTGTCATGCATTTAACACTAAGCTAATTGTCATTGGACACCTTTACTGGGGTAAAAGAGATATTATGTGGTTAAGATATTTACAAGGTCTTAAGTTTATTGAAATGAAGATTCCCCCTGGCTTATTGGGGAAATATCCTCTTTCAGATTTTCACAATGCTATTTCATTATATAGGAGCAAAACAATTCAACTAGAGCACATGGCTCCTTAGTTATGTTCTCCCTCTTTTCCTCTCCCTTTTCCCCCCTCTCTTTTCTCTCTTTTGTAAAACCATTTTTGGTACATGCAATGTGGCATATGCAGGTTCATTCTTCTAGAAGCTATTGGATGACTGGGTATATAGATCAATCTCTTGTGACTCTCTGGACTTTAACCATATCATTCCTTTGAATGATGCTCCTTGGGGGCACTCAAGTCTGCAATCCTTAGTTTGCTTAATATGAACCATTCTAGGACAAAAACACCTTGTAAGAGCTTCCTTTGGCACCACTGTTGGTAATCACCCATTTTTGTCACCTAGAAACAGTTTGGTGATAATGATAGCTGGCTACCATTGTAACTTATCTGCTGTTCTTGAGATTGTAATGGAAGAGTCTAAACTTCCAGTGTTATGTGCTTCAGGAAGGAAGAAGGGCTGGAAGCCAAGTTTCCATTGTCTACTCTTTTCCTAATTCATGATGGTATCACTCTGGTTAAGTCCCTCACTTTCTGAGATTCTTCTTCTTTTTTTTTTTTCCTAGCTGGTCATGGGGCTTGAACACTGGGCCTGGGCCCTGTCCCTGAGTTCTTCAGCTCAAGGCTAGCAGTCTACTACTTGAGCCACAGCACCACTTCTGGTTTTCTAGTGGGTTATTGGAGATAAGAGTCTCATAGACGTTCTTGCCTGGGCTGGCTTTGAACTGTGATCCTCAGAGCTCAGCCTCCTGAATAGCTAGGATTACAGGTGTGAACCACCGGAACCCGGCTGAGATTCATTTTTTTTTTTTTACATCTGAAAATCATGAGAGGCCCTGTCCTTAAAGGTCTGAAGGTCATTACTAAGGCCCTTTCTACTGGTTACAAGAGCTCAGAGATTTCTTGTAATCATGCTGGTGCTGTCTATGAAGCTTACTTGTGAATTCTTACCGATTTGGAACAGGGCACTTTGCTTGAGAGAAAATAAAAAAGCTGATGGAAGCCATGCCAGGGGAGAGTGGAAGGAAGAATGATCATATCAGCAATAGGAAGACAAAGAAGGGTGTAGGTTGTAGTCCAGTTACTGCTGCCAAAAAGGCAGGCCTACAGTGCATGTTTCTGTGAGTCACGGAGATGGATGACAAGCTAATATGGGTGGAGAGGGTACTTGGGGTGAAAGTGGATGTGTCTATTGTAAAAACATCTCAGGAAAGAGGAACTTCTAGCCAATACCTTATTCTCAGGTTCACCACTCAGCTATTAGGGAAACCAGTGGTGGCTAGAGAGGCAGGGACAGAGTTGGGGGTTTAGAGTGACATTCACACAAGCACACAAGGATGCTTCGGAGATAGCCTTTCTCAAATCAAGGCTAGTGCTCTACCACCTGAGCCACAGTACCACTTCTGGTTTTTGAGTGGTTAATTGGAGATAAGAGTCTCATGGCAACTTTCCTACCTGGGCCGGCTTCAAACCATGATCCTCAGATCTCAGCCTCCTGAGTAGCTAGGATTACAGGTGAGAGCCACCAGCCTCCAGTTTGCCTTTATTTTTAATGCAGAGCAAAAACAGTTATCTAATGACAGACACGAGAACAAGAGCATGAATGAGCAGGGTCTCTTCATGTTGCTGCTCATGTGTACTTGAACTAGGTGGGATTATCAGCTGGATGGTCTAAGCAGCCTTGGGAAGATTCAGAGGTGGCTCTTGTTTCAAACTTCCAGGAGACATCACAATACGTATGAGTTTGCCCTATTAATCCAGAGGCATGCTGTTGGTATACCAAGGACATTCATTTTTTATGTTCTGTATTTTTGGGCCTATTCCAATTCAAGGGTAGCAAGCTGGGTAGTGACTCAACATCAAGGTCATGAACTGATTTTCTTAGGGATAAAAGGATTTGGTGTGTGTGTGTGTGTGTGTTTGTGTGCATGTATGTATGTGTATATATATATGTATATATATATATATATATATATCAGTAATTAAGAGAGCTGCTGCATATCAGAACTATTGCACACCCTCACACCGCAGAGTATATTCAGTCTATAACTGGATATCCACACAGATTTACATATTCTAATCACTGGCATTGTTGGCTGGTAGGAACCTTGGAACAGGGAAAGATGGACTGATTCTTACCTCCTAGCTCAGCTGGCTTTCGTGCAGTGAAGGAAGTGTTGATTGGTATGAAGAAGAGAGCCGGGGTGGGATTAGGTGGGAACTAGTAGTAGGGAAGGTGGGCAGCTAAAAGAAATAACTTTTCAGGATGAGAATCTGGCTTATTCAGACACCAAAAGCCATTCATCACTCAAGAGCTGCAATTATGACTTGCAGAACATTTTGGGCTGTTCCTTCAACATAACCTGAAGGTGAGAATTGCCCATAAACTAGAGCTGCTTTGTGATTAGTAACATTTTCTTTTCTTTCCCTACCCCCTCCTCTCCACTCCCCTCTCTTCCCCTTCCCTCTTTCTTCATTTTCCCCTCCCCTTTCCCTTTCTCCTCTTCTCTCTTTCCTCCTGTTCCCTCCCATTTTCCCCTTTCTCCCCTTTCTTCTTCTCCTTTCTTCTCCCTCCTCCTCAGGTCAAAAAACTCCTTTCAAAGTATTTCTTCTTTGACTGTTTCATAGATTCTTAGTCATGGCTCTTGGGAGGAATGTGGTATAGTAGAGAAGTGAAGGCAAGCAGCTCGGGTTATTGTCTTGCGGACTTTGCCTTAATCCATTCTTTCAGGTTTTTCTAGTTTGTCTATTTATTATCTTTGCGGATAGGGTACACTTTAACTTCCAGAAACATAAATCTGCTTGAACTCTGCTGGGAAACTGACGGGATCCAGTGGATATAATGACAGGAGAAATCTTGGTGATTCAGAAGGGCGAGGATCAGCATGTAGCTAGACAGGCCAGGACTTAGGAGGTGGAATGAACTCACCCTCTTGAAAATGGTGTTTTGAGAAGTGGATGGAAAGAGATCTCCTCTGGAGACTGGGGTGGGTTGGTGGGTGGGAGTGGAGATGATGTCGTAGACCCTCAAACAGTCTGTGTCTCTGGGTGGCTTTTTAAAGTGGCGTGGCTTGGTTCACAAAACATAAGAACCCACGATCACATATGTTACCTGGTTTCTTTGCTGTTTACTGTGGCCTTGAACGGCTGTTTAGAGTTAGAGGGGAAAAGGTTTGAGGTTGTTGCATTGCCTGAAGGTCAGTTGGGAGAGAATTAGCTGTGATCCTCTCAAAGAAAGCAATATTGCCGTTGCTATGTGGGTTGCTAATGCAGGCGACTGATGTGAAATGGCTGGTATTTGAGATACTGTACATATCTGTCTCTTACCTGAAGGAAACGATAAAGTATACCAATAGACTGTAAAAATACACTGATTGCTTTAATAGTTGATGGAAACAATTCCTTAATTTGACCTTCTGCAAATCAGCAAATCCTTCTACAAATAGCTCAAAATTATCTAGCAGTTTCTCTTGGTAGTAGTTTCCATGTTACTCTATGTTTAAAGGAAACCTTTATTGAGTCACATATTGTAAAGACAATGGGAGTCTCTTCTATTATAAATGCTTGGTATACTACATGTAATCATGGAATATGCCAGAAGTGTAGAAGGAAAACCTTAAATCCTCTTAATTGTGCCCTGGCCACCTCAGAAAATGGCACTACCCAGCCAAATGTTATTTAGTAGCAAAATATATTTTAATGGAAAAACCATCTTAAGTAACTGAATAAAAATGTGTTCCAGAAAATTTCCCAATAGACAGCAGAGTATGTACATTTCGTGAGGATGGAGTAGCATCTATTTCATATAATTTTTATATAGATAAAACAGGCACATTTAAACATTGAAACATGTAAGAAAGATGTCATGAGGAATAACAAAATATATCACAAAATTTAAAAAGCCAACCTCAAATAACATGTTTACTAAACAAAACAAGCCCCAGCACCATGTTGGACTTCCTTGGTATAAGTTCCAGGTGGCTCAAAGAGCTGTCAGGAAGAGATGATCCTGCTTTGGGAGTATGGTGATTAAAACCCAGTCCTTCTTTTCCTGCAGGGAAAATAAAACAAAACAAAACAAACCAGATTCAAAAGACTGAGCTGAGGAGGCAAGAACTTTTGGGGGTGCTGAAGCAGAATTGAAAAATCTCAGATGTGAGCATTGTGATGGTGTTTGTAGGGATGGGGGAGGGGTGTCATTCTCTTGCAAAATGAAGGGGCCTGGAGAATAAGGGCTAACTTATGGGAAGATCTGAGGAGCCGCAGGCCTACATTTTAGCCTCCCTTCTGTCATTAGCTTCCTGTGTGACAAACTTCTCATCTGGAAACGGAAGTATTTGGACTTCCTGAGTCTAAACATCTCTTAGAGCACTGGTAAGCTATGACTTTTGGTAATAATGTCTGTTTAGGATCGATTTTTGGAAGAGATCAGAGGGAACACGACTTCTTTCTTAAGCCTGAACTAAGATTGAACAAGATCAGGTTTGTCTTCTTTATCAGAAGAGGTTTCAGGTTAAGGGACTTGATGGAGGTTGCAAGACATCATGCTGTCTCCTGTCACTCCCAGCAGGAAATAGCTCCACTGTCAGCAAGCATTTATTATCTAGTTTGGTGGCTGCATATCTACTGATTCTATAGTCCTTAATATACTTAGTATTGTAGGAGAGAAAGAAAACAACGACTACCAGCCTCATCTGGCCTTTACCAGTGCCTTGCCAAAATTATCCTGGGTACAACATAGCTCAAGTTAGCACCACAACTTGCCCTTACATGTTGGGCCCTGAAATCAAGCTGGATCAATTCTTCTTCTGGATTTGCAAACTAGGGCAGTATATGAATGTCTCTGGATATTGTATGATGCTATATAAAATGTATAAGTTATGATCAGTTCTGTTCTATGTGAACTAACCAGCAGAGAAAACTACAAGAGAGAAAGGAGCAAGAGAAGACATACACACATACACACACACACACACACAGAGCTAGAGAGACAGAAAAGATGAATCAACCCTTGAGAGATGAAGTTTTAGGTAGTGAGGCTTGGGTGGTTCTTGAATCCTTAATTCTGCTCCTTCTGATGTTCTTTCTATTCAGAGATTTCTCTGTTTTGGGATTGCATGCAAATCCCTCTACAGTGTTAATTCTTTTTTTTTCTAAACTGTTAGAATTTTAGGATGACCATCTTAAATGACCTAGGTCTCCTAGAAAAATGGATTACAGAATAAACAGAAGGAGCCTGTCTGATCCAGTTGGAGGCTAGTTAGCTTTTCATTAAGTGTGCAATACAGCTTTCAGTGTCAGTTGCCATAAATTTTCTTGACTTTTCATCTCAAGCTTTTGAATAAAATTCCAGGGCGTGTTGGACTTATATTCATAGATGCTCATAACTACTCTTACTCCATGGTAGGAGAGTGTGACTACATAGGGAATCATGCAAGCCCTATTTTTCCTTTTCTTTATCTGCACCATATAAAATGTAAAGTTATATGAAAGTAATAAATGCTTTATGTTCTTTTCTAAGTTCCTCTTTCCTCCTCCTCCTCCTTCTTTCAGCTCTTGTTTTCTTATTGTGTTTCAACTGTATCTACTCTCCATTAAAACCATGGTCTTTATCTTGGGAGATCTTGCATTTGTTCTCCAAAGTTCTCTTGAGAGTGCAGATTTGAAATTTTTCTTCAAAGATAAGGTATACTTGAGATGATACAAGAAAAATTCATTGGCAAAGGCAAATTTTCTATTATGATTTTCCTTTAATAGATGTTATTTCTTCGCAAGTTGACATTGACATTCCAGTGAAAATGATTCACCAGCAAATGGGAGAATAAACATTGACTTCATCTAGCTGAATTTCCTGTTTAAAAATGAATCTGACAATGCCCATTTGCTTTTAGTTTTCCAATAACATAGGGGGTAAATGCATGAACTACAAATCTACAGGATGTAATGCAGTATGCATATTGAAAGTCTTAAACTGGATAGATAATATTCTAACACTGTAACATTTGTAAGGACAGTGTCTGAATATTGAAATGATTTTACCCATGAAATAGCAAGCTATGACTGGTATTTCCTGAGCTTTAAACAGGTGCAATTTTAAAACTATTTTTCCATGGGCTTATTTTGATGATAGCCTTTTCTCAACTCTAATCAGAAATGAGAAACCAATTAATAGAACATAGGTTATCATAAATTTTCTTGTAAGTCAATGAAATGGTGAACATATAAAACTAAAAATACAGGATCAAAATATTTGGTTTGAGAAATAAACATTTCTTGCCAATTTCAATACTATTTTTATTGTACTCAAGAGCTTAAACATCTAATAGGCAATTTTTATAAGCTATTATTTATTTTATATCCTTGCAATTTCTATTGAAAATTTGTTTACTTAACTTCCTTCCTCACTCCCATCTACCTTCCTTCCTCCCTTCCTTCCTTCTCTTTCTTTCTCTTTCTTTCTTTCCTTTCTTTCTTATCCTTCCCTTTCCTTCTTCCCTTCCTTTCCTTTCCCTTCCTTTTCCTTTCCTTTCCTTTCATTTCCTCCCTCCCTCTCTTCCTTCCTTCCTTCCTTTCTTCCCTCCCTCCCTCCTTCCTTCCCTTCCTCTCTCTCTGTATCTTCTTTATTTATTTTCTTTCTTCTTTCTTTTTCTCTTCCTTTGTCTCTCTCTCTCTTCCTTTCATTTTAATTGTAATAAAATTTGGATCAGCACTTGTGATGATGACACAGGGAATCACAAGTTTGAGGCATAACTGGGCTACAGAGAACTTATCTAATAAAAAACCTTGAAAACAAAAACTATACAATAAAATACATGGAATGGAATGTTTCACAAATTCATATTTTTTGAAAAACGATCACATTAATTTCTCTCATGTGCTACTGAAGTGAGCCCAATGCTTGAATTAACATTGTTTTCTAGCTTTGATGATAGTGTATTTGGGGATACAAAATGCTTACACTCAAACTAGAGATACCTTCAAGATGGCTTGAGTTTCAACCTTTATATTATAGATAGACATTAATTTCTTTTGGAGTAGCCTTTACCTGGAGCAGTCGTGTCCTGTCCAAGCCGAAAGACAATGGCAACGGTTGGGTCGCACACATTTTCCACCATTTAAGCACGGAGACTGGCAAGTAGCTGGGATGAAGAAAAATTCATGTGTTTATTTAATTGGTATTTATAAATTCTAAAGATGTCTATAGAGGCTTGTGGGAAAAATCTTCCTCTATTTCTTGGTCAGCTCCACCACTATTCCTCACATACTCCCCCTCCACCTCAATTTACACAACATGTCACTGTTTTGAACTATAAATTTTTCATATACTTAGTTAAGTTGTGACTCTCTGGATGGAGCAAGCACTCAACTCTATGATTGATTATATGATTATGCCAGATACCAACTCTGATGATAATAAATTAATTTCACGGAGGATTGTCTAAAATAACAGATGATTCAAGCCCTTTGTGCACTACATGGCTTTTACTGGAATAATACTAAACCTAAAATGAGTCCAAAGTAGCTACAGATGAAACTCTGAGCAAACAACCCAAAATTTATGACAAAGACCTCTTTCTCACAAGTCTAGTCTTGAATTTATTTGTTAAAAACCTGAGGATGCTTAGATTTGATGATGTCCTAATATCAGCAAGCTCAGCACATCAAAGAGAAAGGAGAACTCCTTATAGGGAGAAAATACAATTCCTGCTCAGGAAAGTTGGAAATTCAAACTATTTCTGTCTCATGATAGCACTGAAAAGAGCCTTTTCTAGATGAAAAACTCATCTTTGATGAGATAGAAATAAATGTCATTTCTATAACTGTTCATTCGCAAAATATGGCCAATGTTTGCAAGTATCAGGCAGGAGATAAATAGAGTGATGAGGAAAAGAAAGGAGAAGTGAAATATCAGTCTGTCTCTTGGAGGGACACTCTTGGTAAGTAGGGAGTAAAATCAACCTGGAAGATCATACTCATTTGCAATCTAAAAAAAAGAGGATGAAACAAACAGGGTCAGACCTAGCAAACATAAAATTCAACAATTCAACTCCAACTCCCTGTGATTTCTGCTTTGCTGTATCTCAGGATACAGCATGACTGTATCTCAGGAACACACTGACTTTGTAGCCCTCACTGTACTAATCAACTCATTACATTTACTTCTTTGTCTAGAAAGTTAACATCTCTTTCCTTATGATCATGGCGCTCCAGTATACTGTTCTGGGCTTACTCATGCCATATGCTTTTTGCATAGGCTCATTTTCTCCTCCCTGACTTTTTCATTGATGACTCATATTTCTCTATCTTCAACTTAGCTATATCTTCTGGGAACTTAGACCATCAGGTAACTTCCTGTCATACCACTGCCCTTGAATGTTCCTCATATCTAGCAAACACCGCATGTTCATCCTTACTTCCTTACCCCCAAACTGGCTTCTGTAGCTCAGTAGATGGTACCACCTTCCTGGTTTCAAGCAGGAAACAGGGATTTTTGACTTTGAAAGACTTTTACCCCCACAACAAATCTATGACAAAGTAACATTGGTTCTATTGGTTCTTTAAAAAAATTTTTTTTTTTTTATCCAGACTTCATTACTTCTTGCCAATTCTGCCCTTATGACTTTCAACTAAGTTCTCTAGGTCTTGCTTCCCACCACTTTGTATACTGAGGCCAGATTTCCTGAAAGGAAATCTGATTACATGATTTTCTTGCTTAAACTACTTTTGTGCTTCCAATACCCACAAGGCACAATCCAGTGTGTTGAACTTCACATGTGTATATCCTGGTGTGACTCCTCTTGTTCCCCTCAGATTCTAAGCCTATGAATCCTTTTCTGAACACTGATAGTTGCTTAGTGTACCCATCTTCACTGCTCTCATAGCTCTTCCACAAAATTCAATTTACCTCAGTTTTTAACATATCCTAGTTATGTATTGATAGGCCATTCTGCATTCCTTCCCCTTTTCTGAATTAGAATTCTGGAGAGAAAGAGCTTTTGTTTTATATCCATTTGTGTACACAGTACTCAGGACATGTAAGCAGGAAAATGCACTGAGGTCTTGATGTAGGACTTAACAAAAGGAAGATTACTATGGCTCCTTGTCATTAAGGAGCTCACTGTGGTTAGAGAACCAAGAAGCTAAGAGAATACAAATAAATTTGATCAATGGCACTATAAACTGCCTGCTTTTAATTGTGTAACACCACAGATATAAAATATCAGAAAGTAGGCTACTGTGATAGAGAACAAGTTTGACAATAAGAAGAAACTCAGGCAGGAATGTGGAGGTGGATAAAGCTAAAATGGGTAGAGGAAGGAGACCAGGAGCAAAGCTGTGAGATGTGGGAGAGAAGAGGTTGCTCAGATGCAGTGGGAGAAGCCACCACTGCAGTGTCAAAGACTGATGGTAAGATAGGAACTGGGCTGTGCTTTAGCTGTGTGGAAGCCAGTCAATACAGTCTATACAGTGTGTGGACACCAGTCTATACAACACAAGAATTCAGGTTAGAATTAGAGACACTAGACAACCACACTGGTTCTCAAAGATATGCATCAATGCAATACAGTGATGTTCAGCCTGGCAATGGAAGCATAAAAGCCATCTAACCATCATCCGGAAGTCTTTTACTAGACAAGGTTAGCATAGGGTGAGCGATCCTATGCAGGAAGGAATGATAAAGATATTGGTGATCTCAGATGAAGAAGTGAGAAGGGAAGGGCACTGGTGGCTCACATTACTCAGGAAGCTGAGATCTGAGGATCACGGTTCAAAGCCAGACCAGGCAGGAAAGCCCGTGAGACTCTTATCTCCAATTAACCAGCTGAAAACCAGAAGTGGAACTGTGCATCAAAATGGTAGAATGCTAGGCCTTGAGAGAAAGAGCTTAGGGACAGTGCCCAGGCCTTTGAGTTCAAGCCCTACAACCACTAAAAAGAAAAAAAAAACAATGGAGGGGGAAAGTCAAGAAAGACTTGTTATCTGGAAGAGTGTCACCTGTACCTGCAATGATAAGGTGCTTGAAAATGGGCCTGATAGTTTGCAGGGGCGGGGGCGGGGGTGGGGGGAGGGAAGTGTGTCAAGTTTGGAAGTTTGGATACCTGAGAAGTATGCATAAATATCAAAGTTGATTGTTACAAGTGAACACTGGATAAGATTGCTTTAAGAGTTCCCAAAGTCTCCAAATTGAGTCTCTAGGATGTTTTTACTTAGTGACATTCATGGGTAGCTTAATTTGGGCTTTGCATAGGATACCAATAAAATAAAATAAACTCTAAGAGGAAACCTACCTGTATGACAGCGGGACCCAGTCCATCCAGATGGGCAGTCACACTGGTAAGGTGCCACGCAGCGACCACCATTCAAACAGGGAAGAATGCATATTGCTAAAACAAGAAAAATAAAAAGGTACTGGAAAGGATTTGATCAAGATGCACATGCTCAGAGATATTCAAGTATTCACAGAACAGTTTGTTATCCAGGAGCGAAACCTTGCATGACCCAGTAAAGAATCTTCCAGTATGTGCTCTGCTTATTAATCAGCATCACGGGAAAAGCACAACAGGAGAAGTAAATCTGCATCCATAGCCAGATGTAATTTCTCTAATGCCAAATGAACCCTTTCAGTGGGAACACACTATAATCAATGCCTGCTAAGTGCTTTGCTTTGACTCTTCACAAAACAAATCAGAATGATCTCCCATTTCCTCTCTTTTCAAATTTCCATTACAAATTATATAAGATGCTCTGAGAGGGTGTGGCTGCCTTGGGACTCTTGGACTAAAAGTGAGAATGGGAATCAGATGGGCTATCTTATAGCTTACCGTTCATAACATTTTGGTTGTAATGCAATAACTTGCTCTCATTTCCTAGAAACTGAGGCTTCGTGGGGATTGAATCAGACCTCCTCCACACCCTCCCCAGCTGACATTCCTCTTCCTAGAAGAGGTTGTTTAAAAGATGGGGACATTGTTGTCTTACTCTTCCAAGTATGGTCCTTTAACCAACAATATTGACTTCACCTAAGAGTTGGCTAGAAATGCAGATTCTTAGGCCTGAACCCAGTGCTGCTGAAGCAGGATCTATGGTTGAACAGCATCTTTAATTTGTGTACAAATTAAAGTCTAGGAAGTCATGCTCAGTGAGCTAATAAGGAAAGGCCTGTATTCCTAGGGGAATATTCCCTGAGTCTTTGTGTTCTTGGTTTGTCCTGACAGACCTTAGTAGAAAAGAATGATGAAGACGTAGAAAGGAAAAAAATGTGATTTTTTTCCATCTTTCTCTTCCTTCCTTCCTTTTCCTTTTCCTTCCTTCCTTCCTCCCTCCCTCCCTCTCTTTCTCTCTTTCTCTCTTTCTTTCTTTTGTCGGTCGTGGAGCCTGAACTCTGGGCCTGGGCACTGTCCTCCAGCTCTTCAGCTCAAGGCTAGTACTCTACCACTTGTGCCACAGAGCCACTTCTGGCTTTTTCTGCTTATGTGGTGCTGAGGAATCGAACCCAGGGCCTCATGAATGCAAGGCAAGCGCTCTACCACTGAGCCACCTTCCCAGCCCCCTTTTCATCTTTCTTAATCACTTAAAAATATTTGCTTTGGTGAGAAGTTAACAGCCTTCCATCATTCAACTTCTTTATAGAATAGTTGAAAAGATCATATTTATGAAGTGCGGTTTTGGGACTTGGACTCAGGGCCTAGCTTTTTTAACTCAAGGCTGGTGTTCTACCACTTGAGCCACAGCTCTACATCTGGCATTTTAAGATTAATTGGAGAGAAGAGTCTCATAGACTCTTCTTCCCAGGCTGACTTTGAATTGTGATCCTCCGATCTCAGCCTCTAGAGAGGCTGGGTGTGAGCCACCAGCACTCAGCTTTCATATTTATTAAGTTTTAGAGTCTGATTTTAGGCAAAAAATAACTTGCATAGACCAATGGCATCACATCAATGACTCATCACACATTATTCCTAATGAAAACAGGAAATATAGTTGATCCTTTCATCCCAAGATATTGAAGCACAGTATAGTTTAGGCATTCGGAAACATTTAAACTGCTAGTGTACTTTCCCCTGATAAGTTCTGAACATATTTCTATAAGGATAAAAATTATATATTCATTTACCAAGCACTTCCAACTTCTTCTTTTCTTAATTAGCGGTGTCCCTGACAAAAGGTGACAGAGGCCTGCTAATACTATGTGCAAAGTACAGTGTTATACAACACTGTGTACTTATACTAACGATGGTGATGACAGGTATAGTGTATTGTAGATCTGAGGAGGTAAAGGAAGAGAGGGTTGTGAGACTCCACCATAGACTCCTTCCCAAGGAAACCAGGAGGCACATGGCAATGACACTAGATAACTCTTGACAACTGTATATTCATACCACATATGTTCATGTATATTCTAAATACCCTGAAGCCTCGACATTTTCAGATCAGCCTTGGATATTCTGGTCTGCTGTAAGGATTTAAGCCAATGGATTCCTTCCAACAGAAGATAGTTCCTAGGAATTTTTCCAACTCGGTGACTTTCATAGAATTGTTCAGAATTCAAAGTTAAACTTAAGGACAGACTCACGCTCTTCACAGAGACGCCCCATCCAGCCATCTGGGCAGGAGCACGCATTTGGACGTTGACAGACACCTCCATTCTGACACGGGAAACGGCAGACCGCTAGAAAGAGAATAGGGTGACTCATGATTCTAGGGAATTCTGAAAGGACTGTGGTAGAAATCTGGACTGCCCATTTATAATTCATAGTATGTCCTTAAAGAGCAGAAACAATATCAAGTCTTTTTTTAAAATAAGTCTTTTATTGTGAAAATACTATAGAGAGGGGTTATAGTTATATGAGCAAGGTAGTGAGTACATTTCTTATCAAGCATTGTTGCCTCCTCCTTTGTTTTTCTCCTAGCATCCCTTCCCTCCCACCTCCACAACTACACTCCCCCTCACTCACCCCACATCAATTGTAAAGTTTTTCAACATAGTGTCTTGTACATCTCATCGTTACAACAGGTCAACTTGTATCCCTATTTAAACATTTTGTTTTTTCACTTCTCCTCCCCAAATTACACCAACAGTGAAAACAGGGGTTATACCCTTGTGAGGAACATACAAAGCAACAAAAAATCACATGGTACATTATAAATACGTGAGAAGCAATAGCAAGAAAGAAAAAAACCACTTGTCCCTATCTTGTGTTTCATTTCCCTTAACTTCATCTTATCTGGTCATATGTCCTTTTCTACTTGTCCCAGACATATACTAGTTATCGCAAATAAGGGAAACCATGGGACCTATGTTTCTTTGGGCCTGGCTTACTTCACTTAATATAATTTTTCCAAGTCTTTCCATTTCCTAACAAATGGGGCAATGTCATTCTTTCTTATGGAGGCATAGAATTCATATATGTATATCTATATATCTATATCTCACATTTTCTTGATCCACTCATCTACTGAGGGGCATCTGGGTTGGTTCCATATCTTAGCTATGGTAAATAATGCTGCAATAAACATAGTTGTGCTGGTAGTTTTAGTATGGTCTTGTTTGTAATCATTTGGGTAAATGCCCAAAAGTGGGATTGCTGGGTCATAGGGGAGCTCTATGTGGAATCTTTTGAGGAACCTCCATACTGCTTTCCAAAGTGGTTGAACAAATTTATACTCCCACCAACAGTGTAGTAGGGGTCCCTTCTGGCCATATCCCCTCCAGCATCTGTTGTTATTAGAGTTTTTGATTATAGCCATTTTAACTGGGGTGAGGTGGAATCTCAATGTTGTTTTGATTTGCATTTCTTTTATGGCTAGAGAGGTTGAGCATTTCTTCATGTGTCTATTGGCCATTCTTATTTCCTCTTCAGAGAAGTTTCTCTGTAAGTCTTTAGCCTACTTATTTATTGGGCAGTTGTTTCTTTGAGGATTTGTTGTTGGGGGGTACAATATCAAGTCTTAAGAGGAAATTTCAATATATGGAGAAGAATAGTTTGTTATTGGATATTACCATTGCAACTTCCTCCTGCTTTATTGAGGTTATAACAGAAAGATAAAATTGTATATATGTTTAAGATTTACAACTTCCTGGGTATAGTGCATGCCTATAATTCTAGCTACCTGGAAGGCAGGTAGAAGGATTGCAGATTAAGGCTAACCATGGCAAAAGCATGAAACTATATTTAAAAACAACTAAGAGCAAAAGGATTGGAGTATGGATCAAGCTATGAAGCATTTGTAACTTGATGTTTTCCTATATGCATACTGTGAAATAATCATCACACCAAGCTAAACACATAGTTACCATTTCCTTCCCTCATCCCCCCTTCTCCTTCCTTCCTTCTTTCCTATTGTCTCCTCTCTTTCTCTCTTTTATTCTTTTTTTGTCAGTTGTGGGGCTTAAACTCTGTGCCTCGAGGCTGTCCCTCAGATCTTCAACTCAAGGCTAGTGCTCTACCACTTGAGCCACAGAGCCATTTCTGGTGGTTTATTGGAGATAAGCTCTTTTATTCTTATGAGAATACTTAGTCTATTGTTTGAGCAAACTTTTTTTTTTTTTTTGGGTCCGGTCATGAGGCCTGAACTCTGGGCCTGGGCACTGTCCCTCAGCTCTTCAGCTCAAAGCTAGCGCTCTACCACTTGAGCCACAGCGCCACTTCCGGCTTTTTTTTCTTTTTGCTTATGTGGTGCTGAGGAATCGAACCCAGGGCCTTGAGCATGCAAGGCAAGTGCTCTACCACTGAGCCACCTTCCCAGCCCTGAGCAAACTTTTACAGTAGGGCCAGAATGCTGTTCAATAGATTGCCAGAATTTATTCATCTTGCATAATTAAAAGTTTATAGCCTTTGGCTACCATCTCCCTATTTTGCTTCCCACTTATCCCTCTAGCAACTTACATCTAAGTTTGACTATTTTTACATTCAATGTATCGGAGATCACAAGCAATGTTTGTCCTCCAGGGTTGTCAATGCTGCTGTTGGTGTACACAACAGAGTTTCCATGTGTACACATGCACGCACCTGCACGCGCGCGCGCGCACACACACACACACACACACACACACATGCTTCACCCATTTATTTGTCAACAGCCAATTAGGCTGGTTCCATGACTTGACTGTTGTGAAAAAAGTTATGGTCACTGACATTTTTAATTTTGGTACTTTCTAGAAGAAATCGCAGATCTAGCTTACCTAAAGACTCATAATTTTCCAAGATGCCATGCCTTCCATGAGTTGGTATTGTTACAGATGCTATGGTTTCCCCTGCTTGAATACTATACTCTTTGCTCTAATCCATTCTAGGTTAGCTTCCATTTCAGTCTTCAAGACCTAGTTCAAACGCCTCTTGTCTGGGAACCATTCCTGACACACCTCCCAATTCCCAGGCAAACAGTCATGGCTTTCCGCTTCCTCATTCCCCAGCACCTACAAACTCAGCCTTCTACTACATGTACACTCGCATCAACAGATCTCCTATTACACTCCATGGCAACTATCTGTGACCACATGTGTGAATTTAAGAAGTTGTTGCCGTAAACCTGGGCTACCCCGGGGTTGCAGCATGAATCCCAGCTCCATGGGGTCACTAGCATAGTTCTCTCAGAAAATATTTGTAGAACAAATGAAAAATGACACTTGGATAGCTTGTTTCTTTTTCCCTTTTTATTTTTGTGTGTCAGTACTATGGCTTGAACTCAGGACCTTGGTGCTGTCCTAGAGCATTTATGCTCAAGGCTAGTGCTGTCCCACTTGAGCCACATCTCTACTTGTGGCTTTTTGATGGCTAATCAGAGGTAAGTGTCTTGTAGACTTCCTGGCCTGGGCTGGCTTTGAACTGGGATCCTCAGATCTCATCTTCCTGAGTAGCTAAGATTAGAGGCCAGAGCCGCTGGTGCCTGGCTTCTTTTTTCCATTTGACACAACTACTAAGAGGGAATTTAAAGGAAAAATGAAGCAGCATGCATAGTAATTGTCTGTCATATTGAATTCCCATGTACATTTCCCCACAGTATCACTAAGAAATAACCATTTACATATTTCATTACCTCTGCAAATAGGAGGCGATGTCCATGTTCCATTTTCTAGGCAAACACTCCTTAGGGAGCCCTCCAGCATGTACCCACTGTAACAGGAGTAGGTGACCATGTCCCCGTATTGGTGATAGATGCCTCGAGCGATAGCATTCTCTACGTGAACTGGTGGGCCACATGAGATTTCTATAGGAAAAAAAACCAATAATTAGCCATGTGCAACTAACCCCACATTTACAAACTCACTAACTCACTAACCAGAGATCACAAACTCACTTCTAAGGCTGAATTAAAGAGCAAAGATAAAACACATAAAGGAAACATTTTTACCCACCACGTATCTAGAATAGTAGTAATTAAAAGAATAATCTGCTGCTATTCAGAATAATTGGACACAGAAAGCGCTAAGGATATGTGTTTTCTTATTCAAATCTCACCAAGATGAGCCATTTTTAAAGTCAACAAGTCTGTGGGAGGGTGAGTATGGGCAATTACTAAACCAACGAGTCTGTTGAAAGAAAAGGATGCCTAGGAGGGGAAAACAATAAGATCATAGTCTATTGTTTCAAAATAAAGATCATGAATTTCAGTACTGCTTTCTAGTGCCTAGAATGGTGCTGGATACCCAGAGTTGTTAATATATATTTGGAGAATTGAGTAGATGATTGTGTGTTACTATCTAGAGCCTATGTATGAGTTTTATGACAATAAAGGTTACACATTAGTTTTCCTTTTTGCCGCACTATAAAGTAGTGGTGCTCTACTTTTGGGATCTATACTAGAAGGAATGACAGGGGCCATATATTTAACTGAAAATATTACAACTGATTTTACTTTGTGGATTTTATTTGTTATTTTTATTTTTTAATTTGCTGGTCCTGGGGCTTAAACTCTGGGCCTGGGTGCTGTCCCTGAGCTTCTTTTGCTCAAGGCTAGTTCTCTACCACTTGAGATACAGCCCCACTTCTAGCTTTTTCTGAGAAGTTTACTGGAGATAGGAGTCTCATGGACTTTCCTGCCTAGGCTGGCTTCACATTGCAATCCTCAGATCTCACTCCTGAGTAACTAGGATTACGAGCGTGAGCCACTAGCACCTGGCTAACTTTGTGGGTTTTATGAGAAGCCTTAAGAAAATTAGACTTATTTTGGGGTGGACCACAGTTAGGAACTGGATTAGAGTCAGGATGTTAATCAGTATCTAATGTAAGTCTCACTTTTAGATGAAGAATCTTCATGAGCTGGTTCTTAACTCATTTTGTTGTCATAGTGCTATTAAAAACTTGACAGAGGGGCTGGGAAGGTGGCTCAGTGGTAGAGTGCTTGCCTTGTATGCATGAGGCCCTAGGTTCGATTCCTCAGCACCACTTAAGCAGAAAAAGCTGGAAGTGATGCTATGGCTCAAGTGGTAGAGCACCACCCTTGAGCCGAAGAGCTGAGGGACAGTGCCCAGGCCCAGAGTTCAGGCCCCACAACCAACCAAAAACAAAAAGTTGGCAGAGAAGATAATCCATTTGTTTAGGCTTTCTAAATTCCTTTTCCATCCAAAATGGACAAAATGCCTACTGAAATTGGGAAGAAATAAAAAAGAAGAAAGAACTGCCTCTTGGCGTAGACAAATAGGAAAAGACAACTACACAAAAATACACAAAAGACAAATACACAATTAGACCCCAAGAGGCTGTATGGGTACCATATTATGAAGACATTGAGTTGAATGTAACTGAATGAGAGGGAATAGATCACCATGATGGTGGCACTTGGATTAGGCTATAAACCACAAGTAGATAAAGGGAAAAAGCTTCTAGGCTGAGGCCAGAGCATGCAGAAAGATCAATATGAGTTGATGTTTGGCTTATAGCAGTTTGATCATCAAAGCATAGATTTCAGCAAGCTATATGGTAATCACCTGTGGTTCTCATTGAAAAAATGCACAGTTCTGGAGTTTCTAACTTAACAACTTGCATTTTATATAGGCTTCCTGGTGATCTGCATGTACTTTAGATTTTCATCATTGGTTAACTATCCATGGTGAGCAAACAGAAAGAATGAAATTGCTGCTTGGGGAAAGGAAGAATATTTGGACCTAGGGCATAACAGAAAATGCAGAAGAGGGAGCTGGGAAGGTGGCTCAGTGGTAGAACGCTTGCCTTGCATGCATGAGGCCCTGGGTTCGATTCCTCAGCACCACATAAGCAAAAAGAAAAAAGCCGGAAGTGGCGCTGAGGCTCAAGTGGTAGAGCACTAGCCTTGAGCTGAAGAGCTGAGGGACAGCGCCCAGGCCCAGAGTTCAGGCCCCACGACCGGACCACCCCCCCAAAAAAAAAGAAAATGCAGAAGAGGATTGAGGATAACAAAGAATAGTGGACACCAGCCCCTCTCCAAGGCAATCCTTCAATATTTTCAGGATATTGAAAAATAATCAAGCATGCTTACAAGGAACCTTTGGATTAAGCACACATCTCTTCTTACTCTTGCTCCTGGTGGCTTGAATGATAAGTTTTGGGGAGCCAAGACTGAGGTTAGGGTGTGTGGGCAAAATGGGGCTCCTTGGCCCACTTTCCTCAGGTTGTTGACTCTATAAACCAGACCAGGGGCCCAAAGAAACTTTACTTCACACAAACTTATTACATTGCATTTCATAAGGAATGATTTTATAAGTATCTGAGCCCAAATTCTAGCTAAAAGTATAATATTCAGTTATCTGGGGTACAAAAAGAAAATCAACTTTCTAATGATGCAGTAGGCTGCTAGTTGAAAACTAAGGGCTTTGGGGTACTTGGTATTTCTTCCTAACAGTAGATATTGCTAATGAACTTTACACCAATTATTTATTTATTTTCATTTAATTATTTAATTTATTTTTTGTTGGTTTTGTTGAACTCAGGGCTTGGCACTGTCCCTGATCTTTTTAGCTCAAGGCTAGTGCTCTACCACTTTGAGCCACAGTGCCATTTCCCATTTCCTGATGATTAACTGAAGATAAGAGTCTCATGGACTTTCTGTCTGGACTGGTTTTGAACAATGATCCTCAGATCTCAGCCTCCTGAGTAGCTAGGATAGTAGGGGTAAGCCATAGGTGCCTGGCTTATCTATTTCTTTTTTGATCAACATTTCAAGACAGGTAGTAGTCACAAAAAAGATATCCCCAACATGCTGATACAAAGATCTACTTCCTTCAGCTAAGTCCTACCTCCTAAAGTTTTTAGAACCCTATCCCCCTTCCCCTCAATAGTGCTCCCAGCTGAGGACCAAATATGAACCTGGAAGTCACTTTTCAGATTCAAGCCATGATAATTCTCATTAGGAACTTGATAGAAATGAAAATTCTCAGGTCTCTTCCAAACCTACTAAATCAGAAATCGAAGGCTGGCCCCTAGCCAACTAGGCCCTAAAAAGCTCTCTAGGTGCTTCTGGTAGAGGCTCAATTTGAGAACAATCTTAGCATCTGTATCTGTAAAGAACTTTAGCCTATTAAAGAATAGTCTGGCTCCTTGACACAGGTTGAAACTTCCTAAATAAAGATCCAGAAAGGCAACAAATCAAAGAAAGGCTGGATAAATGCATTAAGCTTCAGAGCTTCTGCCTGGTAAAGGACATAGCTAGCAAGATAAATAGAAAGCCCACAGATTGGGAGAAGATCATCACTAGGTATATAACAGACAAGGGCCTCATACCAAAAATATACTTAGAGCTCAAAAATTATCCCTCCCCCAAATCAAATCCTCAAAGAAACAATTATCCCATTAATAAGTGGGCTAAAGAATTAAAAAGAAGGGCTGGGAAAGTGGCTCAGTGGTGCTTGCCTTGCATGCATGAGGCCCTGGGTTCGATCCCCCAGCACCACATAAACAAAAATTTAAAAAGCCGAGGTGGCACTGTGGCTCGAGTGGTAGAGTGCTAGCCTTGAGCTGAAGAGCTGAGGAGCAGAGCCCAGGCCCAGAGTTCAGGCCGCACAACCGAACCCCCCCACCCTCCAAAAAAAAAAAGAACTAAAAAGAGACTTCTCTGGAGAGGAAATAGGAATGGCCAATAGATACACGAAGAAATGTTCAACATCTTTGGCCATAAAAGAAATGTAAAAGCTGGGTACCGGTGGCGTGTGCCTGTAATGCTAGCTACTCCCAAGGCTGAGATCTGAGGATCACAGCTCAAAGCCAGCCTGGGCAGGAAAGTCTGTGAGACTCTTATCTCCAATTAACCACCAGAAAACCAGAAGTGGTATTGTGGCTCAAGTGGTAGACTGCTATCCTTGAGTACAAAGAGGCTCAGGGACAATGCCCAGCCTCTGAGTTCAAGCTCCATAACTGACCCCCCAAAAATGCAAATCAAAACTACATTGAGAGTCCACCTTACCCCAGTTAGAATGGCCATTATCAAGAAAACAAAAAATAACAGATGCTGGCAGGGATGTGGCCAAAAGGGAAAGCTACTACACTATTGTTGGGAATGTAAACTAGTTCAACTACTCTGGAAAGCAGTACATAGGTTCCTCACCTCAATAACATAGAGCTGGGTGCCAGTGGCTCACACCTGTAATCCTAGCTATGCAGGAGGCTGAGATCTGAGGATCATGGTTCAAAGCCAGCCCGGGCAGGAAAGTCCATGAGATTCTTACCTCCAATAAACCACCAGAAAACTGGAAGTGGCGTTGTGACTTAATGGTGAGCTAAAGAGCTGAGGGATAGTGCCCAGGCCCAGAGTTCAAGCCCCACAACCAATAACAACAACAAAAAATAATTAAACATAGACCTTCCCTATGACCCAGCAATCCCACCACTGGACATTTACTCAAATGATTGCAAACAAGGCCTCACTAAAGCTACCAGCACAATTATGTTCATTGCAGCATTATTTACCATAGCTAAGATATGGATTCAACCCAGATGCTCCTCAGTAGATGAATGGATTGAGAAGATGTGGTATATATACACAATGAAATTCTAGGCTTCCATCAGAAAGAATGACATTACCCCATTTGTAAAGAAATAGAAAGACAGAAAAAAAATCATATTAAGTGAAATAAGTCAGACCCAAAGAAACATAGGCTCTATGGTTTCCCTAATTTATAATGATTAGTATATACCTAGGATCCTCCTAGCAAAGGTTCACAATAACCCAATAGCTATGTACATATGACCACATAAATGATATTGATTGAAATGAACTCCAAGATAGGGAGTGATTTTTTTTTCTTTTGTGGTTTTTTGTTTTTTTCTCTTTCTTTTTTCTTCTCTTTCTCTTTTAGTGTACTGTTTCAGTTATTTCTTTTGTCTTTTGTCTTTTTTTCTCCTCTGGTTTATTCCCTGTGGTCATTGTTTCTGATTTCAGTGCCCTTTGTAAGTTTATTTGATTTGGGGAAGGGAAAGGGAATCACAGGAAAAGCGGAACAAAGGGTGAACTAATACAATAGCGATACACACTAGACACTATGTTGGAAATGAACTTTACAACTTGGGAGGGAGGGGAGTCTTTGGGGAGGGAAAGTGGGAGAAAATGAGGGAGGGGGTAACACTGATCAAAAAGAAATGTACTCATTATCTTACTTATATAACTGTAACCCCTCTGTACATCACCTTTACAATACAATAAAATAAAAAGAATAGTTTGGGGCAGTATGGAGGAAACTCCATATTTTCAATTTTAATTCTTGCTCATTTTTAGAAGAGCCCATTTAGAAACCTGTTCTTTGACTGTGGCCAAATAAGTTTTAGCTTAGTTCTGGTAAGTATTTCTTTTCACAATAATCTTTCTTGGGGTTTTTGTTTTGTTTTGTTTTGTTTGTTTGTTTTTTTGGTCATCGGGCTTGAACTCTGGGCCTAGGCACTGTCCCTCAGCTCTTCAGCTCAAGGTGAGTGTGCTACCACTTGAGCCACAGCGCCACTTCCGGCTTTCTGATGGTTTATTGGAGATAAGAATCTCATAGAGTTTCCTGCCTGGGTTGGCTTTGAACTGTAATCCTTAGATCGCAGCCTTCTGAGTAGCTAGAATTACAAGTGTGAGCCACTAATACCCATCTCTTCCTTGAGTTTTAAACATTAATGTAGAAGATAGCTTATGATAGTGCAGAGAGCAAATCATTAAGTTCTTTCATTGAACATAATCTCACAGGATGGGAGAATACCCCAGGCTAACTGGCTCACTGGGTTCTGTCTGTTGACTCACTTTCACACTTGGCACTTGTCTGTGTCCATGTCTCATCCGGATTGCAGGTGATGACACCTTGTCCCTTGAGTAGGAAGCCTTCCCTACACTTGATGGACACATTCTGATTGACATAGAACTCCTTTTCAGAAAGCACAGCATTCTCAGGAATCACAAAAGGGACAGGGCATGGATTTGCTGTGAAAGAAAAGAAAATTCAGGTTGATATTTCTGCTCATTTCCTAATTTATTTCTTTGAAGGCAAAGTTGATTCCTATCAGAGAGGAGTTGTCAGTGTTGATGATATGATTTTTAAGAAACATGGAACTTATACACGGATTTGTTTCGAATATACATGAAATTATTGAAAATACTGATCAAGATGCATTATATTTGTAAACTGCTGTGTTAAATGGAAACTCCTTTGTATAACTACTTAAAGATACTAAAACAAAAAAGATAAAATCAGATGAGATCTGGAAATACCAAGCATAAGCACAAAATCCAAAAGCTCTAAGATGGCAAGTTAAATCTGAAATGGCCCATACTGTTATTTTAGACTTTTGTTTTTGATCAGCATTAGGGAACAAAGGTATACTAAAAATAGAAAATGCATTAAATATTCCTTTAGCATTGGAAGAATATTAAGAACACAGTAACATCTATCAAATTATTTTCTTTTTCTGAACTTCCTTCAGAAGAAACTAGAAAAACAACTAGACTTTTCTGTGTGTGAGTTTGATATGACTTCAGACCCATATTGCTATGAGTGGAGTATTAGAATTTTTGCATTGTACACTTGGCAAGTCTTACTGGTAAAGATAGATTCAATTCTGAAGGAAAAACAGGAATGATGTTAGCTTTGCTTAGTGCAATTGTCTCACACATTTTACAAGCAATTTCACTTTTTTCTCTTGATTTGAAATAGGTACAAAAGAAGTGTTGGTTGTGAGGTAGGTTTCCACTGAGTCCTAAATGCTCACTTACTGCATCAGGATTTTTTTTTTTGTGTGGGTTGTGGGGCCTGGGCGCTGTCCCTCAGCTCTTCAGCTCAAGGCTAGTGCTCTACCACTTGAGCCACAGCGCCACTTCTGGCTTTTTTCTGCTTATGTGGTGCTGAGGAATCAAACCCAGGACTTCATGCATGCAAGGCAAGCACTCTACCACTGAGCAACCTTCCCAATCCTGCATCAAGATACTTTAACAGTAATCTGGCTCTGTCAACTTACATTTTATTTGTAAATGTTTCATGCAAATGGTTATCATTACCATTACTTACTAAATTTTTTATGCTTTATTATATTAACATCACATTTTAAATCCAATGTCTTTCTTTATTCCTTTTCTGTTACTAACAGGTTATTTCTTTTGTTGGTGGTGGTGTTTTGTTTTGTTTTGCCTCTTTTGGAGGCAGTACTGAGGTTTGAATCTAGAGCCAGGGTGCTTTCTCTTAGCTATTTTCTCAAGGCTGGCATTCTACCACTTGAACCACAGCTCCACTTTCAGTGTATTTGGTGGTTACTTGGAGAAAAGAGGCTCACAGCCTCTCCTGTTTGGGCTGGCTTTGAACTGTGATCCGCAGGTCTCAGCCTCCCTGAGCTCCTCAGATGTTCCCCTTTACTCCACTAAAATCTATCATACATTTATGTCAACAGTTTGAAAAGTTTTAAGCAGTTGTACAAAGGGATTTCAACAAGTCAGATTCTGAGTATACTGCATCTTGATAGCCATTGCTCCCATCATTCTCCCCATCAACATTAAAAAAATTACACCTCATTACTCTTAGTGCCTTGAAATTATAACCAGCCAAAGCATCCGATAAAACTAGATTTTAGATAGAATGTTTTACATATTAGGAGTAGATTTTCTTAGTACCCCACAAAATTTAGGTTGATAGGCATAGATTGCTTTCTCTGGGACAATCTCCCTCATCTATGTTTGAGATAAGCAGGAAGCTAGCAGTGAAGCTGGGTCTGATTCAAACCTCTCCAAAGTCAACACACACGTTTGCAGAGAGGAACTGAGTGGCTCCAGGTTCCGTTGTCCGTGCAGTGTGCCTCCAGTGGCCCTTCTAGGCTGTAGCCTCGGTGGCAAGAGTAGACTACCCGGGGTCCTCCGGTGCTGTTTTCCACCACAGCGTTTCCATTCAGAAACTCAGCTGGAGCTTCACAGCTGCTCTCTAGAAGGAAGCACAAAAGCCATATGTTGAATGCTTTCCCAAATCTTTTCCTTCCTTTGAGGTACTTAATATATATTAGTACTTAGTACATTATATACATGTGTATATGCATATATGTATATGTGTATGTATACACATATTTGTATATTATATATACAACTGTACATATTTATTGTAATATACATTTACATAATGTGTATTACATGTGTATTACATATATTGCACAACGTATATAAACTATTGTGGCCTACTCCTGCATGAGACACAGTGAAACCCACGGGTGGAAGAAAATAAAAAATTTGTAAGTATTTAATGAATATATTCTCACTTATAGAAGATTTCTATTTTGTTTTGTTTATCTGAACTGTCTGTATGTTGTTAATAATATTGGAGATAGTAGAAGGTCTGGATGAGCAGGTGGGTGAAATAAAAAGAATGCTATATATTAAATTGCTACTGCCTTAAAAAATTCCCATGTATTCTTGTTTTTATAACACTTGGGTAATAAAGCCCAGATAAAAAGATAAAGACTAGGTGCCCAATTAAGTTTGAATATCCACTTAACGCATAACAAATATATTTTAGGTAGAACTGTGTCTCAAATATTTTGTGAGACTTATATTAAAATTGTTTTTCATAAAATTATATTAAGTGAAGTAAGCCAGGCCCAAAGAAACATAGGTCCCATGGTTTCCCTTATTTGCAATATCTAGTATATGTATGAGTCAAGCGGAAAAGGTCAGATAATGTGATGTCAGGAAAATGAGGAAAATGAACCCTTAGATATGTATTTTAATGCTTTTTCTTTCATGCATGTGTTTCTAACGCATTTATAAGATTATCTCTTTGTTGCTTTGTATGTCCCTCCCCCACAGTATAACCCCTGCTTTCACTATATTTGATGTCAGTATAACTTGTGGAGGAGATGGGGAAAACCAGTTGTTTAAGGATACAGGTGGATCTGATGCAACAATGAGAAGTACAAGTTGTCATGTCCAAAACGAGCTTTACAACGTCGGTGGGGGGGGGGAAGGGGAGGGAGGGGGGAAGGAGAAGGATTGGGATGGGGGGGAGGGGGGAGGCTGGGAAGGGATGGGAAGGGTAAACAAAGGAGGAGGCTGCAATGCTTGGTAAGAAATGTACGCATTATCCTGCCCATGCAATTGTAACCCCTCTGTACAGTATGTTCACAAATAAAATAAAATAAAATTAAAAAAATAAAATAAAATAAAATTGTTTTTCATTTGAAATTTAAACTTGAAAGTGCCCTGTACTTTTTTCTTAAATCTGACAGCCTTACTTAAAGCAACCCTGATTATTTCAATCAGCAGTTGAAGAAAAACCAGTCTCAGAGAGGTTAAATAATTTGGTCAAGGTCACACTGCCTATGAGGAGAGGTAAAATATAATAGGAAGGTATTAAGAATGAGCAAGCATTGTGGAAATGGGAATAAAAGACATTGGACCTTTTTAGTACTATGTAAAGTTCATATATTCATATATGAGGTTATATGATAGTTATATGAGTTTTAAGAACTAAAAACAGCCATCTTTCTCTACTGAATTGCAATCATACAATATTCCTCAGAAGACTTAAAATTCCTCTATATACAAAATAATCTCACTCATTTACTTCTGGAAATATGGGTGAACCAAGAGGGAAAGAGGCATCCTAGTGTCAGCTCAGCTATGAACTTGTTTTCTGATGCTGGGCAGGCCTCTTCAAGTCTCCTAGCCTCCATTGAGTAAATGCAATATGTGGAGTAACTTCCTTTGGTCCTTTCATTTGTCAATGGAAGGGATGAGAAGAATCTATCTAAGAGGCCCTTCCAGTCTGAGAATTAGATGATTAAAAAGCTTACTACTTGTAATGGTTGAAACTTTTGTCTCTCATGTTTAATTGTCTTTGGGCAGATGAAGCAGAGGGGGCAGCGATTGGGAATAAAATCATGTGAATTAGTCAACATGCTGCCAAATAAACTTGGCTGTTTTCATAAAATGAGCTAATGCAATAATCCAAATAGAGTGTGAATAGTTATTTATAGTTATCCTGGCAGCACCTTTAAAAAGATGTCAGAATTGGCCAGTACTGCACCAGGAAGCAACAGCTCTAAGCTCTCTAATTTATACCTATTTGAGGTGACTCCCCTCCAAAATGTAAATAAGCATAATCACCAGTCTCTAAATGAAATGTTTGCTTTCCAGAGCCAGTGATCTTGCGCTGTGTTCTATTTAGTCTCTAATATCTACTCTGAGTTTTGACTCTTTATTGGTTTGGTACCTATGAGCAAGACCTCATTAACTGTACCCTTATAGTTTCCAGAGTTGGTTTGAAAACCTGTTTTTAAATTACAAAGCTGATATTTAAACAGCTCTAGCACATTGTTATTCTGTGTCCTGGACACCACTGTCGGGACCACTAGGTACCATTTATTTAACTTACTTTTGCAGGTCACTACCCCTCCACTCCACTGTCTGTTCTCCTGACAGACTCGCTGTCTGTTCCCCTGTAAAGCAATGGAGAAAAGTCATGGACAAGAAAAGAATTCTGTAATAGAAAGACAGTAAGGGAATGCAAAGCCAAGTATCTATAGACTCGAATGTCTCAGCCCTGGGAACAGTAAGTAAATATGCCAATTGAATGTAGTATAAAAGAACAGGTATAGGTTCTTAAAAATGTATTATCAAATTACTTAAAAACTCATTCCTGACAGACTTTTATTTATTTATTTATCACTTTCTATGTTAACTAGTTATAACCCATAGTCTTATGAATAAAGAATGGATTCAATGTGTCAAAGAGATATTTATTTAGTACATTTAAAATATTTTGTTACATTTATTTATCTATCTGTTTGTTTATTTTGGTTAGTTGTGGGGCCTGAACTTGGGACCTGGGCACTGTCCTTGAACCCTTTATGCTCAAGGCTAGCATACTACCATGTTGAGCCACAGCATCACTTCTGGTTTGGAGCTTCATTAGAGATAAGAGTCTCATAGACTTTCCTTCCTTAGGTTGGCTTTGAACCACGATTCTCAGATCTCAGCCTCTTGAGTAGCAAGGACTACAGGCATGAGCCACCAGTGCCCAGCTTGAGTTACATTTACTTTTTAGTGTTGGAGAGGTACAGCAAAGAATATCAAGTACTATATTTGTGTGAGTACTGAAATTCTCAACTATAAAACATAAATTTACCTTATATTATGCTAGTAAGATAGATGCATTTAAAATTTTAAATATTCTACAAGTTTCTTCCTGGCCTTCTGAAATATAATTTTCTTGGAAAGAAAGTGATTATCTGAGTGTACTTTTTAATATCCTCTAGCTCTTGAGAACTATAGAGACTGTTTGCACCTAGTTGCTATGAATTTAAGATTACTGTTCATTGGTTTCTAGGTGTAATTTTTGTGGATCTTTGCTTCCTGTCTTTCTGTTACCTCTTACCTGTGTTCCTAATAATAATGCACTCCCAAACCCTAACTTCCTAATCCACTACAGAATAATAAATAAGATAGCCACAGGCTTGTGATATCACATTTAATAAAGACTACGTATGAAGTAAACTTTTGAAGAGATTTTAAGACTTATGTGTTTGGACTTCTGTATATGCATTCCTATTTTTTCTTGCATTGCCTTTGGATATTCTATTGTTTTGAATATATGACCAAATTAGTAAGTTACCTGAAAATTAAAAAAAGGAGAAGAGCTGTTTCTTCATTTTGGTTTTGATCTGGATGGCTTCCCTCTCTCCCTCCCTCCCTTGGATGACAGTCTCCATCTAGGTGGTTCTGGAACTCACTGTGTAGCCCAGGGTGGCCTCAAGCTCAAAATCCTCTTACATCCAGCTTCCCAAGAGCTGCCAGGTGCCACCCAACCTAGCTGCCTGAGCTCTTTCCTACTCTCTTCTTCAAAGGCATTTTTCCTTTGAGCCATCAATTTAATTCCCCATAAATATCTACCGGTAAATATCTCAATGAGTTTTTTGATGGAACGGTTATATCCTGATTTTCCAAGAAAATAACTAGTTCTATGAATCTAAAACATGTTTAAAAGCTTTTCATTTAGACATAAATATGAACACTTCTACTTACGCTGTGCATAGGAAAATACAATTTTCTAACTTAGGAATTACTTTTTATTAGTTTAGAGGAAGCAGATAACTATCTGGGCACTTCCAGAGTAGACTGTATTTAAGTAGTTAATTGTAGTCCATAGTTCAAGATTTTCCCAGTGCTATTTTTCTTTGTCTTCTTCTTCTAGTGATTTGAATGATAAATATTCTGTTTGGACTGTGTCAACTATTATTGTAATAAGAAACTCAAATAAAATTATTAGTAACTATTATTGGCTTAAACACAAAACATCTCTGTTAACTCGCTCCTTAGCAAGCTGAATTGTTTATATTATTTATCATGCATTTCCTCCTTTGGTCATCTCTCTCTACTCTTTACTTATCTTAATTTTTATTAATGAAGTTGGAGTTTTAGATCCAATGTTATTATTACCATTTTTTGACCTAATGTATCTGCTTTTTTCAACAATTAGTCTAAACACCTATATCAAGCTTTAGAATAACAAACAATTTTTCATTAGCAGGGGTTGCACATTTTGATATTTAAATTCTTTCACTTTTACCTGTAATACATTTTTTTTTTTTGGTCCTGAGGCTTGAACTCTGGGCCTGGATGCTTCCCTGAGCTCCTTTTGCTTAAGGCTAGTACTCTACCATTTCTAGTTTTTTCTGTGATTTAACTGGAGATAAAGAATAGCATAGACTTTGAACCATGATCTTCATATCTCAGCCTCCTGAGTAGCTAGGATTACAGGCATGAGACACCAGTGCTTTGGAACACTTTTTATAAATGTCCCCTCAAATATTATTTGGTTATTTGGTTGTTTAGTCAGTACTGAAAAGACAACTCTTTTCCATTAGTTGTTTTTGAAATGTTTGCTTATAAGCATATGCTAGCAGTTACCTACTATTTTCTAGTCTCATTACGAACCCCATTCCCAGCCCCATCTATCACTTTTCTTAATAAATTAAATAATTGCAAAATCAGTACTCTCAAACCAGGAAAAATTTCCAATTGCAATCAATGTATTCATTCATTCTTCTTTCTACCATTTATTTTTTAATTTATTTGAGAAACTAAATCAAGATCTGCAGGAAGTTAGTTCTGGATCTATCTTATGACAATTTTTTGATTAGATGGTAAGAAAATAATGGGTCATACCATACAAACTTAACAAATGACTGGTAATGAATACTTCTGCAAAAATGTATATTTAAATCCTACTATAAATATGGCAGTTAAGAATCTCCTGATAGGGGCTGGGAAGGTGGCTCAGTGGTAGAGCGCTTGCCTTGCATGCATGAGGCCCTGGGTTCAATTCCTCAGCACCACATAAGCAAAAAGAAAAAAGCCGGAAGTGGTGCTGTGGCTCAAGTGGTAGAGCGCTAGCCTTGAGCTGAAGAGCCGAGGGATAGTGCCCAGGCCCAGAGTTCAGGCCCCACGACTGGACCCCCCCGCAATAAAAAAGAATCTCCTGATAAACCAGAATGACAGTCCTTATGAAATACAAAACAGGTCCCTGAAATGTCAAGTTTGATGACAAGATAATATTGTTAGCCCTTCTATTAAAGTAAGGCAGGAGACTTAAGTGCTTCTGATAGAATGTCAATACTACAACTAAGTGTTGTCTTTAGAATAAAGCTGGTGTTTGGTCAGAGCTGCTCTAAGGATTCTCTTTTTCAGCCAAAGGTTCCTGGTATGAAGGAGCTTCACATCTCAGTCATGAATTTGCCAGTGTCTAGGAGCTCATTGTTGAGGAAATTCTGGCTTTACAGACCTCAAAACTGTTGTCACTTCACCATAGTGACAGGAGAACTTCCTTGTCTCAAGGTATGATTGTCAGCACAACATGTTGAGACAGGTCAACTAGAAATAACAGTATGGTTTGTGGTTGGGATTTTTACTTCTTTTACTTTCTGTATACTATTCTTTTTTTTTTTTTTTTTTTGGTCATAGAGCTTGAATTTAGGGCCTAGGCACTGTCCCTGAGCTTTTTTTGCTCGAGGCTAGAGCTCTACTACTTTGAGCCACAGTACTACTTCAGGTTTTCTGGTGGTTGATTGGAGATAATAGTCTCAAGGATTTTCCTGTTTGGGCTGGCTTTGAACTGTGATCTTCAGAGCTCAGTCTCCTGAATAGCTAGGATTATAGGTATGAGTCACCCAGTACACAGCTTAGTATTCTTTTCTGTAAAAATCTGAGATTTTTCCTTCTTAAAATTAAAAGTCATCCCATTTCTTTGAAAGTGTTAAGCATATAAGGCAACAAAACAATGACTGTTTTTAGGATAAAGTTGGTAAAATAAATTTGTGCTAAAACACTAAAAATATTTCTGAATCTACAGTAAAGCAAATTAATTCCAGTTAAACAGTCTGTACCTCTAATTCATAGCCAGGCTCACACTGATAAATAATTGTGCTTTCAAAGCTGTAATTACTGCCAATCACGTATCCATGCTCTGGGCTTTCAGGATGTCCACAAGACACTGGAATGCAGGATTCATCAGAAAATGGTGGTGCCCACGTACCATCAAGCTAAGCAACAAACAAGTTACAAGTTATAGTTAGGAACAAATGAAGAAGTTTGCTAATATTGGTAAATGGCAAAATAACTCCACAAATCAGAGTCAAGAAGACCTAGAGTTTGGTCCTAATTGTGTTATTGATTATCCCTCTAAAAGTGCTGAAATCATTTTTTTCCCCTGATAGTGGGGCTTGAACTCAGAGCCTCTAGTTCTTGCTTGACGTTTTCACTCATGGTTGACACTCTATTATGCAAGCCATAACTCTACTTCTGGCTTTTTGCTGGTTATTTGGAAGTAAGAAGCTTGTGAATTTGCCTGCCCTGTGCTGGCTGCAAATCAAAATTCTCAGATTTCAGGTTCCTGAGTAGCATCAGAAGCTAATACTTGTAAATTTTTCACATAGAAATCAAGAACATCGGTCAGTAGGTTTTCATTGTAATTCTTGAGGACTGGATGGTTGACACAAACATTCCATGATATATATTAATGCACCCTTTATATTTTATATAATTTTACATGTTAAAGTTTCTGAAGTATCTTTTGGACATACTATACAAGGTTTAAAAATGGTTTCCTTTCCTCCACCCCAATGCAAATACTGAGCATTTATTTTTGAAATAACTTATTTTAACAATAATTTATCACTTACCTTTGAAGAAAGCACATAGGAAAAAGAAATTTTTTTCTTTAAATATGATTTTCTTTGTCATCACCTTGTCAGAGGTTTTTAGCTTCCTACTTGGGTAAAGTGAGGCACACACATATGTTTCTCAGAGGGATATGTATATACGTGTATGCTTTCCTCTTCCACTCATCACCGATAATTTCCTCTCTAAGGCAGGACATAGGAACTGGAATTTTTCTTCCCAAAGTAAGCTGTGGACATTTAAATTTTCCCCTGCCTTCTATCTTGGAGTTGTCCATAAAGAAATTCTTTGACCCACTTTGTCTGAAAGATCCCCATGTCAGAAGAGGTACTGTCCCACAATTGCAGGGATGAAGTGCTACACGGAGAGGCCAAGAAGGAGCTGAACAGAGAGACCTTGTTTGATTTCAGTCCATTAGCAGTAGATTACATCCATTGTCTAACCACATTTCTACACATTCATCCATAATTGGATCCTCACGCTTGAGCAATGAAGTCTCCACAAAAGTCTAAAAGGATAGGGTTCAGAGAGCATTCTGGACATCTGATCACATGCAGGCTTTTAGGAAGGCGAATGAGATCACCCTTGTGCTGAATGTGATGTCCCTCACATCACCCAGACCAACGAGATGGAAGCTCCTGCCTTATGGACCCTTCCAGGCCTGGCCTTACGCATTACCTCATCTGGCTGTTCATAATGTAAGTGTTTCCCTGTGCTGTGAGCCACTCGAGCAAGTTAATGGAACCCAAGGAAAGGATTATGGTGAGGAGTTGAGAAGCCTGGACTTGCTGCCTGGCATCTGAAGAGGGGAAATGTTAGGTTCTGAGCGCTCAAGACCTAACAGGCTTGCTGCAACTTCCAGATAGAGGCTGTAAGATCTGAAATGATCTGGAGGACATCTAGGTGGTGCTGGCTGCAGAAGGTTTCCTTGACATCCTTGCAATCAGAAGGGTGCTCTTTAGCATAGTAGGGAAAACTGAGTTTTTTCTCCTGAGTGAGTTCTACTGCATAACTTCAGACCTCCTCTTTGCTATTTTCTAAAGGAAAAGTTTATGAATTTCCTGTCGGCTTTTGTAACTTTTGATCTTTCCACAGAAATTAGGAATGTATTTAGCAGTGTCCAGGGCAGATTTCCATCTAGACATTTTGTTTTGAGCCGAAGATGTAACTGTTATAAATCTCTTGGGACAGTATTTTAACATTTTATGTAACAGTGATACTTTCTTAGTTTAAAAATGGAAATATTGAAGGAACGGTGGGTGAATACAGTCATAATACTCAATATACCTATGTGAAAATGGAACCAGATAACTTGAGGGGATAGAAGGAGCTAGGATAGACAGGGGGTATGACAGAAGGAGTGACAATGATCAGAATGCATTGTACTCATAACATTAACATGCTGCATCGAAACTTCTTTGTCCCACTAAAGATGATAAAAACAAACAATAAAAATGGGACTATTGGGATAGATTCTATTTTAATTAAGCGACTACTTAAATCCTTTGCTATGAATGAAAATTTGAGACTCCTTTTTTCTCTTTTTCAGGACAGCAAAACCTACCCTTTGTCCTGGCAGAATATGTGTAGGTAGGAGGTGGACTACAGCAAAGTCTCACCTGACATGTTGATACGTTGATGCCCTCATAAGTATATCCTTCTACGCATGACACAGAAACTTGCTTATCTACACTGAAGTCATCTCCATGGACAAGCAAATGTGTCAGATTTGATGGCAGAGGACACTTTTTAGGACTGCAAGAGAGTCTCTCAGGGAACCAGTAACCATCTTTCTGGCAGGTGAAAGTATCTGTATCGGTGTCCATTGTGTAACCTTCCAGACACCTGCAATGGAAATGAAAAGGTGAATGCCTAGAAGGGAGTACAATGCAGTTCCTGACCTATTCTTGGACTGAAGGTGTTGAAAGGTTTAGCACTTTATGTGATGTATCAGAACTAGCTCAAATGCCAGGTGGATGGCATTGCCCAGATCTCTACATTCAAGCTTAGTCAAGACTGAAATTACTTTCAATGTTGATATTAGTTATCTACAGTGTAGATACTATTATTGGATTCATTAAAAAAATTTTTTTGTTAGTCGTGGGGCCTCAACTCTGCCCCTATGTGTTGTCCCTCAGCTCTTCAGCTCAAGGCTAGTACTCTACCACTTGAGCCACAGCGCCACTTCTGGCTTTTTCTGCTCATGTGGTGCTGAGGAATTCAACTCAGGGTCTCATGTATGCAAGGCAAGAACTCTACCCCTGAGCCACCTTCCCAGCCCTGGATTCATTTTTATCTAAAACCAGCTAATAGTTCAAGAAATTTGAAGAAAAGTTTAAAATAGACTCAGTTACTCCTAGGAATTTAGCACAGTATCTGTGGCCTATTTACTATGTTATAAACACTGTCCTAGGTTCTCTACATAAGTTATTTCTATCTCAATCTTGATAAATAGGTGATATCAAGTGTTGGTGTTCCAATTTAAGTTCATTTTGGCTCTAAGACCTTTTAAGATTTTGAGAATGTGCACATTTATTCAGCAAGCGTTTCTCTAACGGTTACTAATTTCTGGTTACAGCTACACGTATGTTACAAATATCAACTCATTCTCATGTCAGTCTTGTAATCCCACTTTGTGATCCCAAAGTTGACACCACAGAGATTAAGTAGCTTCATAAGGCACTCAGCTTGGGAGCCATGGTGCTCAATTCCTATGGACCATTAAAAGGCAGCATTGTAGAAAAACTGTAGACATTATCTAGACTTTTGTTCTGGAATCATGCTTCTGTCACTATTCTATGTCACCTTTTTTTTGTTGTTAAACTGCATAATTAACATTTGATAATATTAATCAACACACAACAAGGAAAAAACCTGCAAGTCTTAGGAAGCAGGTGACGTGTGGCTTCTCAACATAAATCTCACACACCATACCCAAATGGAAAACTTCGAACATATGAACAGCAAGGAGTAATAATTATTTTTTCTGTGTAGTGCCTGAGCTATTATTCATTGGCTCATTATCATTGCATCTCTTGGCTCTACTTTTTACAGCAATTAGGAAAATGAAAGATGGGCTAAAGTGTTCACAACACATAGCCTAGGGAGAGTTTCTGAATTATTAATCAAATCTAACAGGCTTATATGTGAAAGATAATCCACAAGTCAGAGATGTAAATGAAACTTTGGAGAGTAGCTACCTTTGAACATTAATGGATACTTATTCTAGTAAAAGTGATTCATCTATTTATTTAAAAAGTTATCACTCAGTAATATATTCTAGATAGAGAAATTTCTAGCAAAAGCCATTTAGTTTGTTTGGAAAACTCTTTTAGCATTTTTGGTCCAGATTCTTAGGGTTTTTTTTGTTGGTTTATTCCTCCCTTTTCCCCAACATTTAAAGCATACACATAATCATTAAGTTGTAATTATAATGAAATTTACCCTCCTTAGAAAAAAGCATCCTGATTTAAGAACTATTCAAGCTAGCTAGAAGATTCTGTTTCATGAGAGTCATGACCATTTATATTAGGAGCCATAGTCTGAAAAAGAGAAGTATAAATTAATTTTCACAGCCTGTGGATTTCTACAAAATTATAAACAGAATAAAGCCTAGTGTTAAAAGCATTGGTTTTGGAGAGAAGTTCAGGGGTGGTGTTCTCTTTTCAATTATCTACTTTTTGATCCATCAATTTTTATTTCACAACCTTCTGTCCTGATTGAAGATTCCATTGTAGATTCTCAAGCCATGGTCTTACCTTAGTTTTACTTCACTTTCGTAAGTGTATGTCTCTCCAGTTGCCACTGCATTGGCAACAAATGGTGGGGGTCCACAGGACAGAGGCTCACACACTGGGTAAGGGTGGCTCCATATCCCTGCCTCTGTACAAATCAGATTAGAACTGGCTTGCATCACATAGCCAGATCTGCAGCGGTAAGTCACCACAGTTTCCTCTGAATTGCTGCTTTCACTGATGAGTGCATTTGGTATGGTTGGGAGAGAACCACAAGAAGTGTGTTCACAGTGTGGGAATTCAGAACTCCACTGACCATTGGCTTCACAGGTGATTTCAGAAAGTCCTAGGAGCTTAAAACCTTTGAGGCATTGAATCTGGGCTGTCTTTCCACAGCCAAAATCAGTTCCATTGATAGTTCCATAGTGGATGATTGGTGTAGAACACATGCAAGGTAGGCAGGAAGGTGGGCTGCCACTCCAAGAACCATTGGAGAGACATCTTCTTGAAGGACTTCCATGGAGTTTATAACCAGGAAAGCACTGATACTGTATGTGTCCACCATGATAAAAGGAAAAACCATTAGGGAAGCCTTGGGGAAGATCTTCAGGAGGTCCACAGGTGACTGGTTTACAGAGAGGGATCTCTGCATCCCAGGTACCATTAGATTGACAAGTGATTTTCTGAGCACCATGCAACACATAGCCCTCCTGACAGCGGAACAAGACTTCCTTCTTGAAGCCATAGTCCCGGCCATCCATCACCCCATTTGCCACCTGTGGAGGGGGGGCACATCTGACAGGTATGCATTTAGGAGTTGCTTGGCTCCAACTTCCATCAGCAAGACAAGCACGACTTCTGGCTCCCTCAAGCAAGAAGCCTTCATTGCAGGTATACTCAATCTCTCCTCCAAAGGTGTACTCTTCTCCTTTGACTTGGGCATTGGCTGATACTGGAGGTGAGCCACAATCCACAGGAAGGCAGATTGGTTCATGCCCATCCCAGTTTTTATTATCCTGGCATGTTCTCCTCTCCGGGCCATTGAGCACATAGCCAGGGTCACACTCATAGTACAACACGCTTAGGTACGTGTAGTTGCTTCCTTTGATGGATCCATTCATGATGGGATTTGGCTTTGTGCATGCAATGGTTTCACAGTGAGGGGAAGCCCCACTCCACTTCCGGTTCTGCAGACAAAGTCTCATGTCAGAACCCACCAGGATGTGACCGGGTTTGCAGCTGTACTGTACAGCACTTCCCATGGTCGTCTGTGTAAAATGCAAAAGGCCATTTTCAGGAGCAACTGGCAAGTCACATTCAATTGAAATGCAGGAAGGTGCACTGCCATTCCAAGTGCCATCTTCCTGGCATATCAGCACAGGGTTTCCTAAAAGCTCATATCCTGGATTACAGGTATAGGAAACCATTGTGCCATAGAGAAAATGTGATGAATGTGTACTGGAAGATTCCTTCACATTGTCCCAGCTTTTAGACTCTGCTCCTGAAGGATGAGGGCGAGGAGTCAGATAGGAAACTTCCATCATGTCATCTTCTTGATCAAAATATCTCTGGCCATCTTTGACTTCAGTACAGTCTCCAAAATCTATGTGAGGAGGGAGCCCACAGTCTATGGGAACACACGTTGGAATGGAGCTTGACCACCCTGACTCTTCACAGGTCTGCATGGCATGACCAGACACCTGGAACCCAGGGAAGCAGCTATAGATGATCATGGCCCCGTATCTGTAATCAGCTCCTTCTACAAAACCATTTTCAATCGGCTGTGGGGCATTACAGTGGATAGCACTGCAGGATGGGGCAGCCATATCCCAGTCACCTGTTTCTAAACAGGTCAAGGCTTTGGACCCTTCCAGTCGGAAGCCTTCATCACAGGAATACGTGACAGTCTGCCCGTAATGAAGGTTGGTAGAAGAGAATTTGCCATTCAAAATCTCCTTGGGCTTTGGACACTCAATGGGTTTACATGTTGGTTTTCCTCCAATCCAGTCGCCATTTTCACCACAGAGGGTGGTACTATTCCCCACTAACTCAAACCCTGGCTTGCAGGTGTAGAGAGCCGTGCTGAGATAGGCAAGGCCTTGCACGTCAATGATGCCATTGAGGATTTCCTCCGGATGGGGGCATTCTACCGGAACGCATTCTGGCAGTGGGGAGCTCCAGGTACCATCTGCTTGGCAGATGGTGTTAGGACTGCCTCTTAAAAAAAAACCATCCACACAGGAATACTTGACAGTACTTCCAAAATGGAGAGTGGAAGAAGGCACAGGGCCACCAAAGGAGATCAGGGGAGGCGGGAGGCAAAGAACCATCTTGCAAACAGGGAAGGAGTCATTCCATTGCTGTGACGGCAAGCATCTCAGGACAGAGGGGCCCTGCAGGGCATGGCCTTCTTTACAGGAAAACATCACCACGCCAACTTCAGAAGTTAACTCTTTTAATATGAGCTGGTTCTCTAACAGAGGTGGTTCAGGGCACTTGGTGGGCACACACTTGGGGCTTGGCTTCTTACTCCACTTGCCAGATTTCTGACATGTCCAGGCACTGTCACCCACAAGTTCATAACCCTCATGGCAGAAAAATTGAACCTTGGAGCCCACTTCAAAGTTTTCCCCTTTCATGAAGCCATTCTGGATTGGTGGAGGTTTCCCACAGTTCAGAGGAACGCATACCAGGGGGGATTCACTGTGCCAGTGGCGATTGGCTTGGCAGACAAACAGAGGATTCCCCACGGACTTGTAGCCTGGATTACACTGGTACCTCGCTTCACTCTCGTAGATCCTGCCGGTTGTATGCTGAGTAATGGGGAGGAAAAAAGTGAATATTAGGTGCCTAACATGGATACAAGTAATTGAATGCTTTCATATTAAAAAAAAGAACATACAAGTTAATTAGGACGTCAGGAAATAAAGTCTTACGTTTTTAATCCAGTAGGTCCACTCTATTTTTAGAAATAAGTACAGTTCAAAAAGAAACATAGTCATTACATTAATCATGTAACTGTAACCCTTTTGTACATCACCTTTACAATAAAATTTTTTAAAATGTACAAATGTAGAAGCAAAACGTAACAGATCAAAGTAGATAATCCTTGCCATAGATAGTTTTACCACAGGGTAGAGCCCAAAATAAAAAGATCATGGAAGGGGCAATTCCAAAAGTTACAAATAACTCTGTCAAGCATTTGTATAGATATATCCTAAGCGTTCTATTAGAGTTATTTTTTTCTTTCACAATATACTTAAAAAAATTCTGTTGTGGTATGAAGATGGAAAATAAAAATCAATCTTCTACCTTTTCAGTAGCGAGTTTAAGCCAGGCGCCAGGCGCTTGTGGCTTCTGTCTGTAATCCTTGCAACTTGAGAGAATGAAATCAGTAGGATAGCAGCTCAATCAGTGCAGGCAGAAATGGTTGCGAGACTTCTTCTCAATGTTCAACCAATAACTGGGCACAGTGGCACCAGCCTGCCATCCTAGCCACGTAAGAGGCTGAGATTGTTAGGATTGCAATTCCAGGCCTGCCTTGGCAGAGAAGCCCACAAGATTCTGTCTCAGTGGAAGAAGTAGTGGCATGAACCTGTTTTTCCCAGCTATGACAGACAATATAAAACAGATAGCCGGGGCTGGGAAGGTGGATCAGTGGTAGAGCGCTCGCCTTGCATGCCTAAGGCCCTGGGTTCGATTCCTCAGCACCACATAAGCAAAAAGAAAAAAGCTGGAGTGGCGCTGTGGCTCAAGTGGTAGAGCGCTAGCCTTGAGCTGAAGAGCTGAGGGACAGCGCCCAGGCCCAGAGTTCAGGCCCTATGACTGGACCCCCCCCCCAAAAAAAACAGATAGCCTGTAGTCCCAGGCACATATCTGGGCAGAAAGTGAGACCCCCCATCTCAAAACTAAGTAGTGAAAAGTAGGGCTGGTGTCATGGTTCAGTAGTTAGGCCCTTGCCTAGCAAGCACAAGGCCTCAAGTTCAAAGTGCAGTACCACTGACTAGTAAATAAATATACTAAGAATTTAAAACTTAGGACCTCAAAATTAAAATAAATTCTTTTGTATAATTAATATAAAAGTTAAAAACTTAAAGTGAATATGTAACAGGTCATTTTAAGCAGATAAATTATAAAAATCTAAAACTTATTATGCTTTTTGTGTGGAATTGTGAATTCTAATTCCTAAAGTTTCACGAATTTAACAGTACTTGGAAAAAAATTCAGTATTTGGAAACAATTGTTTTATGTTGTCTACTGCTCAACATATGCAGGTAAACACAAATGCCATAATAGACTGATGCTCTATTAATAAAAGCTAGACCTCCAGTGCTCCTAATGGTACCCAACACCTGGTAGATGCTCTAGAAACACCTGTGAAACAAATAAATAAATAAACCTTTCTTACTAACAGTCTATATCCTCTATCTGTAAAGGTCATATATCCAAGGGAAGGCTTTAAATAAAAAACTTTTCATTTTTGTCTTGATGTTCTTAAATATAAAGGAAAGGCAGTGGGTAGGTGGAGACTTTAAAGTAATACTGTGATCAAGCTAGGCACTGGTGGCTCATGCCTGTAATCCTAGGATCTCAGTCTAGACTGAGATCCGAGGATCATGGTTCAAAGCCTGCTGGGTAGGAAAGTCCATGAGAATCTTATCTCCAATAAACCAAAAGAAAACTGGAAGTGGCTCTGTGGCTCAAGTGGTAAAGTGCTAGCCTTGAGCTGAAGAGTTCAGGGACAGTGCCCAGGCCAACAGTTGAAGCCCCGTGACTACCACCACCACCACCACAACAACAACAAAAAAAAAAAAAAGAAAAGAAAGAAAAGAAAAAGAAAAAGAAACACTGCAATCAGAATATCTATGTAAAATGTATCTAGGTAAAATGACCTTTGATTTATGGGATTCTTGATCCTGTTTTCTTGATGAATTTATGAAAAAGAAACCTGTAGACATGTTTGGGGATGATATTTAATTCTTTCCATTATGATGAACTACCTTTACAGCTATTGAGAGAGCAATGTAAAACCTTTGTCAGAGTTATTTTATTCTATATTTTGCTGAAAAAATGAATTTCTTTAGATCCTATTTATATCTTATATATTTTCATTTCCTTTTTTTGGTGTCAGTACTGGAGCTTGAACTTTTGTCCCTTGGCTTTTTCACTCAAAGCTGATGCTTTACCATTTGAGCCACACATCCACTTGTGGCTTTTTCATGGTAATTGGAGATAAAGAGTCTCAAGGACTCTCCTGTCTGGCTCTGGTGATCTTCAGCAATCAGCCTCCTGAGTAGCTAAGACTACATGCATGAGTCACTGACACCATTCAGCATAGATCTTGATTTCCTAAATTTTATGTCCATGTTGAAGTAATTTGTATAAATGAAAACAATCTTTTATTGAAATGGCCTTAATCTAACTTCATATTTAGGGCCAAGATATTGCCACAAATTGCTTAGAAAAACAGTATTAAAAGATGGTATTCAAAGGATTCATACTCTTCTTAAACCTCCCCCTGGAGGTGGTAAGGTAGCTGGAAGCATGGACTATTTGCTATTCAGTGTCTTACCTGCAGAAAGCCATTCTCTACCTTCGGTGGTTCATTGCAGGAAACCGGATGGCATGTGGGTATGGGGCTACTCCATTGTCCGGTGGCTTCACAGGTGCTCTTCTTCTCCCCTTTAATGTAGAACCCCTTGTGGCAGCTATAGGCCACCATGGCTCCAAAACTGTAGTTGGATCCACTTGCATAGCCATACATGATGCGGGGCGGTTCCCCACAGCGCACGGGGATACACTGGATGGAGAGCGGGGAAGGGTTCCACTGCCCACCTCTCATACATTCGATCTTTGCTGAGGTGTTCAACACGAAACCTTCCATGCACTTGAAGCTCACGACAGAACCAACTGCAAATTTTGCTTTGCTCACAGATTCCAAGATGCTGTATGAAACAGATGGAGGTTTTTCACAGAAATGGGCTATGCAGCGGGGGACTGCCTGACCCTCTGGGGGAATCCATTTGCCCTGAGCATTGCAAAGGAGCTGGGAATTGTCTGCCAGGCTGTAACCATCAGCGCAGTAGTAGAATGCAATGTCGCCAAAGAGCCGATGGGCTGTCTCAGGAGAGGCGTGTTCCACACTGGGGGGTTCGTCACAGGAGACAGCTAGACACTGTTGGTTACTTCCATTCCATTTGCCATTGGCCAGGCATTCCACGGTGTCCGGACCAGCAAGGGTATAGCTATGAGATAATAAGTAAGCATAATGCTTGAGAAACACTACTTATATCTTCTGTTGTTTTCTTCTTTCTTTCTTTCTGATAAATGGCACCATCTATCCTTCTAAAGTGAGATGTTAATACTAGGGGAAAAATGAGGGTAAAAAATAAAACAAAAATATATCTGAGCCAGGCACTGGTGGCTCACGCCTGTAATCCTAGCTACACAGGAGGCTGAGATCTGAGGTTTGTGTTCAAAGCCAGCCCTGGCAAGGAAAAGTCTGTCAGACTATTATCTCCAATTAACCACCAGAAAACTGGAAGTGGCACTGTAGCTCAAAGTGGTAGAGCACTAGCTTTGAGCAAAAGAGCTAAGGGATAGAGCCTAGGCCCTGAGTTCAGGCCCCACAACCAACAATAAAAAATTTATATGTGTGTATGTATGCATATATATGCATCTCTCTCTCTCTCTCTCTCTCTCTCTCTCTCTCTCTCTCTCTCTTTCTCTCTGTACTCAATTAGAAAAGTTTGGTCTCCATGTCACTTGTCACCATGGTCCCCAACTTGCTATAGGCAATGTACATCAAGAGACAACATGAACAGAATCCAAGATAACTTAAGAAGTTCTAAGGTGCCCAGAGAGGTGCTAACAGAATCTCAAATTTTTTAGCCTTTAGTTGAATCTTGACATATACAGAACTCCATCATCCAGCGAATTATGTATCCAATAGAGGGATGTACAGCCATGGTACCAGTGACCCTGGCTTATGAAAGAGTCTACAGACCCCCTATTACTACACCACCTACCTTGCTGACCCTCCTAGAAAGCAGGCCTAGAAACTCAGTCTGGAGTATGCACTATTCTCACTGCCTAGGAACTGGGAACAGGAAAGAATTACAAATCAAAATTGGAAATTACCACCTCTTATTCTAGCCTGTGGAAGAACAAATGTGTCTGCTGTTACTTTATCACTATCTTTCCAACCACGACTTTGTTTTTATTCTGTCTCCTTTTAAAACAACCATTACTGTTAGAATATTGAGCTTATTGATGAGATGACTTTCAGTTGACATATGTAAATACATCTTGAAATTTATATTAACCTCTTTTGAGGAAATGGATTTAAGGTTTTTACTATTAAGGAATCTAACAATTGTCATATTTCTTGTGTGTATATGTGTGTGTGTGTGTGTGTATGTGTACTAAGAATTGAACCTAATGCCTCATGTGTGCTATGCAAATGCTCTAGAATCATAGAATTGTGTGTGTGTTTGTGTGTGTGTGTGTGTGTGTGTGTGTGTGTGTGTATGCAGATTGTTCAGGATTGCTTAATAGGCAAGCACTCTACCATTCCTCAGTCCTAATTGTTGTACATTAAAAACAAAAACAAAAAACCAAGAAGTACACTTTGGTTCTATTTGACTCCATTCAACATTGGACATCTCACTCTTTAGATGATTTCAGCCTGATGATTTCGGCACTAGTTTTTGAAAGAAACTCTAATGAGCTCTGTTTCGTGTAGACAGAGCTCACAGCCAGACACTTTGAGATATTCAGTGAATTTTAAAGCAGCACTTAGTGTCAGTCTCCATTATCTCCAATACCTTTTCCCATGTGGTTAGAATTAAAAACTACGTTCTGCGTATGGCTTTCCTATTCAGTCAGTATGAATAAGTTTTACATAATAGCTCTCAGTCTTTCTTTATGCACAAGGGGTTGGACCATATAGGATGACAGATTGATAGTGTGCAAAACTCTTAAATTGTTCTCAAGTGCTGCCTCAACAAAGCTGAGCAAAATATTAGGATATGCAGAAGGAGAGTCATTATTTTCATTATCACTCTTATTGAAGAGACTGATGATAGTTTTCAAAGAATATCTAACAACTAATTAGGCTGTCATTTTGAGATTAATGAAGAGTAAGGAGAGCAAAATAAGGAGGTGCTTAAATGGAATTCTGACTAGACAAATTGAATTTTTTTTGTTCTTGTTGTTTTTAGCAGTACTTGGGTTTGAACTCAGGACCTCATGCTTGGTAGGCAGATGCCTGGCCACCGAGTCTTGCCTCCAGTCCCTTTTACCATTGGTTATTTTCCAGGTGGGTTCTTCTTTATAACCGAGCCAGCCTAGTTTGTGATTCTCCTACTTATACTTCCATATGTTGCTGGGATGACAGGCATATGTCACTGTACTTAGCCATGGTGTTCCTCTAGTGGCTGAGAAAACAGGTACTTGACACTGTACTCAGCCACAGGTTGAGATGGAATCCCTCAAACTTCCTCCTGCTCCTCCTCCTCCTGCTCCTCCTCCTCCTCCTGTTCCTCCTCCTCTTCCTCCTCCTTTTTTGGCCTGGCTAGCCTCTAACTATGATGCCCCCAATCTCTGCCTGCCAAGTAGCTAGAATTATAGATTTGAGCCACCATGCCTAGTTGATTGGTTCATTTTTTTCCCAGATGATGGGCTAGTAATTCACATAGCCTCAGCACTGTGCCTAGCTATACAGATAGAAGTAGCAGAGTTGTGTAACTGTAATCCCTCTGTACAGTATTTTCACAATAAAAAAACATAAAAAAATAAGTAGCAGAGTTGGGAACTGAATTTAGTTCAGATTCCAGCACTTACATTTTCCTTCAATATTGCTCTCTCTCTCCCTTTTTCTTTTCAACATGAGTCAATCCTAACTATGATTTGTAGGTGTGTAGTAGAACCTCCACTGTAGGGGGTGACTAATAGAAATTATTTGATTCACCTATCAGTAAAGACTCTTGTCATTATATACCAAGAATTTTACCTGGGGTCCCTCTTAGTACTTTATGGAGTCAACTATTATGCAAAAGATGGGATTCCTTCATCTTAGCCAGAAATAGGAAATCTATAGAAGATAGACAAATCAACAAAAATGATAGAGCATCATCAGAGATATGTGCATTTAACTTGTGTACAACCATATGTTATGGACAGAAGTGTCTCTAAATGGATACTCATAGACTTCCCCAATAGCTGAGTGAGGTCTCCATCTAGGGCTCCTTCATTTTTGAATAAACTCAGCTCCTTATATGAGAATCTGAACTGAACACATATTTAGGTAGCTTCTGTCTTAGAGGATGCAGGGAAATACCTACAGGCAATATGCTAAGAACATAGTTTTATTATTAAAAAACGATTCATACTCCCTGATTTGTGCATGTAGATTCCATTGTTCTTGTGTAGTGTGTGCTCTGAGTGGAAGTTCCACTTATTGAAGCTCCTAATGTTTTACAGCACAATTTACAGCATTTTCCTACTTCCAAACAGACATCTTTATGTCCAGGGATTCCTTGATGTGGCTAGCATAGTTCACTGGCTCAAGTTCAGAGACCTAGCCTTAGACATCCTTGGTTTATAAGAATCTATTGTGACATCCATAAAAGTCTTGCTTTATGGCAGAAGCACCTGCCTCAGAATGAATCCTCCTTTTTTCCAGAGTCTCTTGGGAACATGAGAACTGTGCTTTATAATTTCAGACCTCTGACTCCTGAGCTTCTGAAAAATTTCCACCAGCAGCTCCTCCCTGATGGAAAAAATACACCAAAATAATTCTACAATCTAATAAAAAATTTGCCCCAAATATGTTTTTGAATAAGTCAGTTCAAAGACTACATTTTCAATGCTACTCCTAATGTCTTTGAACTTTGATCTGACCTGAAAACTTGACTTTTCTTGATGACTTTCAAAGCATACCTCGTTCTTCACTTACTGACTCTTATGAGCCTGCTCTGGGCTAGAGTCTCTTCCCTAGTGCATAGATGCTTCCTTAGGGAAGTATTTGTTATACTTCTTTTCCTCCATATCTCAACATAGAAAGAGTAATTTCCTCTTCCTGATGAATAGGAAGGGAGGAAATGGCTCTCAAAAGGAGTCATGTGAGGAGAGAAGTAGAGAACATTTGTTCAGAAAGACAGGAGCAAAAGCATAGGAACAAGATACGACTAGGAAATGGTGGGAATTTAAAAATAGGAGTGGCATAAAAACACTTGGAAAAGGGAAAGAGAGAAACTAATATTGTATGTGATTGTGTGTGTGTGTGTGTGTGTGTGTGTGTGTTTTGATCCAGTTACTGTGCTGGCTGATGGGTGAGGAGGTGGCAGATAGAGATTAATGGTGGTACATCACAACTTTGATCTCTATGTCTGTTCCTGGCTCAGAGCTCCCTAAGGTCTTTGTAATTCTCCAAGTGGCAGGGGAAGCAGTAGTTTGGATGACAGATTCAATGAAAACGAGGATAGACATTTACTAATAATGAATAGTATTATTTTCTTTTTTGTTGGTTATGGGGCTTGAACTCTGGGCCTAGGCACTGTCCCTGAGCTCTTCAGCTCAAGGCTAGTGCTCCACCACTTGAGCCACAGTGCCACTTTTGGTTTTCTGGAGGTTTATTGGAGATAAGAGTTTTACAGATTTTCCTGCTGGGCTGGCTTTGAAACTCAATCCTCAGATCTCAGCCTCCTGAGTAGCTAGGATTACAGGTGTGAGCCACCAGCGCCCAGCTTAAATGTATATCTTCTAAAAATACATAAATCAGTTTTTTAAGATTGTAAGGGAGGATCTATTTTCCACACGACACTTATTTATATTAAAGAAGCACTTAAAGGATGATCAACTTTGTACAGATGATGAAGAAAACATAAATGCTGGCTACAAAAGCAAGAAAGATTAGATCTGGGACAAATTTAAAATGGAAGACTCTTTCATTAAATTCTATGCAGAATTTTGTATTGTCATTTAAAGAAGCATTGAGGATATTCAATGCAGATTTTTATTTTAAAAACTAGGCCATGCAGATACTAAGACAAATTGTTCTGCTGCATACATCAAAAGGAAAAAAATGGCCAATCAGTGTCACCATGGTGACACATCTGAGGATAAACTGGCCAGAATGCATTTTCATGTTCTTGGATCAATAACTAAAAGTCTTTTGAAACTTCAGCAGAGTAATTTTCAGACACAGACTTCAGTGATTTGACTCACATGAAGTGGAAGCTTACTCATGAGCATGTGCCCAGAAAGCTTTGTGAAAGAGCTGCTAAAAGGGAAATGAGCTCTTCTAAAGAGAAGAACCACCCACTAAATAGCACCATGAAATAGTTGCAACTTAATAGGATAAATAGAAAGCATGCATGGGCATCAGTAACTAATCTGGTTTTCAGTTCACAGCAACCATCAAAGCTTTTATCTTGTTATATTCAATAATTGCATTTACAAGCTTATAGTTGAGAAGAGTCAAAAGAGAAACATGTGATCTGGGTTTTATGACATTATTAACCCTTCCATCACTCTTGAGTTTCACACCATAAAGTATAAACCTAAGACAGAAAACAACAACAACAACTGACTACTTAGATGTTTATTCAGGAAGCTGAAACACTCTTCCCTTCCAGCATTTAAAAGTTGTGATGAAAAGGTTCAGTGAAGGGATCAAGAAAATGTGGCATCTATACACAATGGAATTCTATGCTTCCATCAGGAAAAATGATACTGCCCCATATGTAAGGAAATGGAAGGACTTGGAAAAAAATCATATTAAGTAAAGTAAGCCAGACCCAAAGAAACATAGGTCCCATGGTTTCCCTTATTTGTAATAATTAGTATACATCTAGGATAATCTTAGCAGAAGAGCAGAATAGCTCAAGAGCTGTGTATATATGACCATATAAGATGATGCTAAGCTAAATGAACTCCAAGACATGGACACAAGATGTTTTTCTTTGTCAGGACATAATTTGAAGTCACAAAATATACACAAATGTGCTTTCCATCACAATGGGGCTGTGGTGAAAAAAAATGACAAGATTAGGGAGATAACAGAACCAATTGTCTAAAGTCTAAAAATATTATGAAGTCTGTTGAAATAAAGATCAAACGCTCAAAATTCTTTTTAAGAATGAGTAACTACAATTATAATTAGAACAGAAATTCTAGAAACAAAAATATGGAGAACAGAAAAAAATTAAATGGTAGGTCATTTAAAAGCAGAAATAATAGTCTGGGAAATAACCAGATGTACCACAAACAAGACAAATTAAGAAACATGAAAAAGAGTGTGAGGGATGGGTGAGAATGTGGACAGGGGTGATATTGATCAAGGTGGATCCACAAACTGCGTGGTTAAATGACAACTCCTTTGTACAACTACTTAAATATAATAAAAACGAAGAAACATGAAAAAGATAAGCAAAGGGCCCAATATACCCGAAAAGATTGTTAGAAAAAGAGAGAAGAGAAAGTGCAAAAGAATAAACATTTGCATTGAAATAACTAATAAATTAAAAAAAATGGTGGAGGACCTACATTCTTAGATCATAGTGATTTATAAACAAAGTGAAAATAAATACACCATTCACTATACTGTAGTGAGATAGTAAAACAAAATAATCAATGGGGAAATAATTTACTTATAGGGAAATAGCAATGCACTGATTTTCTCAGTCACAGTACTATCTTACTATTAATTGAACCAGATAACACTTTTTTTTTCTTTTGTACAGGGGATTGAAGTCAGAGCATGTACTCTGGATGCATAAGTAATTTTAAGCAGAAACTATACGGTTTGTTTTTTTTTTTCCCTTCATATTTCAAATGGTTTGTCAGAAGTTTGGTCAGATAAAAAGGGACAAGAGAGAAGCTCTTCTTCCATCTGGCCACTCTGTAGCTCCTCAAAAGGGGACAGATCATATAATGGGGTGCAGTGTCCTTTCTCTTATCCAAAGTTTTAATTTTAGAAAACTGAGTTGTGATTCTTGATCTTTACTTAGGAAGTTTCGAGCTGTGCCTAGAAACCCTAGTGTTTCTCCTACCCCTTCCTATAATATTTTCATGGTACCTAGCCTTACATTAAGGTCTTTGATCCATTTGGAACTGATTCTGGTACAGAGTGAACAGGGTGATACATGAGTATCTAGCTTCAGTTTTCTGCATGTGGATAGCCAATTTTACCAGTACCATTTGTTGAAGAGGTTTTCTTCCAACCTATGTTTTTGGCTCCCTTATCAAATATTAGGTGGCTATTTGTAAGCTTATTTCTGGGTCTTCTATTCTGGGTCTTCTATTTTGTTCCATTGGTCCTCAGGCCTATTCTTGTGCTAGTACCAAGTTGTTGTTTTTTTAAAATTATTATTACTATGGCTTTGTAATAAAGCTTGAAGTTTGGGATTGATCTTCCTATAGCACTGTTCTTCCTGCTAAGGATTGTTTTTGCTATTTGGGGCCTTTATTATTCCCTATGAATTTTTGGATTGATTCCTCTATTTCTTTGAAGAAAGTTGTTGGGAGTTTCATGGGTATTGGCATTGAATTTGTATATTGCGTTGGACAGAACTTCCATTTTCATTATGTTAATTCTCTCCATCCAAGAGCAAGGGAGGTTTTTCCATTTCCTTAAGTCTGCTTCAATTTCTTTTTTCAAAGTTTTAAAGTTTTTACAATAGAGGTCTTTCACCTTTGGTTAAGTTAATTTCTAGGGATATTTTTGAAGCTATTACAAATGGAGTTGTTTTCCTGATTTCAGACTTGCTCTTCTCATTGTTGGCATACAGGAAGGCTACTGATTTTTGTGGGTTGATTTTATACCCTGCTACTTTGCCAAAGTTTTTTTTGTTTTTGTTTTTTTTTGGATCTGGTCGTGGGGCCTGAATTCTGGGCCTGGGCTCTGTCCCTCAGCTTTTCAGCTCAAGGCTAGCGCTCTACCACTTGAGCCACAGTGCCACTTCTGGCTTTTGTCTTTTTGCTTATGTGGTGCTGAGGAATCGAAGCCAGGGCCTCATGCATGCAAGGCAAATGCTCCATCACTGAGCCAACTTCCCAGCCCTTTGCCAAAGTTTTGAATCAATTCAAGTAGCTTGGGTGAGGAATCTATAGGGTTCTTTAAATACAAGATCATGTTGTCTGCAAAGAGGGATAGCTTTACTTCTTCTTTTCCTATTTGGATCCCATTTATTTTGACTTACTTATCTTGCCTTATTGTTCTTGTTAGGAATTGCAGCACTATGTTGAAGAGGAGTGGAGAGATTCTACCTCACTCCAGTTAGAATGGTTATTATCAAGAAAACTAACAATAACAAATGCTGGTGGAGATGAGGCTAAAAGGGAACTCTATTACATTGTTGGTAAGAATGAAAACTTGTTCAACTACTCTGGAAAGCAATATAGAGGTTCCATGAAAGACTAAACATAGAGCTTCTCTATGACCCACCAATCCTACTCCAAGACACTTATCCAATTAACCACAAACCAGACCACACTAACGCCACCAGCACAACCATGTTCACTGCAGCATTGTTTACCATAGCCAAGACATGGAATCAACCCAGATGTCCCTCAGTGGATGAATGGATCAAGAAAATGTGTATATATACACAATGGAATTCTATTCATCCATCAGAAAGAACGGTATTATATCATTCATAAGGAAATGGAAAAACCTGGAAAAAAAACTATCAAGTGAAGTAAGCCAGAGCCAAAGAAACATAGGCTGTACGTTTTCCCTCTTTTGTGGTGATTAGAATGTGCCTATAAATCTACAAGCAAATACACTGAATAATTAAAATACACACACACACACACACACACAGGGACATGACAAATTATATAGGACTGTAGACATTCAAAGGAGGATATGCATAGGAGTGGTTAACAGAGGCTCAATAGCTATGGCATATGATCATATAAAATAATATTTTGTAAAATGAACTCCAAGAAAAGGAAACAAGAGATACTTTTTAGTCGCTGTTGTTACCGTTTTTGTTTTCTTTTCCTTTTGTTTGTATTTGGAAGGATAAGGGGGCACAGAAAGGGTAGAACAAGGGTGAACCATCATCGCGGTGGTACTCACTAGACACTATGTGCAAAATGAACTGTACACCTTGGCGGTGGGGACGGGAGGGAAAAACTGGGAGACCATGAAGGAAGGGGAGACATGGCTCAAAAAGAATTGTATTCACAATGTGATTCATGGAACTGTAACCTCTCTGTATATCAGCTCTACAGAACAATAAAAAATAAAACTGAAACCATCTGTCAATAGTTGGTATTTTTCTTTCAGAGAAATTATAAGTAGCAATGATATGTAACTGTATATACTTTCTATTAATTTAAACAGTTAAAATACTTTTCCCCTATGTTATTGAAATGCCATCACTTTGTATAATGATCATGCCACAGAAAATAGAAAGTTGATCTTATAGAAATATGGAGTAGAATGGTGGTTACCCGAGGCCTCTGTGTGTGTGTGTGTGTGTGTGTGTGTGTGTGTGTGTGAATCAACTGAGCCAGTGGCTCTCGATTATAATTCTAGATATTCAGGCTGAGATCTAAGGATTGAGGTTTGAAGCTAGCCAGAGCAGAAGAGTCCATGAGACTCTTATCTCCAATTAACTAGAGAAAAGCTAGATCCAGAGGGTGTGGCTCAAGTGGCAGAACACTAACCTTGAGTGAAAAGCCAACCAAGCTCAATGCCCAGAGTTTAAGCCCTTCTAAACAACCCACCACACACACACACACACACACACACACACACACACACACACACACACAACTAGTATAAGAATAAGAAATAGGATTCATGGGCTATATCTTTCAGTAGAAAGGTTTTTTTTTTTTTTTTTGCCTTTGGTGGTTGTGGGGCTTGAACTCTGGGCTTGGGCGCTGTCCCTGCACTCTTCAGGTCAAGGCAAGAGCTCTACTGCTTGAGCCATAGTGCCATTTCCTGTTTTCTAGTGGTTTATTGGAGATAAGTGTCTCATAGTCTTTCCTGCCTGAGCTGGCTCTGAACCACAATCCTCAGATCTCAGCCTCCTGAGTAGCTGGGATTATAGGCGTGAGGCATAGGTGCCCGGCTATCAGTAGAAAGTTTTTACCATGAAGAAATGATACATATTTGAGGATACAGATGTTTAACCTGATGTAAACATTACACGATGCGTGCATATAAAATATGCCTTGTACTATATCAATAAGTGTAATTTTTATTGTTTTATGTAGCAATTTTTATGAAAAGGTTTCAGATTTCAGACAGCTATGTACATAAGAACTTTAAATTTATACAAGAACTCAGATCTTTCTGCAAGAAAATGCTGCCACCTGCTGGTAGTTCTGGGCTTGGGGAATGGTTTTACAGATGTGAAATGAAAGAATTTCTATAGACTCTAGTCATCATGACAGTGGCTAAACGTGTTGGGTTTTGAAGTGGTTTTTTTTTCCTGGATAACCATGCATTATATACTTTTACTCATCTTAATGTTCATAAGAATAAACCTTTAAGGAACTCATTTTAAAAGTGAGCACAGGCAAGGCACAGAGTGATCACACCACTTCCTCATGGCCTCACAGTTAGTGCAGAACAGTGCTGAGCTACAAGTCCAGAGACTGCTGTTGCTCCTTCTAGACAGCCAAAGAATAAATGTGGTCAATCCAAAGAGTGTGCAAACACCAGTAGTATGAACATACTGAAAATAAGGAATGTGAAAAAAGAATGACTGCAATGTTCTGTAAATCTGATGACCTGGGATTTAAGTAGCCCTCAATGCTTTATTAGCAGCCGGGGAGACTGAACAGAAAATCTCAGAGGGGACCTTTCCTTTCTGTATACCCCACAGGGCTTCCAGGAGATCAGAGCGGCCATCAGTGTAAAGCTCTTTGTGTTTGCTTCCTGTTGCTGAGGTAATTAAATCTGCATTAGGTAAGATCATCAGGAATGAAAAAGCCAGAACTTGATCCCTTTTATCCCCGTGCCAAGATATCTTCCCCTGTGACTTCCAATCTTGCTTTGGTTTTGCATCTTTGGTTAAAGTAGAAAGTCTTTGCGGCAATGTTCACTGTTATTCAAGGCTTAATTGAATAGACTTAATACAATCCAGGAAGACATTGTTTCCACAGGAAAGCATGCTTCCTTTCTGTTGTCACAAATATCAGAGCCTTAAGCTCTCTTTGGCTTTGGCTCCCAGGAAATTTAATTTCATGTCCAGTTGAGCCTGTCTCTGCAGTCAGGAAGTGGCTCTTCCCTGGCCTCTCCCTGTTACCTTTCCTCACAAGCTGTACTCACCCTTCTTTGCAGGTGTAAGTGACAGTGTTTCCAAAGGTGAAGTTACTGCCGGTGATGACAGCATCTTTGATGGCAGGTGGCTCTCCACAGAAGACAAGTTGACAGGTAGGTGGCGCTCTATCCCAGTTCCCTGAAGCAGTGCATTCAATGTGGGAAGGGCCTTGTAAACTACAGGAAGGAAGGAAGGAAGGTAGGATTCTTGTTAGTTCTTTCATTGGTTATTTACTACTTTGGAGAGAAAAGAGGCCTCAGAAGATAGAGGACACAAGGAGTTCTAGTGCATACAGTGTTTCTTTGCATTTTATTTTATTGCATAAACACAAGGGGCATCTAAATAATGTAAAACAATGAATTGGCGAAGGACAACTTGAGGACAGCTACTGGGTACTGAATAAAAGCTCCATTGCGCTCATTGGTGCAGGCATGAATATCAGAGTATTTGGATGAGAGGGGTTCATAGGCTGGTAGGATCTAGCCAGAGGGAGACTCTTAATGCAGAAAACAGGTAATCTGAGTGAGGACAAAGGGCACTGTCCTTATCAAGAGCCTGGGCATTTTAACCATGTTCATCATGACGTGATTTCTGTCCTTCCTTTGACTTTACAAACCTTCTATCTCTCTGCCATGGCCTTTGTTTTCCCACCTGATTCAGACTGCCTGTGTTATTCTTTCGGTTTTCTATTCACTGGATCTGTTTTACTCCAGATACTGGGGGATTATCTTTCTGCTCACAGCCTGACACAATTCTACTATTCCTTCTATTAAAGCATACTCACTACAAATCAAATTATCTTTATTTTTTGGTGTAGTGGAAGTGGTGTGTATGTGTGTGTGTGTGAGAGAGAGAGAGAGAAAGAGAGACAGAGAGACAGAGGTTTGAGAGAGAGAGAATCACTGGGGCTTGAATTCAGGTCATTATGATTATACCCTTTTTTGACTAGTTATTTATGCATAAGATCTTTCATTCCTGCCTAGGCACATGCCAGGACCGTGATCCTCCTGTGTTAGGCTTCCTACTAGAGCTGGGATGACAGGCACACAGCAACATGCCGAGCCTCTTCCAATGAGGTGGAATACTGCAGACCCTTCTTTCTGGGCTGGCCTGGAAATGAAATCCTCCCAATCTTAGCCTCCTACATAGCTAGGAGGCCAGGTGCATGCCACTCTGGCCAGTTGTTTATTGAGAAGAGGTTTACATGTATATTTAGGCTGGCCTCAAACCACAAATATCTAGGTATCAGACTTCCAAGGGCTATACGCCCAAGTATCTAGGATTAAAGGCATGATCTACCAGTGTCTAGCATTCAAATTAACTTCTTCTGAGTTCAAGGATATAGGCCTTCACTTTGGTATGTAATGTTATAAGCTTTGTAAGTTGCTTTCTAAAAAAGATCTATTACAAAAGCATTTCATCGGCCATCATTCTACATTTCACAATGGACTATGGGAATAGACTATTTCCCTGGGCATTTACAGTACCCCCAGCAAGCATATACATTGGAGAATATCTTTATGTTTCTATAAGTCAGCCAAGTGAATACAAATTAAAACTAGTGAGTACATAATAAGCGAGTGTTGTGGGAAGTGGGTTAGACCTTTCCACACATTACCTGTATCCATTCTCACAGGAATACAAGGCAGAAGAAAGGTAGGTCAGCCCACTCAGAATGTAGTTTCCATGACTTATGTTTTCAGGACTGGGACACTCTACCAGTTCACATGCAGGAGGAGAATGACTCCAAGAACCACTGGCAAGGCAGGATGATTCTTTATCACCAGCCAAAGTATATCCTTTATTACACCTGAGGGAGGTGGGAAAAGATGAGCGAATACAATTTGCTTTATTTTGCATCATTTCATCTGTACCAAACCCTCTAAAAATCTTAGGAATTTACACATATTGGGAATTTCTCTCTTTCTTGTAGCAGTACTAGGATTTGAACTCAGGACTTGCACCTGCTAGGTGGGTACTCTACCACTTGAGCCACACCTTTTGCTTTAGTTATTTTGGGGGTAGAATCTTGCATTTATGGACTGTCAATCTCTTGCTTGCCATCTCCTGAGTAAGGATTACAGGAGTTAGCGGTTACATTCAGCTTGGAGTTTCTTTTTTCCTCCTAATGAAATAATGCTTTAAAATTGCAGATGGAGGGATTGGTTCCTCCACGCCCCCGCCCCTACCAAGATGGAATACAATACATCCTTGTCTCAGGGATCTTGGTGCAAAGACCAGACTGAGGAATCTGACTTGCCTCCAGTTTATGTCATGGCTTATTAGATGCAATCAGAAATATTTGCCTTGAGCGTGGTGTAGGCTAGTCTAAATCCCTGTGCTACAGGCTTAAAATCAGCATTTAATAACCAAGAGTATTCACTGGCTGGAAATGCCTTCCTCCACAGTGCGTCAAGAGGGTGCTGGTGGGAATAATAGCTTGTCAGAAGAGTTAAATGACTCCAGAGATGACTACTACTAGATTATTGGGCTATATTTCTTCATATTACACTTCATTCAACTTTTTTTCACCTTGTTTAGTTAATTTCATACTCAGAAACATCCTCTAGAACTGCATCCTTCCTTCTTTCAGTGTTCTACTACCACTGTACCGTTACTAACTACTACAATTTTCAACACACTTACCTGTATGTCACTTTACTCTTGTAAGTAAATGTTGACCCATCAACACCACCATTTTCTGGGGCAGCTGGTACACCACAGGAAACAGCTTAAAGGAAGAAACACAGAAGGTGTGAATGCCTGAGATTCAAGGGACAGCTCTGGACTTTTCTTGACCTCAAGATCTTCCTGCCTCAATCTCTCTTCCAACTTGGTTGCTGGCTTGTGCTAGCAATCCATCACTGGCTTCTAGATCTGTTCGTTTTTTGTTTGTTGGTTTAAGCACATGCCTCATCGTTCAATTTCAAGACTGATAGGACACAAAAGAGTACCTACCACAATACTCAGGGATGTGTACTCAACACACCTTCACAATATGGTCTGAGATGATTCCATTCTCCAGTCTCCAAGCATGTGATCTTGGTGACTCCTACCAGCTCGTGTCCTTCTTCACAGGAAAATGTGACCTCAGCTCCCACAGTGTAAATCTCCCCAGAAGAGAGGCCGTTGTCTGGATTTCCTGGAGCTTTACATTTTACAGGTTCTGAAATGAAAGAAGTTTTAGTGGAGTAACATTCACCCAACCATGCAAAATCTCCCAGCCAAAGAACTCCACTACAGCTAAAGTACCTAGGAAAATCCGGAGAGAAAAGCTTTTGGAGAGAAGCGCATGAAGACCAGGGGCTCCTGGGACATCAGGCCAGAATATATATTTAATAGTTTTTTTTTGTTTTGTTTTTGTTTTTGTTTGTGCCAGTCATGGGGCTTGAACTCAGGGCCTGGGCCCTGTCCCTAAGCTTTTTCACTCAAAGCTAATGCTCTACCACTTTAAGCCACAGTGTCAGTTCTGTTTTTCTGGTGTTTAACTTGAGATAAAAGAGTCTCATGGTCTTTCCTGCCTGGGCTGGCTTGGTAGCATGATCCTTAGATCTCAGCCTCCTGAGCAGCTAGGATTACAGGTGTGAGCCACCAGCACCTGGCTTAACAGTTATTTAAATAATAATGCTGGTATAAGATTTATTTGGGCAAAAAGGCAGTGTGTGTGTGTGTGTGTGTGTGTGTGTGTACACTAGTACTTGGGCTTGAATTCAGGGCCTGGACGCGATTCCTTAGCGTTGTCACTCACAGCTGCTGCTCTACTACTTGAGTCCCAGCTTCACTTTTGACTTTTTGGTGATTAATTAGAGATAATTTGGTGGTTAATTGGCAAAGTTTTCTTTTCTGTCCTGTTTTAATCTTAGTGTCTTTTCACCTTATGACTTTGTGTTTTAAAAAGACTATCAAATGTCTTTGCCTCAAGCAGTCCCTTATGATTTTCTTCTGGATTCTGGATTAACTCAATTTTTCTAAGTCATTCTCTGAGTCTCTAGCATGAGTGCCTCCTCTCTTTGAGTAGGAATATTTCTGCAAAATTTCTGTATGTTGATATTGCTTATTTTACTTACCCTATAAAGAGAAGAAATCTAAATCAGGTATTTTCCTGGGCAAGTTGTGCATTGTTTTCTTAAATAGTATACAAATAATAATCAAAATTTCAGGCTAAGAATAAGATTATATATATATCTATAATTATATATAGATTATATATATCTATAATTATCTATCTATATATAAGAGATTTTCTAGATTGACCTAGATTATGTTTCTGTTTCTGTCCTATGACTTACTTTTTTGTTGTTTTTTATCCTCTGTCCTTCCCTCCCTCTCTCCCTCTCTTCCTCTCTCTCTCTCTTTCTCTCTCTCTCTACCTCTCCCTCTCACGGTATGACACAGGGTTCCTAAATCACATATAACTCCTGGGTCTTTTCTATGTCTCAGATTGCAGCCTTTCACTTTTTGGTACTTGTTAGACAAATGATTTAATCCAGTGCTTTACATTCCTCTTTCTTAATGTTTTCTGGTGGTTACACTACAGAATGTAGAAAGGTACCAATCAGCCAAATCAGTAACTACAGAACATGGACTTGGTAAAGCAAGAGGTCTATTTTCTTCTTCTCTCTTTTTATGAAAGATATTGTTTTTATTTATTTGATATTTTATTTACTTATTTAATATATATCTTATTGTTACTGTAGAGTTGATATACAGAGGGATTATAGCTACATGAGTCAGGCAGTGAGTACAATTTTTTTGAACCATCTTTTAAAAGATTACTAAGATGCTTCAATTCGACATGTCAGTTTCTGAGCACAAATGCATCTGAATGTCACCCTTTCCGTCATTCTCCCAACCTCACCCATCCTCTCAATTTTCCTAGTTCCATTTTCATGTATGCACATTGGATATCATGACTGCTTTTGCCCACTGTTTCTTTCTTCCTTTGTCCTCCCCCTGACTCGATCCTTCTGACACCACAAGCTCCAACTTTCTGGTATTCATGTTTTTAATCCGTAACATAGTTGGTCAAAGGAGTTATTATCCTTCCCTGTGTGTGCCACTAACTTTGTGCAGCTGAGAAAGAGGAAGGAAACTGAGAAAACATCTTCGTGACTCTGGCTGTGGTGGCAAGGCCATTGCGTATATACACCACAATCCAAGGGCAACCCATTAGACCTGCACTATGTAGATATTTCAACATCCTGACAACACATGGTAGCTCTATGCTAAGGTAACTTTTAGTTATTTTGAGATATTTATCTTCTGAACCTCTCTGCATGTACATCAAGTTTGAAATTACTGTCTTGCTGTAACATACCATATCTTTAAAACACATAACCACATTAAACACTGAGATAAGAATTGGCAGTTGTGCATGCATGAGTTACCTGCACAGGTTTTGCCGTCCCCTGTGTATGGTGGGATGCAAGAACATATATATGATCCATTTATATTCAGGCAGGACGCATGCTCGTTACAATCCGATCCAACTGCACATTCATCTACATCTGAAATGAAGAAAGCTCACAGATGTTCACATTCATTTTATCTTACAGATCAAGCATTTATTTTTACTTCTAAATTGCTACTTATCACTTACTGTATCTCTCTCTCTCTCTCTCTCTCTCTCACACACACACACACGTGTATATATATTTGTGTCAGTATTAGGGCTTGATCTCAGTGCATGGGCACTGTCCCTGAGTATTTTCATTCAAGGCTGATGCTTTACCATTTGAATCCCAGCTCCACTTCTTGCTTTAAAGAGACTCCCAAGACTTTCCTGCCCAGGCTGGCTTCTAACCAGGATCTTTTAGATCTCAGCCTTCTAAGTAGCTAGAATTACATACATCAGCATGTAATGTCCAGGAACTTCATTTTTTTTTCAAATAAAATCTACATAGAGGGCTGGGAAGGTGGCTTAGTGGTAGAGTGCTTGCCCAGCATGCATGAAGTCCTGGGTTTGATTCCTCAGCACCACATAAACAGAAAAAGCCAGAGTGGTGCTGTGACTCAAGTGGTAGAGTGCTAACCTTTAGCAAAAGCAGCTCAGGGACAGTGTCCAGTCCTTGAGTTCAAGTCCCAGGACTGGGGAAAAAAAATGACATACAGACGTCATTATCACATTGCAGATCTTCTCAACTTCTAAAAGCTAGTACTTCCCTACTTTGTCAGTAGACAAATAGAAGAACAGGAGTTGAGAGAGACAATAAACATTTTAAACATTTCTGGCACCTCTAAGGACAGGCAGCTGCGTTGTCATTACAGTTTGCCAGGAGTTTACTGGGATGCGATGAATGCCTTGAGAAACCCCAGGAATCTGTGGCAGCGGTCTCCCACCAAGCTAGAATAAACCCACAGAGCAATTGAAAACATTCATCTCACCAAGGCACAGTGGGGAGATGCCATTCCAGCTCCCATTGTCTGTACAGAACATCCTTGAATCACCCAACAAGTAGTAGCCAGGGTTGCACTGGTAGGTCACAGTGCTGCCAGCATGGAAGTCCTCAGCTGAATAGAAGCCATTCTCCAAGGGGGGAGGCACCCCACAGCGAATGGCTACACAGGGAACCAGAAAGAACAAAACCATCTTAGGAACAACAAGGATATCTTTATTTGCAGTGACTGAGTTCTATGACAGTTGAGCAAGGCATGACTTTCTCACTGCATGCAAGCACTGGCTGCAGGGGGCTCTGGAAGTGGGGGCGGGCATGTGCAGCAATGAGGCATAATGTCAGCTTATAATAGGTATGTGATTCATATTTGGAGAAACTATGGATGGAGATCCTACCACCGATTGGGTGCTGTCTTAGGTGCTGGGGTTATGTAGTTGAACAAATACAATTCCTGTCTTTTGGAACTTACCAGCTAGTGAGGTAGGTAGACAAAAAAAAAACACCCAACAACAGATAAATACATACTATATCAAGTGGCAATGGGTGCCATTGCTTATCTAGAACAGCTGTTTTGTCTCCATACAACCTCTTTACTTTGTCTACCCTACCTGGTTTTTGTTTTTTGCTATTTTAACTTTTATTATTCCTATAAATAAATGATACCCTATTTGTTAATTTTGCTGTCTCTTTGACTAAAATGAGAACTCCATAAGAATAGCAACTTTTCCTCCAATGGCTATATCTTGAGCACTTGGATTGCTGCCTGATACATAGCAGGCACTTTAAAAGTTGCTGAGTAAGTGAATGAAATGAGCTCATTCTGTTTCCCCACCAGGCAATGACCCTCTGGGCCCCAGCCTGCTCAGTCTGCCCTTCCCTCATACCTAGTGCTTTGGGCCACCATGGATACCATCTGCTGGTGAACACTTTCAATCTTCCTGACCCACCTCCCTCATGGGTGCCTGATATACTGTCTACATATGGGAAAGATTCAATAACTATTTGCTGTGTTTGTTACTGTGAAGTATTCAGCCTTTGTTTGGTGTTCCTGATGAATAATAGGAAAATGACACAGGCTCTGTTGGAAAGTAAGAATCAGTGAGAGCAGGAAGCAACCATGGAGAGGGCAAGAGTCTGGCAAAAGTACTTTATATGCATGCAACGGAAACAATGAAACCTGTTGAAATTGAAGAAGACCGTAACAGAGTGATGGAGTTTGATCAGGTACTTCTTCACATGCATGCATGGAAACGCTATCATAAAACAATCCTTGTACCACTAATGCATGTTGATAAAAATCTATTTTAAAAAGTGTCCTGAGGGTTTCAAAGTTGCTCAAGAGTCACCCCAGGGACTTGAACAAAGGTAGCTCACATTCACAGTGAGGGAGGGGCTGAGTCCATTGTCCTTGATTCAGACAGTGCTGCACTGGGTTCCCCACCAGTTGGAAGCCCGGATCACAGAACAGACTGACTTTGGAGCCTGGCTTTACATCTCCTGATGCAGCTTTCAGGTGCGGTACTGATCCTTCTAAAGATGGACAATCTGAAGTCAAAGAACACAGGTGTTGAGCTTGTTGGCAAGGTATCAAGTCAAGGGTACAGATTCTGTTTTGTATCAGCACAGGAAAGCCACTCCAATGAGATTAAAACATTACCACATATTGTCAATCACTAGCAAGAGAAATTACTACAACAAAAATCTGCTAAAATTTTTTCTAAAGGAAAATGGGATTTTGGAAATCTTAATAAGATGGTTCTGTAAGCACTCAAAGTCAGGAATTTTAGGACATTTTAAGAAACCTTTTAGAAAGTGCTTAGAATTTTCGGAGAGAATTTTGATCATTCAGAGTATGTGGATGGTAACATTCTATGTTTTTCTCCATTTTACCCGAGTCTAGGAAATAAAGAACCAAAAGAATAACCCCATCTCAAAGAGGAATATAGCACTCTGGTGGACATTTAAGTTATGACCATGTTTCCTCTCACGTTAACTAAATTTCCTCCCTGAATTCTTTGTACCCTGAAATCCAGAATGTATTTCAACATTAAAAAATCTTTGGATAGACATGAGGTTAAATATAAAACACGAATTAAGGAATAGATTGACAGAGTTATGTGAGTTGGTGTGTAAAACATTCTGATCATCTCCTTTTCCTAGAATCATCCAGTGTAGTCAAATGATAGAGAAGTTGATGGAAGAAGAAAATTCTCACCAGAACAGAATATGCTTTTGGAACTAGTCTTTACTTTTCCGATAACTCCTCTCAGGAAATCAGGCCACGCCAACACATTTCCTCTACTGAGTTCCTCTGAGCAGGAGGTGGCTAGTAATTTCACCTGGAGGTTTAAAAGCATATCTTTAGATAAGCTTTACTTATTCCACTGAGACGGAGTTATTATATCATGATTTAGTTTGACCAAAAACATCTACAGATTTTTGGGGGTGGAGGGAAGAGAAGCAGACTTTTACATGGTAAATTATAGAGATGACCAGAAAGATTCTCTTCCTTTCCCCACTCCTTTTCCCAATTATTTCTCCCACATTTAGACTCATTGTTACCTGCAAAATTTAAAATGCTGTGCATGGAGTTTCTTGTCTAAAATGTTACAGTTGAGTGAGAAGTTGGAAAATGGAGGAGCTGTCCTCCATTTGATGTCTTTGACCAATGCCATAAAAATTTTTTTGCTTCCAATTATGAGCAAATATTTCTGAAACCTTGCTGTGGGTCAAACAAGACCACAAATGTATATGTGGTATTTTGCTTGATCCTGTCAGAGCTCTGGTATGTAGCTGATGTTTTCTTTTACACAAAAAGAAAATGGAAAATTTAAACAGCTGGTGCAACATGTTCAGAATCATTTCAGGAAGTCTGCAGTAGAACTGGGATTCAAATACAAGCCGACTCAGTACAGACTGGCTTTAATCACTAGCTTATGTATGCTGTCAACAGATAATCTTGTGTTAGGTCTAAATTTCTACCAGCTGAGTCTGAGAGTTGAAATATTATTCTTTGTGATTCTTTCTGTTCTGAAATGGCAAGACTTTACCAAATACTCCTTTCTAATAATATGTCATAATATTGCCAAGAAATTAAGAAAGGATGATCATTGAAAATCACTGCAGGCAACATCTAACTTAGACCACAAAATCTAAGGGTGGGTGACACATTCTGATAACCAAGAGCTTACAATAAGATATGTCATCATTAGGCTGTTGACATTGTCACTAGGTTTATACCTTTGCATCTCATTACTGTCATACACTGAAAATGGAATTGACCTGCTGTGGAGACAGGACATAGTCCCAGAGGTTGAGCTGGCTTATGGAGCCCACAAAAGACTCAGCTGGATTGAATCCCTCTCCTTTTTTGTCTTGCTCTTGCCCAAGAACTAATGCACCACCACCTAGAGAAAGAAAGGTAAAACTGGCATGATGGTCTCTGTGATTCCTCAGATGCTAATTTGGTATAAGTAGAACCGATATAAATACATGCCAAAAGTCATCAAACTGCTATGTTAGAAATTTATTCCATGCTTTATCCATAAGAAAAAAATTAAGTTAATAGAGAACTTAAAAAAGTGGTTAAAGTTTAGACTATTATATTGGGCTTATAAATATATAACTGTAAATCCTATACATACTACACACACACACACACACACACACACATATGCATGTGTGTTGGAGATAAAAGTGTCACAGACTTTTCCTCCTGGGGTGGCTTTGAACTGCCACGTTCAAATGGAGATCCTCAGATCTTAGACTCCTCAGTAGCTAGGATTACAGGTGTGAGCCACTGGTGGCCAGCACCAAAGACATTTCTTACAGAGGGTCAAGCAACTCCCATGCAGGAAAAGGCATTCAATAGCTTAGAGTCTGAATAATCTAGGAATGGTAAGTGACAGAGACACCTGGAACCAAGGACAGCAAAGCCACCACACTTATACATTTAAACACCATTTCCTCTAGAACCTGGAAAAATTATACTCCTTTGGCTAAAAACATACCAGGTATGGCTGTACCCACAGAGAGGCCAGAACCACTGTCAGATAATTTCCCATCAATATAGACTTTCCAGGCTCCACCAGAACTTGTCCAAGTGACTGCAATATGATGCCAACTGCCGTCATTCACTGGGGGACAGTTTGTGATCCTTTCCTTGCCGTTCACATAAAGAACCCAGCTGTGGAGAGAAAGATTCCAGGAACACAGTCATGAGTCATATGTTGCAATTCTTTGGGTGGGAGAAAATCGGTCCTCTTCTTTTTCTTTCTTTCTTTTTTGTGTGGGTGAAGTACTTTGTGTATGCCACGAGTCATTTCTCCATTTGGCTATATTTCATAGAAGCAGAATTGTTTATTAATTATACTTACTTGAAGCTTATTGGAAATTTTGAATTTCTCAAACACAGAGTGGTAGGAAAAGGTGCTAGAATAAGTCAGGGGAATTGTTCAATTTGAGAAAAACTTACTACCTGGCAATTTTGGAGAGTCAAGAGTGAGTGAGAGTTGTATACATGCCAGATTGTGATCTTTCCGTGAGAGTGTGCTTCCTAAGACCAAGAACAAGCTTCACATGTCCCACAGAAACTAAGTGTCATCTTCTGGCTGCTGCCGTGGTCTCTATATTTCTTTCCTCAAAAGTCATATTTAGGCCTCCCTGCCAGTGTAATCAAATTAGGGACTAAGGTCTTTGGGAGGTGATTAGGTTATGAGGGTTGGGCCCTTGTGAATGGGAGTCCTAAAGCTGGGCATGACAGTGCATGCCTGCAATCCCAGTCTGAGGCAGGAGACTGAGGCAGGGGGACACACACACTCCCCCACACACACCCCCACACCCACCCACCCACCCACACCAATAACAAAATAAAAGAGGCCCCAAAGAAACTCCTTACTGCATTATCTGACTACACAGTTAGAACATATCAGCTATGAATAAGAAATTGGTCTTCATCAGACTCCAGTCCTACCAGTGCTATGATCTGGGACTTCTGCGCCTCCAGTATTGTGAGAAATACATTGTTCATCTGTTATTCAGCTGATGTTATTCTATTTGGTCATCTAAATGGTTTACACTGTTGCCAAGGCAGTTATATAGTAATCTATGTGCATCAGTGCAAAGAAAAGAATAACTGGAACTAAACCAGAGTGTTCAACAGGATGGATTTTCCAGCCATCATATCACTTAGGGAAATGAAAAGGACAATAGCAGTTTAAAGTAAAAACAAAAAACAAAAAAACTTTAGGAGTAAATGCAGAAATGGAAAAAGTATGGGAAGTTGATATTGAAGATCTAAATTCATTGACTACATCTCTATTTGAAGATGTTTGAAGATGTTTATAAAGAAGTGACATTTCTTCAATGATCTTCCTGCAAGCTCTCCTTTTCCTGTATCAATTCAACCAGGCAATAGGTTCTGTCTACAAGTAGTTTGCCTTAAGGAAAGAGTTTTGCAAACTTGAACTTTTTGGGGGAGTTATTGAATGAGTTTGAATCTAATGCTTGCTTGCTAGGTAGGTGCTCTTACCCTGGAAGCATTCCCCTCGCCCCTTCATGGATTTTTTTTTTTTGATGAAAGCTCAAGTTCATCAAGAAGAAGAACATTTATGGATGGAAAGATTTCCATCAGAAGAGAGATTCTTCTGCCTCCAAGAGAGGAAAGAGGGCTCAGTGGGTTCCTGGAATCTGCAACCTGCTCACTGGGTCAATGGTATGGATAAACCTCTGAGGAAAAGGCCAATATGAGCCTCCACAGTGTATCTGGATCAAACGCATGGACTCACAGCCTTGTCAAGGATTGCACATGTGGACAAGAGCAGCGATCTTAAAGGGAGCCAAGGCTGGGCCAGTTGACAGTCAGAGGTAAGAAGTGTGGACTAACGATGGAAGTCCTGCCCAGTCTGAGACAGTGTAACTGAAGTGACTTTATTGACAGTGCTGAGAGAGGAGGCCCTGGGGTTGGGATGAATTGATCCTAAAGGAATAGGAGGCATCACCTTGCCACTGCACTGTGTACTGGATCCTACTCAGTCCATCTATTGGTCATGGGAGATCTTGCTTTGTATAGAAGGAGCATTGGTCTTAAGAGTCTAGCTCTGAGAGTCAGTGCTGCCCGTCCCAGGATGTGAGATTTGATACGAATCATTTAGTCTTCCTGAAAGTTTGTTTAACTCTTTCAAGGAAAGGCATGAATTTCTCAGATAATTACGACATGGTAATATATGTAAGCTTAGTAGCAAATCACAATGCATTATCACTAGAACTTGGCCTTCTCAATAGAACCTGTCCAGATACTCTCGTTGGTTATAATGATCCTGCTGTCTGCATACTTGACTCTTTGTGCTTCTTCTTCCCCCATCCCCAATGTCACACAGTAAGCCCTCACCAGAATCAGGTTCCAGCTTGGTCCAAGGATGAGGTCCTTGGCACATCCATTCTGGCACTTGTACTTACCCATTATAATCAGTCAGGAGGAAGGTATTGGCATTGTCATCCTCAATTGCATACGAAATGGGAGTTCCATAGTTGATGGAGTCAGAGGACTTCATCCAGAAGGCACAGGTTACCTCCTGGAGAGCAGGGAGCACGCCATCTAGTATGACATATTCATAGATGCCAGAAACTTCAAAATCCATGTTAAAAGCTGTAGACTGTTCTGGAACAAATAAGAAAGAGTTCAGAAGGTGTCATTGATGAGACAATTCCAGTGAGCGGCATATGAGCAGTATTACTGTCCAAGAAGCTAATTTTCAGCCAATGTAACTTGAGGAACAATGTATAAATCAAATACAGATTATTTATGAAAGGTGTAACATGTTATTTGAAACAAAATAACCAATGAGTACTTAGGAAAAACACTTAATGAGGAAAGAAGCAGAGAAACAGGGAGGAGTTAGCAGGAGAGGTAGGACTGGGATGCTACACAAACTGAGAGACAGTAGAGCAAGTTTGTGTACCAAAAAAGAAGGATGCAGTGGAGAGAAAAAGACTGATGTTGCAGGAGAGAGAAGGAGATGACTAAAGAGTAACATCTACCCCTACTAAGGGTGTAAGCTTTTAGGTAGCTCATGAACAATTCAGCTCTGACCCAAACCTGCAAAACCTACTCTGTAAGACAAAAGCCCTTCAACTAACAGGTTCTGTTCCCTGACAACCAGCTCAGGATTAATCTCTTTATTCTCAGACTTATTCATGGATCTTACCTCTTAAGTCAAGTGGTTTATTCATGTCTTTTTCTAAACATGAAGAAATTCTGCTAAAGTCAATTTTTTCCCCATTTCCTCTTGTATTTCTAAATCTAGTACTTAGTATACGGGATGGCTGTGAAGATTAAGTAAGTACAGCATGCAAAGCATAGCTTAGGGCATGCAAAAGTATATGGAACAGGAAAAAAATAACCTGATATTTGTTATATGCTGAATCTTAGTATTGGTCATAATAACATTTAGTTCATATGTACCTGTCTCACACCTGCTGCCGGAAAATCCTGGCAGGCATTTACAACTGTATGAGTTTAATTTATCCACGCAGGTGGCCTGATTCCTACATGGATTGGACTGACACTCATTGATGTTCAGTTCGCAATGTGGCCCTGTGAAGCCTGGGGCACACTGGCACCTAAAAGAAAACAAAGTGTGTAAGCAATTGGAACAGTTGCAAGAAGGCATTAAAGAAAATCCCCCACCATAATAAGCTAAGGTCTTTGAAAACTGACAGGCTCAAACATATGTTCTAGTGAACAGTCCACATCAACAGTGTTTTAACTATGAGGTACTTCTTTCTGGTTTATCTGATGAAACCTAAGTCAACATTAAGCCTAAGTTCACATGTATTTGAAACACAGTAGCAAAAATAAAGTATTAAGTAGTTCTGGTTCAGGTAAAATATTATATAGTGTATGTTCTCTATAGAGGTTCTTGGGAAAAATAGACAATGTTCAGATAGCATTCTAAAGGCTTTCTATGTGTAAATCAATGTGTATAGCATTTAGTTAATATTCATATTATTTCTATTTTTAGAGTAAGTTAAATGTGGCTAAAGAGGTTAAGTAACCATTGAAGTCTTATTGTGGCTAAGTGGTGGAGTGAATGTTGAATCTTGTCCTTAATTTGAGCGACAGCCTCTGTGATTTGCAATGAATCACTCAAACCCACCAGTATGGAAAATATATCTGATAACACCAAATGCTGAACAAGGGTGTCATGAAGTAGAAAATCTTAGTAAGTAGAACTAAATATGGCAAGAGAAGTTGAGATTTTGCATTTCTGGCTATCTAGGAGATTTTGATAAAGACGCCAAGATAGGGATATAGTGGAGAGGAGGCTTTCTGGTTGTTGTTAGACTATAAATGAGAAGAGTCTGAGGAATGAAGGACAGGTTTCATTTGGAAGAGCAAAATTGAAGGTAAGTAGTGAGAACCAGCAAAGAGGAATAAGGCACCTAAAACAATGTGGTCAAACTGAAAGGTGACAAAGAGAATTATAAAACAAAGTGAGAAAGACAAGGAAGAATACTAAAAAGGATTCAGTAACATATAGAAACCCTGGAAAAGAATCAAACTGAAATCCCAGGAATGAAAATCTCAGTAAGTTAAAAGCAAAACAAAACAACAGCATCAACAATCTCTGTACACATAAGCTGAAAGAAAAAAAGCCAGAAGTGGTGCTGTGGCTCAAGTGGTAGAGCGCTAGCCTTGAGCTCAAGAGCTGAGGGACAGCACCCAGGCCCAGAGTTCAGGCCCCACGACCGGACCCCCCCTCCCCCAAAAAATCTCTGTACAATAAGACTCTTTAGTAGAGTGAATCATATTGAAAATAGAATACAGGACTTGAAGACATATACTTCTATTAGAACACTCAAACAGTTAGAAAAACAAAATAAAAAATTGGAAAAACTAAACGTCTTGATCACTATTAAGAGACCAAATATAAGAATCATGGCCACAGAAGAAGAAACATAAATTAAAGGGGTAGGAAAAAAATTCAAGAAAATAAACATAGAAAAATTCCTGGGATGGAAGCAGTCATTCAGATATAGGAAGGCTTTAGGACACCCAAAATACCAACTCAGAAAAAAATCATCCCCAAGACACATAATAGTTCAGAAAAAGGAAATAATCCTGAAAGCTGTAGAAGACAAGGGTCAAGTTATATATAATGGACAGTGCATTGGAATAGTAGCAGACTCCTCCCTAGAAATATTACATGAAATGAGGACATGAAAGATATATTTGAAGTGTTGAAGGTAAACAACAGCTAACCTAGATGAATCCATCCATCCAAGCCATCATTCATAACTGAGACTGACTGTGAAATTCCATAAATATGGCTAGATGATTGACTATCCAAGCAAATAAAAACAGCCATAAGTCCAGATTTGGTATTTTACCTGAAGCTATTGGCTCCATCCTTGCATGTGGCTCCATTTTGGCAGGGCTGACTAAGACACTCGTTGATGTTCTTCTCACACCGGGTACCCAAAAATCCGGGTGGACATTTGCACAAGAATCCCCCAACTTGGTCTTCACAGGCTGCATCATTTAAGCATGGGTTTGATTGACATTCATTGACTTCTGCTTCACAGTGCACACCTGGGGAAGGGGTAGGAAGAGAAACAGGCCAATTCATTAGTTCCCCAGGAAAGCAGTGATCGAAGTGGGTTTTGCTCTTAAGGATTAGAATAAAGGTCACAGAGCCACTGGCCTATCAGACTAGTTTAGGGTCAACTCTGTAATGAGCTCTGGCTTTGGTCAATTATTTTAGAGCACTGCATGAGTTACACAAGTAGGGTAATGAGTACATTTCCTATCAAGAATAAACTTCTATTTTTAAATTTTCTTTCTGAAACTAAGTAATAGAATAGGCATTTAATGGAAATAACTTCAAAAATAGATTTAGGTTTTTTTTTTTTTTTTTTTTTTTTTTTTTTTCTGGGCACTGCCCTGAACGCTTTTGCGCAATGCTAGTGCTCTACCACTTTAAGCCATAGCCCCACTTTGAGTTTTTTGGTGGTTAATTGGAGATAAGAGTCTCTCATTGACTTTCCTGACTGGGCTGGCTTTGATCCACAGATCTCAGCCTCTGATTAGCTAGTGTTACAGGCATGAGCCACCAGTGTCTGGCCCAAATTTTTCTTTATTTTATGGACCTTGTCATTTTCTGTCACTGGCTATTTTTTGTTTTGGCTTTTTAAAATCAATTAACTATATATATTTAAGCATATTATGTTGTATCACCTTGTAACATCCATTTGCAAAATATATTGTTATGGATCTATTTGTAAATATTATTTATACAATTTGTCTTTGGTTCTTGCTTTAAAGTTGCATAAACACACACATGAGCTTACTACTACTTTTTTCTGAGATGTTTGAGTATGAATTGCAGATTCGTTTCAGTGTGCATTTCCTTATACACACATACAAATTTACTATTTTTTTCTGAGAGAGACCCGATTCAGTGTGTATTCTCTCAAAATGAGGATGGTCTCTTAACAGTATTACAATATATTCATAAAAATTGGAAACTAGCACATACATTCCACTGGATTTTAGGGCTTTACAGGATTTTAAGAAAACAAGGAAGAATGGAAACATCTCACCAGTGTATCCTTTCATACAGGTACAGTCATAGCCAGCCAGGCCATCCACACAGATTCCCTTATTCAGGCAAGGACTGGAGCTACATTCATTTATGTTTTCTTCACATAGTTGACCTGTGAAGAATTAGAGAATCTCTGCACTGGAGAAAAACTAGGCAGACTTGAAGACCAATAGTTTTCAAACAAGTTTCTCAGGTATAAGAATTGTGCATTAGAATTAGCCCTAAAAACCATAGCTAATCAGCTGGTCAAAACTGTTGCTCTTTGCCAGACACACTGAAATAAAATATTTCTATCCTTGCAAAGGTTCATTTTTTAAAGCCAAAAATTTTCTGTCCTGAAATTGAGTATAGATAGCATATAATAGAAATAACACCAATATCTGAGCATATATTTAAGCTAGCAAGTGTGTGTGATTTGATTCAACTTTTTCTTGTATTAGGTGTTTGCTAGTTGTTCATCCTTTGTTAGATTTATAACTTAAGAGGCAATAGTCACAAAGCTGGCAAAAAAATTGTGGGAGAAATACCCTAAATGAAGAAAATAATGTATTTTGTTCTGTGAGTTGGGAAAAACAATACCAAACTTCTGTATAGTTGTCTCATGTTCTGGATAAATGTAAGTTTAGCACGAATAACACAATTCAAGTTCTTTCTTCTATACATCTAGAAACAGAGGCCCAAAGAAATCTGGGACATTACCAGGACAGCACAGAAATGACATAAGACCTGTACAGATGTATTAGTACATAGGAATTTGCATAGATGTAGCTGTACTGCTACATCTATGCAAAGACTCCTTAGTTTAGAGTGCTTAATTTTATAGTTTGTGGATTTACCTAACTCATACCAATTATTATTTATGTATTTTATCACATAAAATGTTCTAAAAAATTTAACCAATTAAAGTTGAATCACACACACATGTATGCACATATGCACCATAGTGAAAAATTTGTTTTTTTATAAGACATTTACATAATACATAAATTTACAAAATAAATATACTAAATACATAAAATAAATGTTTTCTAAGGAGCATAGTACATTTATAGTAAATGTGTTGTTATTTATTTATTTAGTTAGTTAGTTGGTCATGGGGCTTGAATTCTGGGCCTGCGGACTGTTCCTCAGCTCTTCAGCTCAAGGCTAACACTTCACCACTTGAGCTACAAAGCCACTTCCAGTTTTCTGGTAGTTGATTGGAGATAAAGAGTCTCACAGTCTTTCCTGCCCAGGCTGGTTTTGAACCGCAATCCTCAGATGTCAGTCTCCTGAGTATCTAGGATTACAGGTGTGAGCCACTGGCGCCCAGCAATGTTGTCATTCATTTAGAAGCATGGATCTATTTTTCTTGTAGTGTCTGTATCAGCCATGTGACCCTCAGGGTCACTCACCTGATATTTGCAATTTGAGGTAAAGAAACATGCAGTGTAGTTGCTTCATTTTTATACTGCATGTGCAACCACATGCACATAGCAGAGAGCACAGAGGGAGGAGGAGAAATAAAACTGAAAACACGAGCAATTTGGCTATTGATCCACCTGTTGAACACACACCTGAGTGGGGGTGAGAAGTGTGCACACCTGCAGCTTCCTCAGCCAGTCCCAGGGCCCCTGTGCCTCTTTGGCTATCAGCTAACAAATTGCAGAGGGCAATGTGTGTGTGTGTGTGTGTGTACACATACCTGAGCCCAGAAACCTAGCCCCCCACTTTAATATTTATGAAATAAAATGACCTCTTGTTTGAGATAAAACAGGCATATTACAAAACAGCATGCCTTCCAATCTACCTGATTTGAGGGGTCTTTAGCGGCTGTTTTGACCATTTAAAATTTTCCCCTTTGCAAACTTTGGAATTAAAGTCCCAAATAAAGCATAATTTCACTGCAAAATTCTCTGTGCTTTTCTATACGACTAGGATCTGTTATTTCATGGACTCCAAATAGAGAAATATTTGAGTCATATATAATAATTGCATCATATGGGGCTGGGAAGGTGGCTCAGTGGTAGAGCGCTTGCCTTGCATGCATGAGGTCCTGGGTTCGATTCCTCAGCACCACATAAGCAAAAAGAAAAAAAAAGCTGGAAGGTGGCTCAAGTGGTAGAGCACTAGCCTTGAGCTGAAGAGTTGAGGGACAGCACCCAGGCCCAGAGTTCAGGCCTCACAACTGGACCCGCCCAAAAAATAATAATTGCATCATATATAACTGCCATACTTTATGAAAATTACTTTTAGATGATAAAGTTATTAGGCTTAGTTCTTTTGATCATTTTAAAAGAACTTACTAAGGCATAGATAACTATATACATATATGAATTTAAAATATAGAATCAGATACCTTAGATAATTATATACATGTATGAATTAAAATACATAACCACATGTTTCTACAATAGTCAAAATTTTGAGTTAGGTACAGTGCTAGAGAGTTTAGGCAATCTCAATATACTCCATTAATAATATGTTGTTGTTACTACTTGTAAGATAGTAAAGCACATTCTATTTTATGATAATATGTTTCTAATAATTATTACCATTATAATAATAGTAATAGAAAAGGGAATTGACAGTAAGTTGAGGTTTCTCAACTATTTGGGATGGACAGGGTGTTGGAGGTTGCAACTTTAAATAAGACACACACGTATCTGCATCATTTAGATTGAAAGAAGTGTGTTGACCAATCATAGCTGATTCTCTTTGCCTAGCATAATGGCGATAACAATTCCCAATGAATATAAATAATAGAAATTATGTTTATAATATCATATTAGTCTATCCTAACTGTACATGTTAAATTCACAGTGGTGATGAAATCATGATTCTGAAGTTCTTAGGTCTATGTAGTAAAACCAAGACTTGTCCCTTACCTGCATAACCCAATGAGCACTCACAAGTGAATCCTGCTACTTGGTCTTTACAAATTCCATGGTTGAGGCAAGGCATAGAGCTACATTCATCAATATTTGTTTCACATTTTAAGCCTAAAATACAAAGCAAACACCAAAGGAAAATCAAAGACAGAAATGAACAGGAATAATATGATAATTTTAAAAGGTAGTATCAGTAATTTACATTGACAGGGGGTAGTGATCAGGACAAGTAAACTGCTCTCATCTAGAGACTATTTAATGAAAGCACTATCTATTTCTTATACAGATTTAAGATAGCCTATAAGACTACATGGAAAATAGCAACAATTCCAAATAAAAAGTAGGAGTGAAAAGGGAAGTTTTGAAGTCTAACTGGAGCCAGGAATTTTGTTAATTCCAAGGTGAAAAAAACAAGAAGTCGGGATGGGAAGGAGAAAGAAAGGAGGAGGCTACAATGGTTGATAAGAATTGTACTCATTATCTTGCCCATGTAATTGTAACCCCTCTGTACAGTATTTTCACAATAAAAAAAAAACCCAAGAAGTTAGAGATGCTCCTTATTAAGGTCACTTGGCCAAGGGGTGAGGGTGGAGCAAAATCTTGCCAGATAACAGCTCACATGCCAGCTCAACCTCGGTGCACATGCCAGAGGTCAAATTGTAGCTCACATCCCAGGTGCCTGAGTATGCCTGGCTTCATCTTCCCCTTCGATGATGCCCACTGGCCTTCCAAGGGCTAACTCAACTGAAAACCTATGATCTTCCTCTACTCTGGGATGGTAGGTAGAGTGTCAAAATATGATGCTCAGACCACTGGCATTCCCTGAGAGCTTAACAGAAATATAAACCCTGGAGTAACACCTCACACCTACTGCCATATTTCTGGAGCCTATTAATATGTGTTTGGACAAGCCTTCCAGATGATTGTGACACACATTATGCTTGAGAACCACCATCATATAATATTCCCTTTCTAACCCACCACTCATTTATAGAATCTTCGATAAGACCTCTTATGTATGTAATGTTGGGACAAAACTTTGTATGAAAAAATTCACAACCCTGTCCCCGCAACACACACACACACACACACACACACACACACACACACACACACACACACACACACACGCCAACTATATAAGCAGAAGGCAGACATTCTTGCTAGCCCTTGAATATATTTTGTTTTCCAATATAATTTTGGCATGCTTTTTTTTTAGAGAATTAGTTTACTTACATACTGTTTTTATTTTTTTAAGCAGAGAGAGAGCAGGTTTATTCAAGAATAGAAGAATAGTCAAGCAAAACAGACTCTCCTACGTGAGGGGAAACCCAGAGTCGAGTATCCCTTCTGTATCATTTTATTTTCATTAAAAACTTTTAATCTGGGGCTGAAGAGTGGCTCAAATAGTACAGTGCCAACAGACCAAGGCCAGCAAGTGTGAGGCCCTAAGTTCAAACCTCAGTACTAGCCCAACCAAAACAAAACAAAACAAATCCTTTGAAACTGATTGCAATTTTGTTAAAAAGACAAAAATTTCTCTAGTATCATTAAAAAATTTCCAGAATAAAATGGAATTATTTTAAACTGTTATTTTAAGGCCCAGTTCAATTTTGTCTTTTAAGTGTTTCTGGACTCAGCTTAATTAATGTGAATCAAGCTTGTAGGGAAACATAATTCTTACATAACTCCCATGCAATTGAGTCCAAGGCCATATTGCTTTTTCTAAGTAGAGCTGCGAGGAAGATAAAACAAAGCAACAAATCTTAGCCATGTACCAAGACTTCTACGATTGTGTAACAAGGGAGAAAACTAAGAATGTGCTTGAAAATGTTTGTGCTGGACAATCTGTTCTATGTTGAATGTCATGCATTAATTTGTGTTACAAGAAACTTTGGGCACATGGCTGTTGGAACTGTATTCCCATTTAAGTAGTCACTTATGATGTGAGTTTCCTCTAAAATGTGCAAAAAAAAATCTTTGTAGGGGTATGAATATCTTTTCTTTTACCTAATGGTTAATCTTTTTTCAATTCAAAATTTTTCCCCCTGGTAAGAGTCTAGTGTATCTTGTATTATTTTTACATCAGTATATCATTAGCATTCTAAGTTTGATTCTGCAGGACACAATAAAATATACTAACGATACTAAAAGTTTGAATTGCTCAGTTACCTGTATATCCAGGAGTACACTGACAAACATAACCATGTCCAACTTGTTGGCAAGTTCCGCTGTTGTGGCAAGGATTTAAGAAGCATTCATGGAAAACCTATCAGCAAAAGAAAAGATGCCTTTTAGAGATAAAGCACTCTGTTCAACTGAAATCCTGCCTAAGCAGCCAAGAGATGTCATCAAACAGCTGGTTCTTGCTTCCAGGTGAGTTCATGAAAGCTAGCTGGAGCACTGTCTGAATAAAATTTGTGCCCTCCATCTATGGGTACAAATGATAGCTACAATACTTGAGTGATGTTCCAGTAAGCCTGAGTCATGTTCCTAAATGCTGGCAGCATGTGTGCATCTATTTGATATGTTTTAGAAGTATTTGATTGCAACCTAGGCCAGTTCAATGAAAATCCCTGGTGTGAAGCCTGATTATTTGAGAGCCCTCGCTTTTAGGGGGTTCCTACAAATTTCTAGGACTAATAAGCTCAGCTCCAAGTACAAATTTAAAAACTCCAGAAAGTCATTGTATTTGACTGTATGGAGTTGAAAAATAACAAATGAAACCGTATCATCTTTAGAAACATCAAAAGCCAAGGATTCCATGACTGGACAAAATGAATTCAGAATAATGGTAGAATCTACAAAAGTTATCAGACTTAACAAGTAGTTTAAAAAAATGAAAAACTGGCTTAGTTAAGTTCATGACTCATGTTTTTTTTTAAAAAATTCTTTCAAATTCACATTATTCCAAGAAATGTTTTCTTGCTGGCACAAAGTATGTAAATAATTTAGAAGTGAAGGCTGAACAATTCTTTTAGCCATTCTCAACAGGCTTTTGGCTAAGCCAAACATTCCTTTTTAAATGATGGGCTATGTTTGTGCTTAGTGTCAATTATTAGTGAGTCAAAGGCTCTTATAGCCACATATTCTTGGACAGACACTAAGGAAAAACTCATTTTTGGTACTTTGAACATCAAATGTGTCATTTTTGAAAGTTCTTCCTAGGAATCATGAGTAAATAAAATTATTTACTTACAGAACTCATGAGTCTGATTAGATTTGCCAACATGGTAGTTCTCTGTGTGACATGTAAGATGAAAAATTATTTTCCAGCTATTCCATTGTGCAGTAAATGGACTTACTTGACTGCCAACTTCATACTTCTTTTCTTTACTTCCAGGAGAGTTAAAGAACATGTCACTTTCTTCAGCTGCTGAGAAACTTGAACTAAAACCTACCAAAATTAATAGGGTACATGTCAGTGTGTGGTACATATTACTAATAATTTGGCTCCATCCGGACACTAAGATTCTGGTTGTAGAGTGAGTTAAGCCACATATTTTTATTTCAGTAATAAACCTTTTTGAAAGACATTTGGCAATCACCAAGTCCAGCACTTCCAAAATGGCACTTTGAGCCATTTTGTCATTAAAAATATCTTCAAAAGGTCAATTTAACAAGCCCAGATATCCGAACACATAAAAAAAGGAGATCTGAAAAACATCAGAGATGAGCAAAGAATCTCCATCATGGGGTGTGTAAGAAATGAAGTATATCAACTTACTAGAACAATCTGAGATGGATCTGGCACCAGCAAAAGTTGTAGTTCCATAAAAGGGACAAGATAGGCAGAAGGATTTTCCTGGGTCAGGCTGGTAATAGTCTCGAGGACACTGATGGCAGGGCATTAATCCCGATCGAGAGAATTCTCCTGCTGGACAAGGTACTACCAAGAAATTAAGAAACCACTCAAACTCTGTGCATATAAAACAACACATTACATTTTTTAATAGGTTCCTGCAAACTTTGGGGTATAAGAAGGCTACTGAAATAGTAATGTAGTCCCTTTTACATATTTAATATCCTCACTGTTTATCTCCCAGATAAATGTTGTACAGTTTCCCCTTCCTATCATTAACCACACATAATTATTCTATAAAGATCAGCATTATCCATAATAGCGTACATTAGTTTTCTTCCACTTCATACTATACTGTGAACATTTCCCAGATCTTTCCCTTTGTCATTAAGTAATGTGATTTTTAACAAGTAAAAACTATTGCAACCACTGGTTGATGGTGACTTATGCTGAGCTACTCAGGCGGCTGAGCTCTGAAGATCACAGTCTCAACAGCCTAGACAGAAAATTCCTCGAGATTCTCATCTCCAATGAGCTAACAAAAAAGGTAGGAAGAAGTAAAGGTGTGTCTCAAGTGATAGAGGGCTAGCCTCGAGAGGAAAAGCTAAGGAACAGTACACAGAGCCCGAGTTCAAGCGCCCCCTCCCCACCCCGAACCAACAACAAAAGTATTTTATGTTCAATATACAAAAGAAATATAAAAACTGATATCTTAGCAAAAAATTTAAAAAGGGAAACTGTGTAACATGCTCAATACACGAAGAAAAAAGAAAGACAAAAACAAATAGGACAAAAAAGGAAGGAAAAAAGAAAGGAAGGAAGAAGCAAGGAAGGCAGAGAAGGAGAGAGAGGGAGGGAGAGTATGATGGAAAGAGAGAGGGAAAAGAGGGAAAGAAAGACAGAAAGACAAATAAGAAGGCAAGAAAAAAGAGGAAAGGCGTGAGGAAGGAAAGAAGGAGAGAAAAAAGAAATGAACTGAAACTAGGAAAAATATATAAGGGGCCATTCTGGAACTTATACACATTGAACATTAAAGTAAGATAGCCAGGGCTGGGAAGGTGGCTCAGTGGTAGAGCGCTTGCCTTGCATGCATGAGGTCCTGAGTTTGATTCCACAGCACCACATTAGCAGAAAAAAAGCCAGAAGTGGTGCTGTGGCTCAAGTGGTAAAGCACTAGCCTTGAGTTGAAGAGCTGAGGGACAGCGTCCAGGCCCAGAGTTCAGGTCCCATGACCGGACCCAAAAAATTAAAAAAATAAAATAAAGTAAGATAGAGCTTACCCAGCAGCAACAAAAGTGTTGGGTTGTCATGCCCAGTTCTTACTTATGATAAGCAGAATGTAGTTAAACTGATGTGAGGAATATTGGGAGAAATGGGGGCAGTTCCCAGCATTTTGAGATGTTCTGGGAATTATAGCTGCTTAATTACAAATTTGGTGTGAGGCAAACCTCAAAGCTTATTTTGAAAGCAACAAGAAAAAACATGTCAAATAAGAACTTGCTTCAGTGTAAAAATCTTACTTGATTTCAGGGTTGGGAGGAAGTAAGGGCGGGCACAGAATTTTCTGCTGCAGACTTTCTTCTCAAGCGTGTCTACATATTGACAAAGTAAGAGTCCCCAAGAGATCTATTTCAACTATAGTATGAAGCTTTGCTTAGCTTTAAGAAATCTAAAGCTGGTTTTACTCAGCTGACATGGTTTATGAGTTTCAATTAGGTGCTAGAAAATTCTCTTTGCCACTCTTCAGTGAAACATTTAGGTTGATGAACTCTCTCCATCTACCATGTCCAAATAATTTAAACATGGGATATAGAAAAACCTATAACTCTATGTTTCCCTACTCCCCACAACTCTTGAGAGAAGAATATTACCCAAAATGCAATGCTTGATGAGCCCCTATGGGGGGGGGGAAAGTGCTCATAAAAACTTCCCATACACTTGTTTCTTTTATGTTATATCTTTTTTTTTTTTTGGTCCAGTTGTGGGGCCTGAACTCTGGGCCTGAGTGCTGTCCCTCAGCTTTTCAGCTCAAGGCTAGCACTCTACCACTTGAGCCACAGTGCCACTTCTGGCTTTTTTTTTTCTTTTTGCTTATGTGGTACTGAGGAATCGAACCCAGGGCCTCAGGCATGCAAGGCAAGCGCTCTACCACTGAGCCAACTTCCCAGCCTTATGTTATATCTTTAAAAATATATTATTGTTGTCTTTAAGTAGCCATACAAAGGAGTTACTTCAATAAATCAGTTTCTATGGACAATGCATTGTGATGGATGTCACCCCATTCATCATTCTCCTTCATCCCCTCAACCCAGCCCCTCCCCTCAACTTTCCTAGTTCCATTGGATATGCATTGAATGTTATGTCTGCATTTCCGCTCCCCCCTTCATTTGTCTAGTCCTCACCCTTGATTTCCCCCACCTTCAAGTAACGCTTTCCTGGTATTTATTTTGTTGGGCTGTGAGTTAGCATTTGTAAGGAATTACACCATGTGAATTCTCCCCTGAAAAATACCATACTTTGGTTAATATGTTTGTGTACACTCTATGTAGTTTTGCTTTTAAGGATGGTTATATCTGTAAGGATGGCCGGAGTGCAGTTAGTATAGGAGATATGTGAATGTGTCTTTGTGTTGCTTAGAAAGATGGGGAAGACACAGCTTGGCTTCACAGAAAACCTCATTCATCCTGGAATCCTAGCTGCCTAGAAGGCTAAAAAGGAGGTCAGCCTGAGCAGAAAAGTTCATGAGACCCATCTTCACCTCCAGCTGGGCGCGGTGGCACATACCATAACTCCAAGCTATGTAGGAGGCTAGATTTGGAGGATCATGTTTCCAGGTCAGCTTAGGCTGATAAGTCCATTAGACTCTGCCTCTATGGGGAAAGCTAGACGTGGTGGTGGGAGTGTATGATCCCAGCTATGATGGAAGCCAACATGATGTGGACTGGAGCAGAGATGTGTGTCCACACAGGAAGCAAGATCCTATCTTAAAAAGAACCAGCAAGAAGGGGAGATACTGTCCAAAATAAATGCACTCATTATCTGACTTATGTAACTATAACCTTTCTGTAAATCACCTTTATAATAATAAGAAGAAAAATCACCATGGGGAAAGGAGCAAACAAACCAGGACTCAGCAGTGTGGAGGTGTGGCTCAATGGCTCAACTGGAAGATCAACAGCCTAGCAAGCATGAGACCCTAGGTTCAAACTCCAGTGCCACCAAAAGCCACCCACTCATTCTATAAGGGAGCAGCATCTTTGGGTTGCCACAAATCTTAGGTTATTAAATAAGAGTATTCAGAATGGAGAGAGTATACAATATCTTCTAGATATGTTTATTCTTTCCTCAATAGCAGAGGTAGTCTAACACCTTAATTTTTGGTAGTGCTGAGATTTGAACTCAGGACCTCATACATACTAAGCCTACTTGAGGCACCTTACTAGGACTGCAACTTCTTTTTTTTTTTTTTGTCGGTCATGGGGCTTGAACTCTGGGCCTGAGCGCTGTCCCTCAGCTCTTCAACTCAAGGCTAGCACTCTACCACTTGAGCTACAGAGCCACTTCTGGTTTTCTGGTGTTTTGTTGGAGATAAGAGTTTCATGGACTTTCCTGCCTGGGCTGGCTTTGAAGGGTGATCCTCACATCTCAGCCTCCTGAGTAGCTAGGATTACAGGCATGAGCCACTGGCGCCTGGCTACTTCTGACTTTTAATACAGTTTTGTTGACTTTGCTAAGCACTTGCAAAGCTTTGTAGATTCTGACAGCAGGTTGACCTTGACTGCCAGTCCCAGTTTCATGATAATTCTTTGTTTTCATTTTGTATTTACATCTTTAGGAAGTTTTGACTAAATTAACTATGTTCAGTAGGGATGCTAGTTAAAAATACACACACATGAGAAATATATAATATATTAAGCCAGTAGTTCTTAACATGCAGACCCTACACCAACAAAATAGATGAAAACTAGCTAAAGATGAAAATTATGAGATCTTCCTTAGGCTTAGTGAACCCCAGAATTCTGGGGATGAGGTGCAACAATAGGTGTTTAACAAACCCTTGGTTCTCCTGGCTGAGAACTAAAGCTGTGACTCTCAACTTATCCTGCTACTTGAGAGTCATCTGGGGGGGGGGGAACTAGAAACTACTGTCCAGGCCTTACCTCAGATATAATAAATTAGAATATCTTGGAGTGGAGATTAGGCTTCCATATTTGTAAAATACTTGTATAAATGTAAAGATGATTGTAAAGTACAGGCAGAATGAATGATCATCTAAGGACCCTTAACATCATAAGGAATGAAATGCCAGAATTCAGAGAATTCTCTATTTTCAGAGTTCCAAGGAGCACTAAACAGGACATCATTTTATAAATAAAGAAATAGATGTATATTTCCTAGACCTAAAGTCACATGTTGATTCATGAGGCCTGGGACCAAGTCTTACATTAGTTTAATAGCACTAGTCTAATGTTTGTCCTGAAGTGTTGACTGGGTGACTGTAAAGAAACTCTCTGTGAAGAGACAGCTGATTACATTCTTTGAGTATAGAAAGACATACAGTGTGGCTGAAAACATTCTATAGACCCCAGTAGGCTTAAAGAAATAGTGTTAATTTTTGGATAACCTCCACAAGCAGTGAAGTTCACAGCTCCTCTTTTCACCGTGGTAGTGGGTTCCGCACATAAGAGGCAGCTCTGGGAGCCAAACTCTGGCTGATAGGTGCCCAGTGGACATGATTCACAAGTCTCAAGACCATTGGAAGAGTATGTGCCTTGTTTACACTGAGCTAAAAAGAAGAAAACAATAATGTAATTAGTAATGATCATACCCAATTAATTCTGCACTGGGTAAGGGGTTCTGCATTTTAATCTAGAATAGAAAAGACATGAAGCACTCTTCTTCCTGGTGGTCAAGCACATACATTGTCGAGCTCCTGCCTCTCAATGTTACTAAATATTAGACTTGATTACTCCCATTACGGCCTGGCCTGTTAGTGTTTGGCACTTAAAATACAGTGTGTGTTTATGATTAACTGCTGAATAACATGAGGAGTGCAGATCACAGAAAGGCACTATCGCAAGAATGAACTGTATACAGGGGAGCTTGTGTACAACTTGTACAGTGTTTTTTTGAGTAATCAAAACAAACACCAAAGTGGGATCAAGTCTTATATAATCACTCTCACATCTTTGCTACAGTGAATGAAAATTGGCTCTGCTGCTTCCTACTACTTAAGAGATGCTGCTTCACTAGAGGGCTGGAGGGAAATAGCAAAAACAAAACAAAACAAAGCAAAGCAGTCATAGTATTGGCAACAGATGCTAAGAAAAGGAAGGAAGGAAGGAAGGAAGGAAGGAAGGAAGGAAGGAAGGAAGGAAGGAAGGAAGGAAGGCAGGCAGGCAGGCAGGAAGGAAGGAAGGAAGCAAGCAAGCAAGCAAGAAAGCAAGCAAGCAAGCAGGAAAGCAAGCAAGCAAACAAGCAAGCAAGCAAGCAAGCAAGGAAAAGTTCCAGCTATTTGATGAATGTAGATTGGTGTTTGACTTCAAGAGAGAACCATGGAATATTTCCAAAATAAGTGAATTTCTTTGTAATGGGGGAGACATTCTAGTAATATTTTATAATTAAAACAAAGAATAAATATGCTTTCAATCACGTTCTTTTATTAGTCTACTTTCTATTTTGATTTCTGAGGTGTGACAGATCTTAGAACACTAGACCCCAAAAGAAGGTATCTTGGCATAGTGGATATTTAAAGCTGAAGGAATCTGAGAAATTTATAGAAGCAGGAAGAGCTCCTTGACTTTCCCCTTCCCTTTACTCCTGAAGCAAGTCATAACACCCTTAGAGACATTAGCCTTGTTACCTAGAAAAAAGGAATATTCATATCTCTGAAGACAGAACTACAAAGAGAGTCTGAACAAACAGGCCTTGCTAAGTAATCCCTAACTTATTAACATTAGTTCACACCCCTTGATCCAACCATCCTTCTCCACTCTATCCACAAGTTTCTTTACTTCTTGGAGTGTTCATTTACAAAGACTACTAGGTCACCTAAAGCTTGATGAAATAAATTGGTATGCTCTCCTCTTACTGATTAACACTTTTTTTTTTATAGGAGTCCTAGCCATAAATCAAGAGATGGGTGAAGAAATCCTTCTTCCCATCCAACTGGCCACAAAATTCAGGCTGCTTCTGCTCAGAATGTCCGCTAAGCCCATGCATTACCTTTGCACTCAGAGATGCTTCTGGAATGGAGGTACTCAGTGCGAGTTCCAGGAGGACAAGGCTTGCACCTTAGTTGCCCTTCTTCATCTTGATAGGATCCGATCCCACAGCTTTCACAGGCAGAATGCTCCAGAGAATAATGAGTTCCCAAAGGACAGTTGACTATAGAGAAAACAAGCAAAAAAACACAAATCAGTATCACAACCAAGGAAGATGCTCAAATTCTTCTTTTCCTCTGACAGAAAACTAATCAAAATTGCTTCTAGGTACCATTGCTCTCATTAAATTTTACTGCCAGAGGTCCACTCCCAACATAAACCTTTCAGAAATTTCTAGAAACCAAGAACAGTGGTTATTATGATTTGGATTTTGTTTTCCTCTTTATTTTTATTATCTTTAGGGGTTTCAATTCAACATGTCAGTTTATAAGTGCAATGCATGTTGACCAATGTTACCTCTTCCAACATTCTTTCCCTTTGCCCCCACCTATCCCTTCAGGTTACATGGTTCATTTCTATATACGTACATTGAATCATGATTGTATTCTCCCACCCTTCCTCTCCAAGTAGTTTCTATTTATTTTTATTAATTTTAAATTTTATTTAACTTTTTTAGTTTTTAAAATTGTTTTTATTTGTTTGTTTTTGAGAACGTTCAAATTTTCATTGAGCAAGCTTGAGACTTCTGTGATGAGCCCTTAAAGTATGGGTAAAAGCTAACCCAGATCATCAGTTGACAAAGAAAAAGATTCCAGGCCAGGCGCTGGTGGCTCAGGCTTGTAATTCTAGCTACTGAGGAGGCTGAGATCTGAGGATCGGAGTTTGAATGAAGCCCCAGTCCAGGAGACTGTGATCTCCAATTAATCACCAGAAAAGCAGAAGTGGAGCTGTGGCTCAAAGTAAGAACTAGCCTTGAGCAAAAATGCTCAAGGACAGCACCCAGCCTTGAGTTCAAGCCCCATGACTGCAAAAAAAAAAAAAGATTCCAGAAGAAGAGGATAAAACAATGAATATTTTGGTTAAGGTCTAGCGTGGCTAAATTATTTTTTCTCAGCCAGGTACTGGCAGCTCATGACTATAGCTACTCAGGAGGCTGAGATCTGAGGATTCTGGTTTGAAATCAGCCAGGGTAGAAAAGTCTGTGAAACCCTTAACTCTAATAAACTATGTAGAAAAAGGCAGAAGTGACACTGTGGCTCAAGTGTAGTGCTGGGGAGAAAAAAAGAATCTCAGAGACAGTGCCCAGGCCCTGAGTTCAAGCCTTGGGACCGGCACCAAAAACAAAAAAACAGTTTTCTTAATTGTTCTTCTTAATAATTCCCCTTATGAAGCAGACAGCTTGGCCATCCCATCTCATTTCTAGAAACAACAACAGGCTAATACTGTGAGGTTAAACCTGCTAAGGTAAACAGAGTCCTTCTACGCTTGTAGGACTTACCCTCTTCTGAGGGCCTGTCTGAAGCATCCTCAGTTTATAAAGTCCATGGGAAACAGACTGACTGTAAAACATTTTTTTCCATGGAGATTCAGTCTATGATTTAGTAGGTTTAAAGAGCTCAACAATTCGGAGTCCAAATTGGACCATTAAACTCATTGGGAAAGCTACTATTTTTGTAGAGAAGATACTTGAACTTACTGATTAGATGATCCTGAGACATTATAATGGGTTCTCATTATCTGGTACTCATTAAAAATGTCAATTCCCAGCCCTTTCCCCCTTTTATCAAAGTGTCAGATGCATTTATTTTGACTATGGCCTGAGTAAAGTGCACTTCATAATCATTTTCAGTGATGCTGATACAAGTAGCCTGAAGGCCACCTGAGAAATGAAAAACACTGGCTAAAATGATGCCTAACTTCTCATAGAAGCAGTAGAGGAGCCCAGGAGATGCTTAGAATGACAATAATTTTAATGGATTGAATTTGTCACATTATGAAAACCCAGCAGAGCTCTTAGAATGGTAACAAGAACTATTAAAGGTAGTTTTCTAGAAAGGACTCAAGAGTCATGTCTACCATGGCTCTTGTCTACCACAGGACTCAGCTTCATCAACAGACATTAGTTAGAGGAGATTCTATTACCTAGAAATAACTTCTGTGGGGCAACAGATTAGAACTGATCTAGATAATGGCAGCCAAAGCAGGCTTTAGAAGATATGGGACTTGTGGGTGTTAATGACTGCTTAAGGCCTCTGGGGTGTTTTTAAGTGATGAACAAAAATATACTTAATCTTGTGAAAATCTGACTCTCAAAAATCAAATGGTACCCCACAAACAAGGTTAAAGTTCTTGTGGTTAATTGAAGTGATGAAGTGAGAATTTTAGCTGTGATAAAGGTAGACTGTCTTAAGGTGGAATGTCTTTAGCGCAAGTTGAGTAAGATGATGGAAAAAATGAATCAAGCATCCACAGTACAATACCAAACTCTATACATTGTGAGCATTTGTAGTTACCTTGTCACTATAGACTCTCCAGATACAAAGGGTCTCCTGGACCATTCTTGGAACTACTGCTAAAAGTTATGATGTGAGGATCTATTTATAAAAATAAGGCTTGAAGCTCTCACCTAAAATATTTTCTTGTCCTGGCCTGTAGTACTTGCTTAAGTGCTTGAGACAGAATAGTAGTACTAAAAAAAATCACGCAAGAAGGAAATGTCTTTTTCCTCACAATATTTTTTTGGGAGGAAAAGTGGCCATATTTGTCTCACTTAACTCATTATAGACTAAACCTTTGTGATCACAAGAAAAAGTCTTACCACACATGCGCCCCCTTAGCACTGAGCCTGGTCTGCAGAAGAGAAAAGCCTTTGCTGTTTCTAGTGAATTGCTATCAGCCACCAGCCTTTCTGAGGCAAGCTGGAAGGAATACATGGGCTCTGTATTGAGTGTCCTTTTCAGCTGATTCGTGATCATTTCCAATGTCTTAATGAGTCGTTGCTGATTTTCCAATTCAAGGGTATCATTTCTTTCATCAGGTAATGGCACACTAGCTGAGATAAAAACAAGACAAAAGAAAACATAACACACACTATGATGTTTCAGAAAGTTGTATATAATTTGCTTTTACCAAAAGAAATGGCACCCTAAAAGCTTTTCAGGAAAAACTCACAGTAAATTGAACTACCACTCACTGAACAACTAACATATGGGTAATTTTAAGAAACTATAACTTTTTGAGTGTATGCCAGTGCTGGGGTTTGAACTCAGCACCTTGAGTTCTAAGCTTGACGTTTTCAGTCATGGCTGGCACTCTAACACTTGAGCTACACCTCTATTTCCAGCTTTTTGGTGACTAATTGGAGATAAGAGTCTCAGGGAGTTTCCTGCTCTGGCTGGCTTCAAACTATGATCCTGTTACCTCAGCTTCCTCAGTAACTAGGATTACAGGTATGAGCCACTAGTACCTGGCTAATATAATTTGTTTTATTCCTTTCACATGCTGGGTTTTCATCACCTTTTGAGCAGAGATCTTTACTATCATGGATTAAATTGCTGTAATTTCTTGTATTTTTACAAGAATAAAACAAGATATTTATTGCTGTGGGACCAGCAATGTGACATTAAATAGAATAACAAAACAACAAGTCAAAACCTGGTTGAGAATGCTGTCTCTAATTCTCAGTTCTGAGGTCATTTGCTAATAATGATAATAAATGAGAGGTTTGAGAATTAGGTTTCCAACTCCAAATTTCATTTAATATTATCTTTTCAAACAGAAAGTTTATCCTTACCTGTGATGTTAAAAATTAACCGGATTTTGTGGTCAGATGATGGGGCACTTCTTGCAATCCGTGGAGATCTGGCTTGGCTCAGGTCAGTGTTTGTCCCCTGCACAGTGTCCAGAAAGTCATCGTAAGAGTAATCTAGCCTATTAGCTGTGCTCCAGCCTCCAGGTCCTGGCAGTTGGGGCAAAGAGACAAATGATTGTATAGTAGTAGTATCTTCCAAAGTGTGTTTAAGTTCTAATGGTAAATTTCAAGTCAAACTGCACTTTGACCATTTAAAAGATATACGTCACGTACAGGGTTTGGTCTACAATCTTATATTGTAATTTGGGTATATTGTACTTTGAGTATACTAAAAGACTTACTCGAAAGGAAGGCCCTGTGTAGATATATAGGCATGTATCCTATCCTGTCTTTGAGTTAATAGTTACCCTAGCTTTAGAGGTAAACAGGAGTAGGTGCTGAATTCTGATCTATTTTTATTTCCCTTAATGAACTGCTACAAAGAAAATTGGCTTTCCATATAAATTTAATGGATCTATTCAGAATGCCATGGCATATTTGCCATACCTGCAATGTATTTTGAAAGTGTGGTAGTTTCTAAAACTAAGTGTAACAACCTATTAGCACATAATCAAATTATACAGCCATCCTAAACTGGGTCAACCAATTAATAAGAGTAAATTTCCTAGATTCCACCACCTTTGTGGAATTATTCTACTTTGCATTGCCATTTAGAAAACTATGGACACTAAGTAATGCAATTACCAATCGCAAAGCCATTGTCATAGTCATAATTATACTCCAGGCAATATTTTTTGGTCAAGTCCTCCAGCCTGCATTCAATATCATCAGCATCACTACAAAATGATGGGACCTGCAAATCAAATGAAGAAAGCAAGATGTCAATCACACCTGTGTGCTTTGGGTAAACCCTTTGTTCCCCTGGCTTTTATATTTCTATGAGCAGGAATGGAGGGAAGGTTCTGTGTGTTCCTGTAAAGGCCTCTAGTCTCCTCTCTTCTTTTCCTCCAGCTTCTAACTACTTAAATTAGTCTTGTCCTTTCTATCTCTTCTACATCACTCACCACTGGGAGCCCAGGAATCTTGAGATAGTTCTGTCTCTAGACGAAAGCCCATATACCACATGATGATCTGGGTATTTTTCTCTTCCTCTTCCTCTGAGGCTGGCCTGGAACTCACTATGTAGCACAGGCTGGTCTCAAATTTGTAATCCCCTTGCCTCCTGAGTGCTGAGATTACAGGCATGTGCCACCACCGGGCCTGCCTCACACTCTTTTCTGACCTTGTCCATCCCCTTGACTCTTCTGTCTGCCCCCTGGTGCTGCCAGTCAGTAAAAGGCAAACGTTCTACTATTCCTACCTCTTGTCTTTATGCTCCCTTCACCTTTGTCCAACTGGAACTCAACTTTCTAGTTCTGGGGAATATTTTCCAGCAAATAATTCTGGAAACAGTAGAAATTCTAGACTCCTGGAGATCTGGATAGGCCTGGAATCAGAGGAACTCTCTTATGGAATCTGTTTTCAGAATATATCCCAAATTCTTTTCACTTCTCACCACCTCCCATCTACCTGAATCACCATCGTCTCTTGCTTTAGCTTCTTATTGCCATCTTTTTCTCTCTCCATTTCTTGCTCTCCTTCTGCTTCTACTATTGTTCAGGGTTACTCACATAACCCTAGTTTCCTTAAAACACTTTCCATCTCAATCAGAATAAATATCAGTCTTTACCATGACTTTCAAGGCTTTCCAGTTGACTTCTCATCTCAGTTCTACTTTTTCTACCCAGTGTGATCTCTATGGCTCATCCCTCTATCCTTTACTCCTGCCACTCTAACCTCTTTATACTAGTTCAAACTTCCAAGCCCATACTGCCTCAGTGCCTTTATAGGTCTGGTATAATTAATATGTGGACATTATTGCCTTTTAAATCATAGATCAGTAGTGATAGAGGCCTAATAAGTATAGTATTTTCTTGGTTTCCTACCAGTAATGATAATTATTTTTCTCTTTGGAATTTTGTTTTATCAAATGGATTTAAATAAAGCCTTTTAAACAATAAGATGTTTATTAAATGGATGCAATGTAATGCAGTTAATATATTTATAACAATGCTTGGTGCATGGCAAACAGTACTATAAAATACTTCGAAATACTATAAAATATATGTTAGCAAATAAAGTGCTACCCACTCCATCAGACATTCAGATATCTTACATAACATCTTTCCTGCCTTTAAAATGTTTCATATAATTAAATATATTAGTCTACATTTTTTGCAATTGCTGAAAGAGCCCTAAACAACTACGAATGAAAAAGAAAATACTTTAAATGTTCAATTCACTCCTCATCATAAAAGAATGTAGTTTACAATGTTAGGTGTTTCTGTTAGATTTTTAAATTATAGGATAGTTATTCTCAAAGCACAGGTCTCCCAGTGTTTCTGACTTTCTGAATTGGAGTATTTTTTTTCAAGGTAATATTTAAATGTAGATTGGTTTATCATATATTCCAGAAGCCCAAAATTAATTAGCAATCCTAACTATCAGGTACAATTTTGGATCACAAATAGAGAAATTATCAGGGGTGGGAATTCGAGTTGTCACCAACAGAGAGAACTCATAACCCTGTCAGCATCCTTTAAAATATGACATAAAATAAAGGAGCACTTCTGACTTACCATTTTCCCCAGAGTAGTCTCAAAGGCTTCCGAAAACTTTCTCAACAGATCCACATCATCGCAGCGAGTTGCTTTGTACAGTGTCACAAAGGATTTGAACCCATGGTTTGCAAAACGTTTTACTGGAAAATGTTAGGCAAAACAGCTTCAGTTGGTTAGTGTTTTTGAAGCAAAGATTTATCTTTCTATGGAATAACGGATGCTTAAAAATTTAAATCTAACGTGATTGTTCTAAAAATAAGATATGACAAACAAAATTCCTGTGTATTAATCAATCACCAACAACTGTGTGCCAAGCCGAATTGTACACAGTTACTCAGTAATGGGGTTTGCTTTTGATCTATTACTCTTTATCTTCCAATTAGATGAAAAAGCGAGACTATGTGTGAGAATATGAGATCTTTTGATCCTGGATGGATCTAAGTTCTTTTTATTTTTACCTCTAAGTGTATATCATATATTTACATTTTCAACTAACATATTAAAAGTCTCCAAATATTTTATACAGATTCATATTCCTTGAAAGTATAATTTCCACAGAGACAAATTTCTTCTTGTATCAAGAGTATGCATGGTTAGATTTACCAAGATGTTCCAAAATATTCAGGAGCAATATCTCCTAACAGTGGCCTCCAACGATCTTAAATTGTGGAAGACGTGAGTGACCTTGCTTCTATTTAATTCTTTAATTTGAAAAAAATAGTTCATGTAAGTGAACTTTACTGGATATACATATGTGTGTGAGCATATATATTCATATTTATATTTGGCATTTAAACTCCATCAATAGTATTAGATCAAAGATTCAACCAGAAAATAAGTTACATGATAAGACACTGGGTTATTTTTTGTGTGTATGTGTTAGAACTGAGGCTTTGAACTCAGGGACTAGTCGCTATCTCTTATCATTTTCATTCAAGGCTGGTGCTTTACTTGTACTATACCTTCAACTTCCAGCTCTCATGGATTTAACTGCCTGGGCTGGCTTCAATGTGTGAGCCTCAGATCTCAGCCTCTTGAATAGCTAAGATTACAGGCATGAGCCACTGGTACCCCAGCTGAGTAACTTATAGCAACAAATATTTCAGATTATAGAAGAGCTCTAAATCTATACCCAGTCTAAACAGAATGCAATGTATCTATTTATTTAATGCTTTATATGGGATATTAACTTAAATGTAAGTTCTTCTAGCAAAAATGAGACTGAAAATTTTATATTAACAGGTCAAGAACTACATGGTAACAGATCTATTCATATACTTCTGATAAACTGTGAGTTAGCCAAGATGCTTTCTTATAGCAACCTGATCTAGAACATAACTATGGTGGCTAATATTTTAAACTCAAGGAAGAAGAATTCTCTTGTTCATAAACATTTCAAATTTGTGACTCCCTTATCCACTAATTCCCATTGAAAGGCAATCATCCTCTTTAAAAGAAATATGCATGTAAATATACCATAAAAGGGTCCAGAATAAAATTAAAACTTACTAGCACAGTCTGGCCATTCAGTGGAATATGGTGGCTTCCAAATACCATCTTCAAAAGCACAATAATAATGCTCAGTGGACCCTTCTGTGAAATCATAGCCCTCCAGGCAACTTAATGTGCAGTTAACTCCAGCACTATCCTGGGCACAGGTAAAATTCCCATTTATAGGTGTAAAGGGAACTTCACAGGGAGAAGCTGTGTTAAAAATAACATGGTATTACTTATACATAGTGCTATGCAAAGTATAAATAAAATTCCAGATGTTTAAGCTGAGGTTTTATTTTTTAAGAATTCTTCCTATCTGTCACTATCTCTAGGAATATTTTCCTATACATCCTCAGTGTAAGACGTGTCAATGACTGCTTTTGGTTTTTGTCTGGGCACACATCAAAATTCATGTCTATGTGCACTTAGGAGGATAGTTCATAATTATTTATGAATCTGTATGATTATTTTCACATCTCTTTAATAAAAGTGAAGAGTGCATAGTAGTTTTGTGCTGCAAAACCATTTTCAGAATGCTTCTTCAAACGTGCAAATTAGATGACTATAACAATACTTTGTCACTTAGAGAAAATGTTAGTAAAATGGTAAAGGGTTGCTAATGACATCTGGAAAAAATATCTCTATCAGTATTTTAACTTTGAAAATCCAATGTGCCCTTCTTTCACAAGACAGAAGACTATAGTAATCAGATATTATGACATGTCAATTGGGTTTGGGGGGGTCTCATGAAGAGAATACCTTTTATGACAATGTGGATGTCACATGTTCTGTTATTGCCTGAAGGGTCAGTGGCTGTATACTGCACCACAGTCTCCCCATGAGGGAAAAGGTCTCCTTGTGTGTGGCTTTTGGTGATGATCAAGTCAGAGCCTAGAAAAGAAAGGAAGCATGGCATGTTTGCATTAGACTGGTCTCCAGTTATTTTACTAGTCTTTATGTGATCTGAAGTTTCAGTTTCTCTATATGCAAATCAGTAGGGCTTTCCACATATGTTGCTATGTCCACTAGAAGAAAAGGAAAGGTTTGCTATATGTTCTATCACATAGGAATAGTATGTTCCAAAGCTCCATTAGATTGAGGCATTTTTCTGATATGGTTTTTCTTTAAATAAATCAACTAGAATATTAGGAGTTTAAGAAATATATTTATCATTTTATTGTTGCTTTTCTGTGTTTCAGTAAAAATTTTAGAGTGAATTTTTGCTATATTTGCTTACCTTTTTTCCTATTTTTTATTCAATGACCCTTTGTCAATTTATTTGGGTCATGTTTAAGAATGAGTCTAAATATATAGCTTGGACTAGAGATTACGAACAGAATTCAGAGCTCATTCTTCAAAAGAATTATAGGCTTGGAGATGCCATCAATTCATTAGAACACCTCCAGTTACAAAAAGCCTAGTGTAGCTCTAATAAATGTCCATGTTTAATTATACTAGCATTAAAACATATTGCCTTACATAATTACCCATCCTGCTTAGGAGAGTTGTGATTTGCTTTCCACTTCCCTTACCCTCTTACAGAGCTTTTGCAAAACAAAAAATAATTCAGTGTTCCCATGATGATCCCCAAATCCTCATATCTCACCTGAGTTGTCTGAGAACTGAGGCTCATCCCAGCTGGCAATGTACTCCTTCTCTGAGGTCTGGATTGGAGGTGGAGATCTACACAAGTCTATTACAGGGGGCTCTTCATCTAAAGAACATGAAATCAAATGATTAAGTCACAATCTGTGAGAACAATTATAGGCTCTGGAGAAAGAAGGAAACCTGCAGTATAAGTTGACCTTGAAAGAAACAAGGCTGTTTCAGCGGTTCTTTTGATGATGAGGTATATCTGATTTGCAATTCCAACATCAAAAGAAAGAGCTGTATTTTGCTAGGCTATTCTTTGTCTGTTGAAGAAATATCAGGATCTTGAAATTACTGTGATCACAGCTGTGTGGAAAACATTCCAGATGTGATGACCACTGAATTTGTGGGCTCTGTCCACAATGGTTGAGGAGACCCACCCAGAGAGGATGAGAAAACTTTTCCAGATACACTGAAGGAATGAAAATGGCAAAAAACTAGTGACTCTCCTCCTCTGTCTCCTATCTGACAAGTCAAGACAGGGTTGACAGTTAATTCAATAGTAGGATCATATGGTAGAGATCTGGGTCGTGTCATAGATGCGTGAGGCCCTGATGTTGCTGCAAAGCTGGCAGGCTAAGGCAGGTATATTCTAGATGAAGACAAAGAATAAGGTATGGGCCTGGAACTGGGGAAATGGAGAAGACATAATGTCACCTACTGAAGTTAAACAACTCGGAATCTATTACTAAGCATTTGAATTCAAATTGAAATGAGGATCTGAGGTTGGCTGGGTAAGCCAGATTTCAAAGCCCTGGTTGAACTTGGTGGAATTTTTGGAGGTCAGTAAAGAACAACAATGAGGTTTTTAGTGAGAGGAACTAAGGCCAGGAGTTCCGGTCACACACAGGAGTTAACAGTCACCACCAGAGGCAGAAAACACAATCTCAGTATCCTAATCTCCTCACCCCAGTTCTAGTATTTCTGTGACACTCTGACAGTTCTGTGACCCCCCTGCCCTGTGTCTTTTTGGTATAATTCTGAAAAAATCTTGCAAAAGATTGTTCAAGGCCAGGGAGAGATCTATCTTATTAACATGCAAATAAAGTGTGTATGTATTGACTGGCAAATTGCTATCTTGATTTCAAATGGACCTTGAAAAAGTCATTTCCTTCATAGCCAGTCCTTTCCAGGAAAAGCGTTCATGTTCTGTTCTGTTCTTTTCTCCTTCCTTTCCTTCTTCCTTCCTTCCTTCCTTCCTTCCTTTCTTCCTTCCTTCCTTCCTTCCTTTCTTCCTTCCTTCCTTCCCTTTCTTTCTCTCTCTCTCTTTCTTTCCTTCCTTCCTCCCTTCCTTCCTTCCTTTCTTTCTCTCTATGAACCATGTACATGATTTGAAGAAGACTTACCAATAACCTTTATATAGAAAGTGCAGCTGGCGTGGTTGTTGGACAGGTCAGTTGCTGTGTAGGTGATAGCTACTTCTCCAATTGGAAAAAGATAGGGTGGGGTAAAGGTTGGATGAACATGGATTGACACCTTTCAGAGACAAACATTTTGAAAGTTAAAATTTATGTCAATAGTACCCATAGCTTCATTCCCTTTTGATTTCTATATTATTAGCAAAACAACATTAAAATAATAAAATATTTCTGGGCAGAAAAGGAAAGGAAATGAGCCATAGCTTGTTGATGTATTTTTTTCTAGACTATTCTATGCATAGTTTGTAGTGCTAGCATGCTTATGAATATTGTTCATAAGCATAACTATCTTAAAACATTTGCATGTTCTTACATGGTCTTTAAAATTGAAGATGACTTTTAAATGTTTTCATATTTAAATATTTCTATATTGCCCTGCAGAACAAATAGCTGAACATTTTTTTAAAGGAAAATCTTTGTTGAAGGATATTAGCTTGATTCCAGCATTTTACTTTGCAAATAAGTCTAGGATGGACTATTTTGCACTGATAATTGGGGGAGGGAAGAATCGGGAGGTGGGGAGGAAAGGGATGGTAGGGGAACAACAAAGGAGGGGGTAACAATGCTCGATAGGAAATGGACTCATGACCTTGCCCTCTGTACAGTATCTTTACAATAAAATATATACATTAAAAATTTAGTGCTTCATAATGCCTATGAACAGAATTAACTCCAGACCACTAACATTTCATTGGAAGATAATGCAAATACTTCTTTCCAAAGCATAGTAAGAATTTGCATTTCCATTGTCAGATACTTATTGTGTCATTGTTTTTAGAAAGTTTTTAGAAAGCAAATTGTATGGCAGTAGGTCATTATTTTAATTCAGATTTTATTTTATTTTTCATTCTAAGCATTCAACCTAGGGCTTCATATATATCAGGCAAGCACTCTACCACTGAGATACATCCAGCTTCAGTTTCTTAATGTTTTAGGCTAAGATTACATTCTCTTTTTTTAATTTTTATTTTATTTTATTTTTTTTACTTTTTTTTACATTCTCTTTTTTAAGAAATAAGTTTTATCTTTTTTGTTGGTTGTGGGGCTTGAACTCTGGGCTTGGGTGCTGTCACTGTGCTCTTCAGCTCGAGGTGAGTGCTCTACCACTTGAGCCACAGCGCCACTTCCTAAGTTTTTTTTTTTATTGTGAAAATACCTTACAGAGGGGTTATAATTACATGAGCAAGGTAATAAGTACATTTCTTATCAAGCATTGTTGTCTCCTTCTTTGTTTTTCCCCTACCATCCCTTCCCTCCCATCTCCATGACTATACTCCCCACCCCCAAAGTTGTAAAGTTTGTTTTTCCAAATAGCATCTTGTATATCTCATTGTTGCAATGAGTCCACCTGTATCCCTATTTAAACAATTTGTTTTTTCCCTTCCCCTCCCCAAATTATACCAACATCAAATACAGTGAAAACAGGGGTTATACCATGGGGGAGGGACATACAAAGCAACAAAATGATCACCTTATAAATAAGTTAGAAACAATAGCAAGAAAGAAAAAACCACTTGTGTCCTTATCTTGGGGTTCATTTCACCTAACATCATCTTATCTGACCTTTTCTGCTTGTCCCAGACATATACTAGTTCTTGCAAATACGGGAAACCATAGGACCTATGTTTCTTTGGGACTGGCTTACTTCACTTGATATAATTTTTTCCAAGTCTTTCCATTTCCTAACAAATGGGGCAATGTCATTCTTTCTGATGGAGGCATAGAATTCCATTGTGTATATATATCACATTTTCTTGACCCATTCATCTACTGAAGGGCATCTGGGTTGGTTTCATATAAGATTACATTCTCATGTTTGCAAGACACTTATAGTTTTACCTTAATCTATTCCAAAATTTTGATATAATCAGTATATTATTTAATAAACATTCTCATCTTTGTTTTGCAACTTTATTTTTCTGTAGTTTGAAATGTCTTTTTAATTTAAAGAATAATAAAAACTTAAAAGGAACTCATATAGTCCAATTTATTTATCTTCCAACTATATTTAACAAATCCAAACGAGCTTAGCCATTTATGAAGTGATTTGATAAGCATCTAAATATATTAGATGGCATCATTTTTACTGATTTATTAAAATAAATTGAAAGATTTGATTGTACTTATTGTTGTTGTTATCAATATTTGGCACTAGAAACTGAACCCTATGCCTTACACATGTTAAGAATGTGCTCTAGCACTGAGCTACAACCAAAAGCCTATTTTTCCAATTCTTTTTGATGTTTCCATCTGTGTATTATGCTTCTACTTTATACTCCAGAATAATCTTATCAGTTTTCAAAAACATGGTGGCAATGTCACTGATGTACATTTTTTCTCTAAATGTTTAGCATTCTATCTATAAATATGGCATGTATTTCCATATGACTTCTTTTAAAAATCTATCAATATTTCATATTCTCCTTTAATTTTCTTTTACTGTTCTTATCAAGTATATGGCTAAATGGTCTACATTTTTTAAATCTTTTTACTTTTTACCATTTATTATTGTTAATGTTTTTATTGTGAAAATACCATACAGAGGGGTTACAATTACATGAACAACATAATAAGTACATTTCTTATCAAGCATTGTTACCTCCTCCATCTCCCCCCCCACCCCCAACCTCCCTGACAAAGTTGTAAATAGAAGTAAAGCTGTGGCTCAGTGGTAGAGTGTCAGCCTTGAATGAAAAAAAAACAACTAAGGTACAGTGCCCAGGCTTTGAGTTCAAGCTCCAGTACTGGCCTGCACACACACACACACACACACACACACACACACACACACAAAATGTCACATATTTGTGTACTCAGACTGGCTCTGAACCATGATTTGTAGATCTCAGCCTCCTAAGTAGCTAGTATTATAGGTGTGAAACACCAGTGCCTGGCCTGATTGTGCTTATTAGATGCAACATTGAGATGAATTAGCACAGTATGGAATATTGTTTTATCATTATTAAAATAGGATAAAATTCATTATCAAGCATATGCATAGCATATGTAGAATCCATTTGAAAAGGATGCAATTATTTATGCAAACATTACCTTTTCTCCTGAGTTGTCAATGGCAGTTGGGATTTGCCAGGTAATGTTAGCAGAGTCTTGCTGTTCCTGAGTCTTAGCCTCTATGTCCTGGGGACAGTTGATCTGAGGAGCCTTCACATCTGGTCCCCCAAATACATAAATCAATCAGTATCTTGATTATGTATTATTAAGTCTCTTAAGAAAGTTGTAAATCCCCAGCTTTATTAATATGGTGATTTATTTTTAAAGGATCAATTACAGATTTGGAATATATAATGACCTTCCATAGTTTATGATAGTTTATTATTACATTTGTAACTGCTGAACTCTTAGCTTGTTTTTACAGTTATCTTCCTGAACTTTCTCTCCCTGCTAATTGCTGTCAAAGGAGGAGGAAGCTTGTGAAAGTTTGTGAAAGCTGCCATGGTCCTCTTTCCTGAGCCTTTCCCCATGTTCTTTTATTTGTCTGCATTAATATTCTCTTCCAGCTGGCCTCTATGGCTCACGCCTGTAATCCTAGCAACTCAGGAGGCTGAGATCTAAGGATCATGGTTCAAAGCCAGCCTGGGCAGAAAAGTCCATGAGACTCTTATTTTCAGTAAACCACTAGAAAACCAGAAGTGGTGCTATGGCTCAAGTGGCAGAGTACTCGCCTTGAGCTGAAGCGCTCAGGGAAAGTGCCCAGGCCCAAAGTTCAGGCCCCACAACTGGCAAAATAAATAAATAAATAATAGATAAATAAATAAATAAATATTTTCTTCTATACCATAATAGCTACTTTTCCTCTCTAAATCTGCAGCTCAGGAAGCCTTTTCTGATTCTACCCAATCATCTAAAGTGTTCATCTCCAAAATCTCCACAGCTTTTTGTGCTTTCCAGTCATCATTCAATATATCATTTTTAAATTTAATTTTCTCCTCCAATAGAAGTTCTCTGAAGGTTGGGGTATATCTTATCCATACTCTTATATAGTGAATAACATATAATAGGAGCTTATTAAATCTTTTAGAATGAAACAAAAGAAATATACAGTAGAGAAATGCATGACGGCTGTGGTAAAGAGAAATTACACTTGAAAATAAAGCTAGCAAGCTGGATTAATTAACAGTCTTAGAGCACATTGTCAAAATAAACAACAAATTAAAGTCAATGATACTTTCTGTAGTGTGAAACTTCACAATACAAATACTAAATTAAAGGTCTCAACAGTATACAGAGCCACATATACTGTAAAAGAGCCAGGCTCTTACTACGTGATCTAATGTATCCTTTATTTTAAGCTATGTTACATTAACCTGCAAATGTGCATATCTGAAGTGATTTCATTGTATTTTTTTTTTTTTTGGTCTGGTCGTGGGGCCTGAACTCTGGGCCTGGGCGCTGTCCCTCAGCTCTTCAGCTCAAGGCTAGCGCTCTACCATTTGAGCCACAGCACCACTTCTGGCTTTTTTCTTTTTGCTTATGTGGTGCTGAGGAATCGAACCCAGGGCCTCATGCATGCAAGGCAAGCACTCTACCACTGAGCCACCTTCCCAGCCCCTTCATTGTATTTCTTATCTTCTTGTTTCTTTAAATTTTTATGTTATTTATATTTTCTTTTTCTTCCAAGACTTAATCCTGGACAATTTCCCTCTCCAAAGATGCACAGTGGCATATCCACTCGGACACTGAGACAAAGTACTTAATTTTTCAATATTTTGTGATAGTTGGCTGAATTTGGAATTTTAAGTTTATATTTATTTTCTCTACAAATACAGCTGTAGGCATAGCTGCATTTCCTGCTGGTATTTAGAATTGTAAATATGTATAATGTGAATCTGATACTTGTGTTTTGGGGTGCAATTTTCCTTCCTCTCTGGAAATCTATTTAAAATGTTTGCATTAATGTTGTACCTTGAAATTTTTACTAAGAATAATGAAAATGTGCTCACCTAATACTCAACAACTGTCTCTAGACTAAGGCTTTAAATCTTTCTATAGCTAAGATCTCAGTCTGCGGAGATCTAGGAATATAGGCATGAGCTATCAGCACCAGGTACTAGTTATTATTTTTAAAAAATCCAGACTTGCTTACTTTAGATGGATTTAAAAGTGCCCAAAGATTTTTATCTCCTAATGAAAAATGTACCTGATTTTCAGCACTAATTTTATCCTTATTTTTCTATTTTTACTGGCATTTACCTGGTATTTTATTAGATTTTTTAAGTGCACCAATTGAACCAGAAGCCTCATAATTTATATTAGGGAAATACCTACCAGTTTATCGCAAAATCTGCAAAGAGGTTCACTCCTATGCCATACTCACATGGCATTGCTTAGGAATTCGGCTTTCTCACCTGAGCAATGTAGAGACCTACCTTTACATGCAGTGGTGTGTATTTTTGCACTCCATTTTCCAGAAGTGGTACATCTCACTTCTCTGACTCCTGATAAAACGAATCCTGGGCGGCATACGACATGACATTGCGTCCCAGGTTTGGCTGGCTGCTTGCCACAGTTGAAGGGGTTTAAGATGACACCTTTAGGCTTCTGAAAGGTGGGACAATAGTTTTCTAGTAGAAGAAAATAAGAGAATGCTGTTGGAATTCCCCCAAACTAGAAATGCTACAGTTTTACAGCCTTTTTGGGGAGCTGGTTTTGGGGCTTGAACTTAGAGCCTAGGAGCTGTCCCTGAGCCTCTTTGTGCTCAAGGGTAGTGATCTACCACTTGAGCCACAGCACCACTTCCCACTTATTCTGAGTAGTTTTTTGTAGATAAGAGTCTCACAGACTTTTTTTGCGCAGGCTGGCTTTGAACTGTGATCCTCTGATCTCAAGCTTCCTAAATAGCTAGGATTACAGGCATGAGTACAGGCATGAGTCACCAGTGCCCAGCTAGCTTTTATTTTCTTTCTTTCTTTCTTTTTTTAAAGAAATATAAAATTGCACTGACATGGGATTGACATAGTCATAAAATAATTATGTATGACACTGTATGTTTGGTACACTGTGTACCGTGTGGAATTACATCTTTTAAATTATCTCATTACTTTGCCAATCTATGAAAATCTTGAGAAATTTGACCATTTAATCAATGCTGTTCATGTCTTTTATCATATGCTTGAAGCATCTTCATTTGGTTTGTAGATTTTACAAAGGAGTAGTAGTAAATTGAGTCTTTCAGGAATTGATTGATATAATCTACAATCAAATTTTATTTTATGAGCTTCTTAGTGCTATTTTTAAGCTAGTATCTAATGAGAAGAGTATTTGTACCCTCCCTAAATTCACTGTGCTATACCTAAGGCCTTGATCCCTAAGGCTATCTTCAATATAGATAAAGAATAGAAAATAGATTAGGTGGAATGCAGACAAACCAAGACTAAGTCTGAATGCAAGATACTTGTGTGAATGTGCCCTGGTGCACACTTACTGGTTAGGGTAGAGATTCTTCTGGCACTTTTGCTTACATTTTCAGTTGTATTTCCCATGCAATAATAGCTACCATTTATTCAATAACTATTATATGCAGGACATTGCTCTAAGCATGTCATATGTATTGGCTACAGTTCTAGATAAGAAGGGGTAATATTATTCCTACTTACAGACCAGAGAATGGGGCCTAGTATTGATCAACTCTGTGGACTGTTATTATAGCTACTCATATAATTAGTCTATAGATTATCAAATTTTTGGTCATATTGTCAAGTGTCAAATAATAATAGCTTGGTAATTTGAATTGGAGAGCTTTCCATTCTTTCAATCAAGTTATAGGATAGGAGTATTACTATTTCTTAAAAGTTCAAAAGAATTCCCCTCTCACTAAGCCTTCAGTCAATTTTGGAAGAATAATCCTATTTTTCTTTCCCTTTGGAAAGTAATTAAACATATGAGTTTACACTATTTTCTTGAATCATTTGGGAATTTACATTTCCTTAGAAATTATAATCTCAATAGCTTTCACATTATATACACAAATTTATAGCTTCTTATTTCTTTTAAACCCTTAGAATTTTACATATTTGGTTATGACATCTTACTTTCACATTTACTTACTTTTAAATTGTGCTTTGTAAAAAGCATATGACTGATACGTCTTTCTCTCAATGTTCTTTTTTTAGCTTTTGAATTACATGTTTTGTTATTTTTTCCTCTTAATAATATAAGTAGTTTTAAGGTTCACAATTATGCTCTTTCAGTAAGGCAAAGGTGGATCATGTTTAAAAAAGCAAGGAAGGGATTCAATAGTAATTGCTTTTTTTTTTTTTGGTTCATTTTGCTTTTCATTCTTTGGTAATATTGAGGATTCAACTCAGAGCCTTCCTCTTGCTAGGAAAATACTTTGAGCCATTTCACCCTACGCCTTTGCTTTTAGTTTGTCACTAACTATGCCAGGGTCCTTTATACCTCTCCCTCCCAAGTAGTTGTAATTACTGGCATGCTCTACTAACTTGGCTTGTTTATAAGATAGGATCTCATTAACTTTTGCTGGGAATGTCTGATTCTGGAGTAGTTAGGATATGGTAGCTACAGTGATAGTGCCTGCATGCCTGGCCAGCATTTACTTAAAAAAAATTACCTAAGTTAGTTTAAGCTAAAAATGATTTCCGGGGCTGGGAAGGTGGCTCAGTGGTAGAGCCCTTGCCTTGCATGCATGAGGCCCTGAGTTCGATTCCTCAGCACCACATAAGCAGAAAAAAAAAGCCGAAAGTGGCGCTGTGGCTCAAGTGGTAGAGCACTTGCCTTGAGCTGAAGAGCGGAGGGACAGCACCCAGGCCGAGTTCAGTCCCCACGACCGTAACCGCCCCCCCCAAAAAATGATTGCCATTTGAAGCTCTAGACTTCAGGGAGCTGGACAACTGAGTTCAGTATGGAAATACTTTTACTAGATGGAAGGAACAATGTAGTGGTCTACGTATTTACAATACTGTTTGTCAAACCAGGCTTTAGTTATGGTCTTTAGAGAACTCAGAAAGAAGGAGGCAGGTCACCCCAAGGCTCTACCCCTTCCAGGAACTTACCCACACAACGGGGTTCCGTGCCATCCCACTGGGCATTTCCTTGACAGGTAAGCTTGGCACTTCCCTCCAGCCTGTATCCTTCATCACAGGCAATCAAGCATGTGGTATTGTAGGACATTTCTCCTGACGAACAGCTGATTTGGCCATGTTTGGGCTGGTGGAGACGAGGGCATGTTCTCACTATTATAAAATGCAAAAAATGAACATCATTTGCTAAATAAAGTGATAATAATACATCATCATTTCTTAATTATTATGGGGTAATTAAAAATCTATGTTTTAGCCGGGCGCTGGTGGCTCACACCTGTAATCCTAGCTACTCAGGAGGCTGAGATCTGAGGATCGCGGTTCAAAGCCAGCCTGGGCAGGAGAGACCGTGAGACTCCTATCTCCAATAAACCACCAGAAAACCGGAAGTGGCGCTGTAGCTCAAGTGGTAGAGCGCTCGCCTTGAGCTGAAGAGCTGAGAGACAGCGCCCAGGCCCAGAGTTCAAGACCCACGACCGACAAAAAAAAAAAAAAATCTATGTTTTATTAAATGCAGTCCCCAAACAATGTCCCTATGGGTCCAAACAATGTCCCTATGGGTAGCGTTCTACCTGTAAGAGGGAACTTAAACTATGTAGGGGACCTGGCCCTAAATGGGCAATGATGGCTGTATATTGTGGGTAGTTGAAAAAGGGGGGTAACTGCAGCCCACAGCTGCTATGATTCTCCAGGATGTGTTTCAGCAAAAGGCAAGAAACCTTTCCCAGGATAGATGCTTCCAGACTATTCATGATCAGGTGTATCCTGGCTCTGCAAAGCTGGCCAACTTCTACAGTAAAATTCCAGTATTCCACTGTCCTATCTTAACCCTGATCCTTCCAGCTTTCTATACATCTATTGCCAAATCTTAGTTTAAGATGGTAATCTTAATATCGGTTCACATTTTGCTATAGTGGCAGACTGTGAGGTGCCCAATCAATAGCTATTCATGCCAGCTTTATTCAGCCTGGATACATAGAGCTATAAGATTATAACTCCTTGCCTCCATTGGAATTAACGAAAGCCAGTAAGCTATGATGGAAATTGTGTAGCTTTTGAAAGGAAGAGACTACTTCAATACATAGAGGGCTTCTTTACTTTCACCCTTTCCTCTTTCTGTATCTCCATATACAGATTTGAAGGATAATATCTAAGCATAATAATATAATTTTATAGAAAACATATCATGCACTAAGATGATAGAATTAAAAAAAGAAGCTTTGGTCTTTGATGATAATGGAACTATTATGCCAGTTTTTATGTTGTCCTTTTAGATGAGCAGAATACCTGTAGGTGACTCAAGACACTGCTATTTTAGTCTTTGATATCAGTATAATCATAAATCCTAATTCTCTCCACCCAGCATTGATTCCATTTTCCTATGTTGATTTTCTAACGAAAGTTCTTTCTTCTCTCTCAGGCTCATGGAATTTGTATGTGTTCCAACCCTGATCAAGGGCAGAACATATAACCTGGGATCACATCCTCTGGTCTGAGAAGCCAGCAGATAAAACTGGCTACACATTTCCTTACTTGACCTTCTTTGAATCGACCATGAGGAAGCAGTCAGCCAGCCTAAACACTACCAAACTGAGAAGTTCCATGTACTGTCTAGATACCAGAATTTCCCCAGTTCTACCACTTCTGATTGTTTATCCTCAACATCACATCAGAGAGGTGACAAGAGGCAAAGAGAAACTACTGTTCCTTCCAGTACATGGTTACAAATTATATATGGGCTCTAGATTCTCCTGTCAAGATTCCCTCACTACCAGCTCACCAAAATCCACATCATGTCTTCAAGGCCATTTCAATGAATTCTATAATGCCCTATATTCCTGTTCAGGAAATCTTGGGATGCCCAAGCCTCAAAGGTCATCTCTCACCTACCAGAGTTATTCCACACAGTTGTGACCCAAATTTAAACCTATTGTCTCTTGTATTTGCCCCTAAAAATGGATCAGTGTTCAGCAAGTCCCCTCATATTCTAAAATACCATTTTTTACCCTAATCAAATTGTTTCCTATGGACAATAAAGGACATAGGGGTCAGAGAGGCATCTTCATTGCTCCTTATTGCATTCCAAAATCATTATTTCTACCATTTTGCTTCTTGAAAACCTCCAGCTTCCTTAAAGTATCATATGATGTATTCAATCATATTATGTATTCAATATTCTCTCTCTCCCCCTCTCTCTAATATAACATGCATAGCCCTTTGTGATTTCCTTATACATATAAATGATCAAGACAACATCTGAATGTCTATGCTCATTGGAGATTTTTTTTTTCAGTCATGGAGCCTGGGCCTCAGGGCCTGGGCACTGTCCCTGAACTCTTCTGCTCAAGGCTTGAGCCACAGTGCCACTTCTGGTTTTCTGGTGGTTTATTGGAGATAAGAGTCTCACAGATTCCTACCTCATGCTGACTTTGAACAATGATCCTTAGACCTCAGCCTCTTGAGTAGCTAGGGTTACAGGCATTAGCCAGCTGCACCAGACTTGGAGATTCTTATCTATGATGTGCTGGTCCTTGTAGAAAATCACCTCAAAGTGCTTAAACATTCTCTACATTTCCTTTCTACTCCCACCAGGATTTTCAATCAGAGAAAGGAGGAAGGAGAACAAGGGAGAAAGAAAAGAGGACATGGGAGGGGGAGAGGCAGAGAAGGGAAGGGGTAGGTGGTAGAGAGAAAGGAGAGAAGAAGAGGAAGAAGATGGGCCAGCACAGTAGTTGAGATGAGGAGTCGTCAATAGTTACAAATGTTAAACCAAACTATGATGGGTCACCCGATAGACCAAAGCCAAACAAACAAAAACATGGGGTCCCTTGTGCGAAATACCACATAATGAAACACATTTTAAACAAGACTATAGAAAATAGATTCTTTCAGCACACCAGTTTTTTTTTTTCCTGGAAACAGGAGATTCTAGTCTAGCTGAATCAGTTCATAAGAGATTCACTTCTGCTTTAACCCTAACCAAAAAAGAAAAAGAAAAGAAAAAGTGGCCTGAAATAAATGTATGTCAACCAATCAGGTGTTTTCTCCCTCTTGCTCTGTTTTCCTTATCCTCACCATATAAACTCTGTTGTACTGATGGTTGCCTAAATAGAGGGAACTCGTATCTTACTCTGCGGAATGCAGCCTTCTCTGAAAAATGAATCACAAATAAAAGTCAATTGGATATCTAATTAAATTTGTGGCAATTTTGTCTCTTGACAGAGAGAAGGAAAAATTAAAAAAAGAGGGAGGATCAAAGAGAATGAGATACTGTCTAGACCATGGAAAATGCATCTTTTCCATCAGTTGGGCATGCTTGCTATCAGAAGCATAAGCTAGCAGGTGGGCACAGTTATTAATTTTGATTATTTTGAGACAAGGTCCTGCTAGGTAGTTCAGTGCTCCTGTACTAGCCTCCTGAGTCCTGGGATCGTAGGTGTGTGCCACCACACCAAATTTTGATAGCTTATAGTGCACAAGCATCAAACACTGTACATATAACAAAAATCCCTACAAAAGAAAAAAAATCAGTTTACTCTCAACACTCAATGTTTATACTTTACCAAGTTATAAAATTTGAATAGTTGCTTGTAGAATAAATTCTACCGGTGATTTAAGTTTACTATGTAGCCGGGCGCTGGTGGCTCATGCCTGTAATCCTAGCTACTCAGGAGGCTGAGATCTGAGGATCGCGGTTCAAAGCCAGCCCGGGCAGGAGAGACTGTGAGACTCCTGTCTCCAATAAACCACCAGAAAACCAGAAGTGGCGCTGTAGCTCAAGTTGTAGAGCGCTCGCCTTGAGCTGAAGAGCTGAGGGACAGCGCCCAGGCCCAGAGTTCAAGACCCACGACCGACAAAAAAAAAAAAAAAGGTTACTATGTACTTGAATCTATCTATCTATCTATCTATCTATCTATCTATCTATCTATCTATCTATCTATCTATCTATCTATCTATCTATTCCTACTATAAAAATTTGCAAATGAGCAGGGAACTAGTGGCTCATGCCTATAATTCTAGCTACTCTGAAGGCTGAGATATGAGGATTGTGGTTCAAAGCCAGTCTGGGCAGGAAAGTCCATAAGAATTTTATCTCCAATAAACTACCAGAAAACCAGAATGGTTCTGTGGCTCAAGTGGTAGAGTGCTCACCTTGAGCTGAAGAACCGAGGGGCAGCACCCAGGCCCAGAGTTTGAGGCCCATGACCGACAAAAAATAATTTCAAATGCACAAAAGAGGAAAGAATTATATTTCTCATCCCAAATCCCAAGCATGTTCTAAATATCTTATTCTTAAATGTTTACAGATTACTCATATATAGATAGACATAAATATCTATCTATCTATATATTTGAGTTCATAGTCAACTGAAGTTTCTGATAGATTTTATTCTACAGGGATTCACTCAAATTATGTACCTTAGTACAGCATAAACATTGAGTGAATTAAACATAAACTTAGGACTACTCTGAGAAAATTGATTTCTTGAAAAGAATCATATTAGAAATGAAATTATAAAAATGATAAACCCTAGCCTCCTCTATTCCTGGGATTAAGTCAACCACTAGTACAAAATAAATCAAACCCCTTTGTCTTTCACATTTTGACTTTTATTGAAGGTTTGCATCCTGTATAGGGCAATGTCACAAGCTAGGTTTAGCTTAAGAAGGGAATAAGATGAAAGTTTTATTACTCACATGTATAAACTTGAGAAACAATTGCTTTTAGCTTCAATAAACAATTTGAAGAGTCACTGTGCTTGCCAAACCCAAAGCAAATTGCATCTTCAATTTGCATTTGCATCTCTCAGAAGTACTGATAATAAATTAGAACTGGCATCTCTGACAGATGCAAATTATATTGCTTCTCAAATGCTGGTTTTAATAAACTTTCATTGCTCTTGGGGGAAAACAAAGCATGTGTAATCATTCCTATTTATTTCTTAAACATTGTGCACTTTTTATTTCACCAAGGAACATTTATTATTTTTAAGAGGAACTTATTTATTTCTTATATTGAACTTAATTTTTAAAAACATTAATGAGACAAACAATCCAGCTTACATTCATTTTAAACATTTCCTAAGTGTTTTTTTTTAAAGTCATTTTAGAAAAGAGCAACTTATCCTGATCTGGTTCTTACACATGATGCATATGACATATAAATATGTGCAATTATTTTTTATTATATTAGAAAAAATAGTTAAAATTTAAAAACAAGCTTGGTCTTTGAGGCAAACAATATATTATATAATACACAAAGACAGAAACTGTGGTTATCAACTTAAAGATGAATAAGGTTTTTTCTAGGTATGTTTCCTGTTAATCAAATTGTGATAGCAGCCAATGCTGAAAATAAATGCAGACTTTCTCTTGCTGGGCCATTTTTCTTCAGGAAAAATATATCATAAAATTTAATTTACTGTGATGTAGTTTGCTACATAGTTATTGTTCAGAAACCATAAAAGAACCCTTAATGGCTTAGAAAAATGCATAATTCAAATATTGAAAATGACTGAAATGCTTTGTGGAGAATGCCTAGGGAAATAAGAATCCAGTCTACCAATTACTACTCAAATGACAAAAACATTAACCATGTAACATAAAGTTTTTTTTAAAAAAGCTTTGCATTTCTGCTGTTCTTCCCTTTCTAATTCAATCTTACAAAGACTTTCGCCAAAAAATGATGTGATTAAAATTATTCTGATTTTATAATAAGTAAGACCTTTAAAAATATAATATTCTCCAAACTATTGTCCGAAGGCAAAATGAACCCTGCCCAATTGCTATATTTTATAGAACCCTAGACACTCAGTTGTAAGACATTCCAATTTTATGGGTCACTACTAAAACAATGATAATACTAACAAAGCAATTTATTGTCCTTAGTCTGTAAGAGGGATTCCAATTTTTGAGATGTTAATATGTGAAGAAAAATGTTTTAGATTTGGTAAAAAATTGTTTATATTTCATAGAATAACATCTCAAGGAATTAAATCCATAACTATTAATGATATAGCAAGAGAAGGATCTAAGTATCTGCATTTGGGACAACTCTACTGATGCTGTAGGTCCACATAGCGTCTTTTCTACTACGATTCAAATTATTTTATGTGTGTCAGAATAACAACCCAAATTATATAAAGGAGAATAAGCGTGCTTTTTAATGAGATGACACAAGAGCAGGACATCCATGCATATATTTATCATATATTTATATGCCTTCATTAAATGAATTCAGCATTTCCTTCTTTTCCCAGACTTAAAGGATTGAGAGGAAAACATATATTGTGGGCTACTGTGCATTCATAGTCTAGCTGAAATAATAAGTTCATTAACAATAGAAGTAAGTGCTTGGTGAGTTCCTTGCAAATTTGGTTTTTTAAGACACGGTCTCAATATGTAACCCAGACTCGCCTTGAATTCACTATGTAGCCAAGGCTAGCCTGTAATTCCCTGTGTAGCCCAGGTTGATCTTGAACTTGTGATCTTCTTGCTTGGGTCTTTTGAGTGCTATAATTACAGGCATGTACTACCATGCCTGGCCAGGTGTGATGGTTTGTGACAAGTTGGTTAAGAAATCTGTTTGCCAGAATCCCCTTCTTGTGGCCCCAAGTTAGGGATGGTCAAAAAAGGGATCCACAGTTCATTTCAGAAGGCAGAAACAAAGCCAGTGGTTCTTGGAGCTCAGTGCCTTCCACTTTGTCCCTGCCTGTCTTTATTCCGGGTTTCTACCGACGACCCATCCCACTGGGCTGCAGTGCCACTGAGATGTGTGGGGCTACACAGAAGTTAAGGATCTCTTTTGTGACCAGAGTCTCTCCTTCAAGATTCTACAGTTGAGCAAGTGCAAGACATGACATTGGGCTGTCAGCAACTCCTTGGCCCCTTCAACGTCTCCTTTGGACCTTTGCTTCCAAGCTCCTTCCAAAATTATGTAAGGTCAGAGTTCCCAAACAAATTTCTTATCCTACAACATACCTGGCAAGTGTGCTTCCATGCTGGGCGTGGTGTACACAGCTGGCATGAGAGAGGACACGTCTGCCATGTACACACAGAGGCCAGGCCCTCAGGCTGAGGAGGCCGGCAATAGTGCAAGTTTTATGAGGTCCAAGATCAAAGGCAGGGCAGTGGGGCCAAGCTGGCAAATGGCTGGCTTCCTGAGAGGCACAGGCTTTTTTTTATGACTTTAGTATAAGGCTAAAGTCTTGCATTTTTATGGCTTTAGGATGCAAGCTTTGGGATTGAACTGTGGGGGGCACAGAGGGAGGGTTTGGATATCACTCTTGGTTGGCAAAGAATAAGTGGAACGTTAAAACAAAATGCTCTTCCCTCCCCACCATGAGGTATTTGAAAGAAAAGGTAGACATTGAAAGAAAAGGTAGAACTGGTAATTGTTTCCTCCACAGGAATATATATATATATATATATATATATATATATACATATACACACATGCATATATATATATATACATAGTTAAAATACATATTTGCCATTTGTGGGGTTTGGACTCAGAGCCTTAGGCACTGTCCCTGAGCTTTTCACTCAAGGTTCTACCACTCTGAGCCACAGTGCCACTTCCAGTTTCTGGTGGTTAATTGGAGATAAGAGTCTCATGAATTTTCCTTCCTGGGGCAGGCTTTGAACCATCATCCTCAGATTTCAGCCTTCTGAGTAGTTAGGATTACAGTTGTGAGCCACCAGTGCCCAGCTAGAAATATATTTTAGAGGCTTTAATTTTCTCTGAAATGCATTTTTGTCCCCAGGTTGGGAAAGGGAGTAGGGCCTTATGTATCCTAAGTAAGCATATACCACTGAGCTGTACCCCTGGCCTGATGATCGTCTCTGAGATGGTAGGACTGAACACATCTTTGCTTGTGAATATAAATAGTAGTTTATCTGACACTGGAAATCTAGGATCTAATTATTTCCCCCCAGAACTCCTAGAAATAGACCCTTATCTTCCAACGTGCAAAATGTTTAATCAATGCCCTAAAGGTTAGTCAGATTCTCTTCCTTTTGTAGGTAATGTTATTTCTAACTATGAGACAGACATAATTTTCTATTTTTCCAGGGCATTCAAAAATTTCACTGAGATTATTTCCAGACACGGGTCTGTTTTTAATCATTATTTTTGGCACTCACTAAGTGATTTTAAATGGAATATGGATGATTTCGGTTGCACATATTTCTTTTCCAAATTTCAGCTTGGGGATATATTCTTTGATCTCTTTACTGCTTCCCCAGTATTCCATTTTCTCTCTGAATCCATAATATGAGAAAGTATTTCCTGTGATTATTCTTATGTTACTTTATTGTTTAGGCATTCTGTTACATCTGAATTGTTGCTTTATTTTCAGATGAATTTCTAGAGCTGCTCTTTTTTTTGTTAATTTTTTTCATTTATTATCAATGGTCCTCAAGGTTCATCTCTAAGAAACTTGCTTGTTCTTAGTCCAGAAATTGCTTTTGCATTGCTGTGATTCCATTTTCTTTCTTTCTTTCTTTCTTTTTGGGGGGTCCGGTGGTGGGGCCTGAACTCTGGGCCTGGGTGCTGTCCCTCAGCTCTTCAGCTCAAGGCTAACACTCTACCACTTGAGCCACAGAGCTACTTTCGGCTTTTTTCTTTTTGCTTATGTGGTGCTGAGGAATTGAACCCAGGGCCTCAGGCATGCAAGGCAAGCTCTCTACCACTGAGCCACCTTCCCAGCCCTGTGATTCCATTTTCTATCCATTTCTTCTCCATCCAATACTCTTTATTCAATGTATTTAGTCTCCAGTTTCTTTTCTTTTTCTTTAAGCTGATAAATATTTATGTGCTTTCCAATTCGGGTGGTTAGAGCTGAGTTTTCCTTATGGGTATGAAGCCAAGAAAAGACCGGAATATAGAATTTTTTTTTATCCAGTGAACTTGTGGAGTCTTAGAGGAACAAAATCCTCAGCCAAAAAGTATTGCCCATGGGTTGTGGTGAGAGTTTAACAATAAGACAAAGCAACCAAGATACCCAGCTAACTTTGAACTTAAAAAAAAAGAAGCAACAATTTCCCCATATACTCAGGTCTCAAATCTTACATTGAACTGAGAAGCTTCACAGGCAGGGATCCTGATGGAAAGCTTTAACTCCTTGGCCTGCTCCTCTCTGATCTTTGCTTAGGGAACCTTTCCTTCCAGTCCTAAGTAAAGCTATAGAAGATGGGGTTGTGTGATGACGATGGACAGGAAAATGGATACTGGAGGTGATAGGGGGAGATGCATTGAGGCATTGCTCTGTTTCTCTGTGTTTGATGTGAAGCCTCAGGTCCCATCCCTAGCACTGACCCCTTTTCTACTAGCCTGGCTGGGTGCCTTGAGATCTCATTCCAGCAGATGTGAAGCTTTCTGTAGTACGTTGTCTGCCCCAGGACACAGCCAAAGACATGCCACGTGATTGACTGCTCCTGTTGCAGGACATTGCAGTGGGTTCTCCAAGCCATGTGGTCATAGTTGGCATCTAGTCCCTCCCCCAATTCCACTTTAACTATTCCAAAATTGGGCCCCTTATCTTGGTGTCCTTAGAAATTTAAGGACCGTCTGTTTATTCCCCAACCAGGCATTTCCATCATATGTTCATCAAAGTAATATGAAGGGCATAGGTTCTGAGGATGTAGTCCATTGGATTTTGCAGTTCTAAATACAAACTTGTCATTTTTTTTCCCTTTTTGTGGTCTGTGGTGTATGAAATGAAAGAAACAAAGAACTGACTGGCCCATTAGACTTTAGATCAAGAAAATCAAGCAAGGCGATCAATACATCATAGAACTGACAGCTTGCATACCTCTGCAGGAGCTCTCTGACCCAGACCACAAACCATTGGGTAGACACAAAAGGATGCTGCTTCCCACGAGGTCAAATCCAGGGCGACACCGGACCCCACAGGCTGCATTGAAGTGGTTCTTGCAAGTGTTTTGGATAAAGTAGCCATTTTCAGGAGGCTTCAGGGCAGGACAGTGGACAACTAACATAAAATCCAGAAGCAAAGTCAACCTTTGTCTACGGACCAGCATTCTTTCTGGTTTGTTTAAGGGGGCATGCAAGACATGCATTTCAATTCCCCACGGCTTTCCCAATGACTACCTTTGAATTTCTAAGCGACTACTTGGAAAAAGAACACTGCATTTGAGCACTATTATGTCCTGACTTCTAACTAAATTTAAAAACAGGCAAAAATAATTTTCAAACTTAAAAAAGCTTATTTATATTCATATTTACCTGGACAAATATAATATGTTCAAGGGTTTTGTTTGTTGGATGCGTCAGATGGAGCCGGGTTGCGTTCTACAACTAACCTACATCCCAGCTCCTAGTTTATGATTATGATGATAATGATGATTATTATTATCAACTAGCTGTACAAGGTGGCTCCATTCTGACATGTCCATTCATGGGTGCAGTGTATCTTGATCAGAGTCACCCCCTCTATCACTCTCCATCTCCACCCCTTTCCCAAACTACTTCCACAGCTCCCTCCACAACATAAAGTATCTTGACCATATTCACTCTTGTTCACTCTCTTTTCCCCTCCCATTAGCACCCACATACCAGCCAGGACATGTTTCATCTTCCTCATATGCAACTTTAAAGTATACATGAACCGTTCAAAGGGGCTTTGGTACGGTATTTTACACCTGCATATACCATATTGTAATCAGATTGATTATATGTATGATACTGTATGTGCATATACATAACATATCACTTAGGTCAGCCTCTACCTAGGAGAGAAAACATGCAACCTTTGACCTTCTGCACCTGGATGACTTCACTTATGATGGTTTCCAGATCCATCCATTTTTTTTTCTTGCAAGTGACATAAAATTTCATTCTTCTTTATGTCAGCCCTGAGTTCTTGATTTTTCATATGTCATTAGATATTTTTCTCCTTAATTATGGTAGCATGGACTAATGGACAAATAAGTCTAGCAAAATATATTTGCTACAAACCCTAAGAGTCACAGACTCTTGTACATGGTATATATTATTTAAACTTTTTTTTCATTTTGGCACAATTAATATTGAAGTACTTAGGAAATTATATTTTCTTTGTTTTTTTGTTTCTTTGTTTTGTGAAAGCATCAGCTTGCTCAGCTGCTACTCTACCACTTGAACCATGCCTCCAGCTTGTCTTTTTGTTAGGTAATTGGAGATAAAGTTTCTCACACTTTTCTGGCTTTGAGTTGTGACCTTCTGGATCAGCGTTCTCTCTCTCGAGAAGCTAGGATTACAGGTGTGAGCCATTGGCATCTGGTTTGAAAATAAGATTTTGTAAATGAATTTGACTACCACCAGGGCTGAGTTCATTTGTTAATCAAATTTGGTGTTAAATTTGTAGCATTTGTCTTTTGTATTCTTGTTGTTTTTTTAAAGAGTACTAATTCTTTAGTGTTCATAGCTATGTTACTCAGTGTTGGGGCAAGATATGTGTTTAGTGGGGGAAAAAGGTACATTATCAAAGCAACCCACCCTTAGTGATTGGAGAAGGGAATAAAACAGAGCATTCCAAATGAATTGGATGAAAATCCACTATTTCTCTCTTAGAAGTTAGTGTTTCTAGTTCCTGTCTGCCACTGGTGGGAGACTTACCTTGACAGGTGTGGCCAGATGCCCGGTAGCCCTCCTTGCACACACAGTCTTCAGGGGCCGTGCTTCCAGGTGGAGAGGTGTGATTTTCATCAGGACACGAAATACATGTGCTGATTCCTCCTGGCAAAGCTTCAGGCTTGTAGGTTCCTGATGGGCAAGCTGTGGGTGGGCAAACAGCCACGCTTCAATTCATGTGATACATCAAGTGGTGACTGAATTGTTTGAAACTAAGTAGGGGGAAAAGTAGCCAAACAATAGCTTTGTGTAGAAATAGTAATACAATTTGAACAAGGAGAACAACCAACATTTTTTTAAAGTGACGTTGTTTGTTCTATAGAGGTTCAGTTTCTGTTACACAGTACAGCAGGGCCTGTCTAGACTGACTGAGGGAAAAAATTCAAAATAGGAATAGACATGAAGTAACTGGAGCAATCACTGATTCTTAACAGATACTATTACGCCGTCCACATTTCACCGCCCCTGTCCGTGTCCTTTGCAGCTTCATCTCCACTCTGTGACCCCATGCTCCCAGTAGAGAATTGTGTTAGATATGCAAAAGGATCTTAGACCATTGTTTTCATCCAAAGCCCTTGACAAAGGGGGAGGAGAAATTGAAGGGCTTGAGGGAAATAATCCAACACTTGGGAAACACTTTGAAGAAAAAAAAAACTTTTAAAAAAAAAAAGATTTTGCTTTTCCCAGGCTCACAGGAGAAAAAAAAAAGATTAAAAGCAGAATCTAATTGACCTTGCTTCAAATCTTTCCTCTGTACTGACAATGTGGCTTTGAATTTGTAACTTCATCCTTTGGGAGTAACACATCTGTAAAATAACTCAAAATTAAGAGATTTAATCATGAATAAAGAAGCTAAAGGGACTTGCCATGCTCAGGAAAGCCAATTAATTATTCAGTAGAGTACTAGGACACATTTGATTATTAAAAAAGAGTAGCAACTGAGGCATGGGAAGGTATGTTTGATATTTTATATAAATCATTCTTTCCTCATCTGTTAATAAGTAATACCCAAAGTTATTAATATTTATATATGAATTAACATTATTAGTATCCTTATAGCCATTGTAAACATGAGAAAAATGAAGATTAGAGGGACTTGCTGATTAAGGTTATTTCAGTGGATGACAGAATTAAAAAAAATATCTTTAAGTAGCTTTTTAAAGGGGGTTTTAATTCAACATGTCATTATATGAGTGTAATGCAGCTCAATTAATGTTACTCCCCCCAGGTCTCTCTCAATCTTACTCATTTCCTCAATTTTACTAGTTCTATTTTCACATACATACTTTGAATATGATAACTGCATTTGACAGCATGTTTAAACACAGCTACAGGTTTAAGCAGATTTATTAAGTCCCGGGGATTATTTTATATACTTTATAAATATCATCTTTTTATTCTCCTTTAAAATCTATGAAATAGCTAACATAATAATTTCATTTCAAAATGAAAAGACTAAGTCTTTAAGAGGCTGAACAACCTTCCCAACACTGCACGGCAAATAAGCATCTGTGTGGGGATTTGAACCCAGGCAGTTGGGATCCAGAAACATGTTTCTTTCTACTATATGCTGCATACTAAATCCAGGTCTTGAATGTTAAAGCTAAAACAAAGCCATTATAATATACTAAAACTATAGAAGAAATAACATCAAGAAATAAAATTCATAATATAATATATTAATTAGGACAATAATCATGCTACTAAAATTCCTGGTTCTATACAGAAAAATTTTATACTTACATTATATACATATAATTTTCTTAAGGAGAAACAGAAAATATATCAAATATCAAATATATTTTTGGAAGACCTGAGAAAGATAGAAATATTCCAACAGAAAAGTTGACAGAGAACAAGGTGGAAATTTCCTAAATAAGAAATGCAAAAATAAATAACCAACAAACTTGTTAAACTCACTCAAGATGTTAAAAAAGATCATCTATGGTATCATTTTAAATTTACATTCTTTTTTTTGGGGGGGGTGTTGGTCATGGGGCTTGAACTCTTGGCCTGAGTGCTGTCCCTGAGCTCTTCAGCTCAAGGTGAGCACTCTACCTCCTGAGCCACAGTGCCACTTCCTGTTTTCTGGTAGTTAACTGGAGATAAGAGTCTCATGGACTTTCCTGCCCGGGCTGGCTTTGAACCACAATCCTCAGTTCTCAGCCTCCTGAGTAGGATTATAGGCATGAGCCACTGGCCGCAGGAAAATTTACATTTTTTTAAAAAATTTTATTTTTTATTGTGAACATACTGTATAGAGGGGTTATAATTACATGGGCAAATTCTTATCAAGTATTGCAGCCTCTTCCTTTGTTTACCCTTTACATCCCTTCCCAGCCTCCCCCCCCCCAACCCAATCCTCCCCCTCCCCCACTAAAGTTGTAAAGTTCCTTTTAGACATGACAACTTGTAAAAGATGCTAATACCCAGTACTAGCAAGGATGTGGGAAAACACTCTCTCCAGCTCTGTGGAGAGCCTGGGAAGTTTCTGCAGGGTAGCTGCAGGGAAGGCACTAAAGGCCTCTCAGAGCTTTCTGCTTCAGAAATGTTATTTTTTATTGCTCCACACTGAAGACAACAGAAAACGTTCACAGAGAGAGGATCTGTTAAATTCCTACTACATATCCATCCAACCCTAGCCAGAAAAATTTAATTCTTGACAGGGAAAGTCATTTTGTAATTTGTCTCAAAAAAAAAAGAACATTTTAAGTTGGGCACTGGCGGCTCATGAATATAATCCTAGCTTCTTAGGAAGCAGAGATTGGAAAGATCACAGTTCAAGGCCAGCCTGGGGGAAAAAAAGAAACTTCATGAGACACTATCTCAACCAATCACTGGACACAGTGGCATATGCCTGGCATCCAAGCTACACAAGATGCTGAGATTGGGAGGAAGAACATGGCTCCAGGACAGCCCAGGAGAAAAATGTTCTAACTCCATATCAACAGAAAAAGCAAGCAGTGCTGTCTCATACCTGTCATCTCATACCTGTCATCTCAGGTATACTGGGAAACATAAACTGGAGGATCAATATTCAGGTCAGCCCCGGGCAAAATAGGAGACCCTATCTAAAAAATAATCAGAGCATAAATGCTAGAAGAATGGTCCTTGAGTTAGAGCATGTGCTTGCCAGGCCACAAACCCTGAGTTTAAAACACCAGTACTGCCCAAAAGAAATCAAGCACAGTTCCTAACCTCATATGAATTGTATGATCCTATTTGGCTTACAAACATACCTGAAATGAAGGAAATGATCCTTAAGGTTTTCTGTCTGTCTGTCTGTCTGTCTGTCTGTCTGTCTGTCTGTCTGTCTGTCTGTCTGTCTGTCTGTCTGTCTGTCTGTCTGTCTGTCTG
>NW_012267283.1:1780091-1788469 GCF_000151885.1 Dipodomys ordii | reverse complement strand
TCTGTCTGTCTGTCTGTCTGTCTGTCTGTCTGTCTGTCTGTCTGTCTGTCTGTCTGTCTGTCTGTCTGTCTGTCTGTCTGTCTCTGTCTGTCTATCTTATCTATCTTTTTCCTGGTACGTATTCCTGGTTCAAGTCTGAGGATTTGGGGACTATTTTTGTTTGTCTACAATTTCTATTTCTATTACAATAAATAGGCATTCCTTGGATAAAAACCAAAATGAACCTAACGGTACGCACTAGTTAGGAAAACAGACACATCTTAAGTCCTCTGTTTCATTTCAGAGTTGGTTCTTAGACCTTGGAGAGCACCTTGGACCCTTTTCCTATATTTCTTTCCTTCAGTAGTCAAATGAAAACCATGTTCTTTGATTCTAACTGCTCCAGTCTCCTGTAATTCCCTCCTTCTCCCTCCATAGGCATGACTCTTGTCTCTGATGACACCATCTCACCTTTTCCGGTTTTACAAAGTTCTCCTTACTAGCTCTCTGCTTTCATCACTATCCTTCAATCAAATCCCTTTCTACCTACACACTATCTCAATGTGACTGTCCAGAGAAGAGCAAATCTGTGGATGTTTGTAACCTTCCTACCTCCATCACCTACAATCAGCCAGTGATTCTACATCCTATTCAGAGCTGCTTCACAATCAGCCAGCACCTAGTATTGTACCACCCCTGTCCCCTGCAATGTCACATTTTATTAAACTTGTGCGTTTAAGCAGTTCTGAACATTTAATTTCATTTCTGGGTGGCATAGTTGTAATTCTTGTGCACATTCTTATTATTTTTTGGTTACTTGTCATTGAAATAACATGAGTAAAGCAATAATGTCTGGCATGCAGTTTGATATTCAGGAAATGTTAGAATAACATCCTCAACCTTTCATTTTCTCAACCATAAAGGAAGGAATTATAGTTCTCCTAGGTTGGCTGTACCAATTAGACCTTTTGGAAGTTGGTAAATACTGCTCCTCTCTTGCATTTCCTTTTCTGTCCTCCACTTTGTGCTTGAGTTTGCATGAGTTTTCCTGCCTCTGAGTGCACATCCACCATTCTTCTAGACTCATGTTGCTCACAGCTTCCCTAGCTTCTTTGGACAGGATGGGGCTGGCTTCCCTTTTGGTCACCCAGAGCAAGCACATCACCCTTGCCTCTCATCTGGTGCCTACAGTACTCTATGTAAGGTGAACTTGTCTCATTTTCTGGATATGCTAGTTGCTCCTGCAAGTTCCAAGAGTCAATTATTTGACCCTGCCATTGTTCATCCTATTGCCTGGGCTGGCAGGTAGTCCATAAAAGGCAGGCCAAAAAACCCCAAAAACAAAAAAAACAAGCTCTGCCAGAGTGTGGATGAAGAGTTTGGGTAGGGACTGTATCAAGGCCAAGAAGAGTAACAATGGGGTGAGGTGAAAGGGTGTTAGACTTGGAGTCTACATAATCAACTTATGCTAACAAGTTATGGGGTTACGGGCAAATCAATTTCTTTCCTTTTTCTACAGTATATAAATTACAACTAACCATGTCTATGATTGTTCCAAAACTAACATGTGATGATTCCATAAATAGCATAGCACTACAAAGTAACCTAGAGAAATTTCCATATGAGAGGCCAGATTCTAGCTACAGATTTTATACATGATTAAAAATATATATATAGTATTTTAAATATTAAAAATATTTTTCTTAAAATATTTTTAATAATCAAGGGTTTACAATGGTAAGTAGAGAATAGTGTTTGTGATAAAAATATCCCAAAGTACATTTGGAAATGTATTGTGAAATTCATACCCATAATGGAAAACAGACCTTAGGAGAACTATTAAAAGCATTGCACAATTTTAGAGGGAGAGGTGGAATCAGCCTCCTTGATTCCCAGGGGGAAAATCTCTTGTAGAAAACCAAGCAGAAGTTGAAAAAATGAGATAATTCTGTGGTCTGAAGTTTTACAAGTCTTGGTAAAGGTCTATGGGAGTTAAAAAATATTTTAAATGAGACATTTCCTTCTTGGAAATATACCAAATATTATTTCTTAACTGCCCATTTTGTCATTAAAATAAGCACTTTCTCTTTTCAGAAATAGTAACTATTACTGGAAGTATGACTCTGGAAGTTATCATATTGTCCTATCAATAGGTTTTTTCTTCAGCTGACACACAATACTTTGACTGAAGTCAATTAAAACACCAACAACCAACCAGTTTAGAATTTGGAACAGAGGAGAGAGTCTTCATCTCACTAATCTATCCGGCCCATTAAATATCAACTTCTATTTGAGTTACTATAATAACATATACTATCCAGTGACTTCACATTTTGTAAAATTCTTCCTTATATATAATCTAAGATTAACTTGAGAAAACTATAGTAAATATTAAAAGCTTTTTTGTACAATTCATCATTAAAGGTTAGTGAATAATTTTAAATTTATAGTTCAGCTTGGCATGGGTTCATGCATATAATCCTGGCTATGTGCAAAGTGTAGATAGTGGCATGTCCAAAAAAATAATTAAAGCCACTCAGATTTAAAGTATGGCTCAAATGGTTGAGTATAAGCATACCAAGTAGAAGACCCTGAGTTCAAATGCCAGTACCATATGTGTATATATGTATCAACACACACAGCACACATACACACTTACGCACGTGCGCATGCGCACACACACACACACACACACACACACACACACACACACACACACACACACTGTTTCAGACCAGTACAGGAATGGCATTTGGCAGTGTACTAAATAATTCTAGTGGAGTCCAATGAAGTAGAGTATCATGGCAGCTCATATAGTTGTGTAATTCCAAAGCCTTCATTTCAGCTGCATCTAGTATACAAGCCCTCAGAGAAAGGATCATTATCATTACAACATCATGCTTCTTTTCAACTCTATGTATTGGATCTGGGTAAGGAATCTGTCACTATAATCATTGTGATGGGATTATTTTCAGCTTGGGGATCCATTGCCCTAGAGAGGATGAGAGTTCCCCATAATGAGTCAGTGTTCCCACCTGCACAGGACAAGAACTCTAGTCTGTCCATAGGGATCTTCTTTTTATTAGGCAACTTCGAGCTATAATAATCTACTTTCATCGGGGAATTTGATGAGACTTTCCATCACCTTGAAATCATCACATCAGAGCATGTGGGGAATGCACTGGCACCCTGCCACTTCTCCTGAGATTTCCTAGCTCATTTGGCTAGAGTGCAGATTGCTTGGACAGAACTGAACCTCTAAACCCCGTGTGGCACCATAGCAGCACATGGCAACTTAACTGCAGGGTGCCATGTTGCACATGCCAGCACCTTCTCCAACTTGCCAGGGCAGCGATGGATCACAGGTCCATCCAAAACAAACACAAACCCCCACACCTTTAAAAGACTGTACCAATGGAGACATATCACAAATAAATCTTCCCATGTTAAAAATTAGTATAAGGCTTGCCAATGGTGGTACAGGCCTATAATCCTAGCTACTTAAGAGGCTGAGATCTGGAGGATAAAGGCTGAAAGCCAGCCTGGGCAGAAAAGCCTGTCTCTAAAACAATCAGTAAACAAACAGGGCTAGAGGTATAGCTCCAGTGGTAGAGCCACTCAAAAGCAAGCTAGGTAGGGGTCCTCTTAGTTCAAATTTCAGTACCAACCCTCCATGCCCCCGCCAAAAAAAACTAGACATACATACACACAAGTAGATCCAGATGTAAATTCAACCTGGTTGAGTACAAAATATTTAGGCTACGTCTTTTGTTGATGTTGCAAATGGTATTTTTAATTATCTTGAAATATTTAATGTCTGACTTCAGTTTTACAATTGAAATTTTGTGGACAGATAGCTTTAGTGAGATCCTCTGATGATTTTTCACCTTATTTTTCTTATTAAAAAGGTAGTTTAAAAAAAAACCTCAATGCATATCCTACAAAATTAAGAGAAAATGAGAGAAGGGGGTAGGTTGAGGGTGATGGGTAAAAATGTTAAAAGGGTGACATGGATCAAGAGGTATTGGTTCATAAACCGCTTTGTTGAACGGCAATGCCTTTGTAAACTACTTAAAAACATAAAAAATTAGCCAATAATTCAGAATTAGAGAAAAGAGAATAAAAATTACCCAAAGTTAAAATATTTTAACTCTTCTTTTAAAGTTTGACATTAATATTTGCAATTTTAAACAACCTTTATAAATGCATTTTGTTTTCAGTGATACTGGGATTTGAATTCAGAGTCTCATACTTGCTAGACAAGCACTCTGCTACTTGTGCCAACCTGTTTTACTCTAGTTATTTCTCTGGTAGGATCTCATACAATTTTGCCCTGACTAGTCTTGCACCATGATCCTCCTACCTATATCTCTGCAATAGCTGGAATTACATATGTGACCCACCATGCTAGCTTCTCATGTCTTTGATCTATTAATGTTTTCCCCCCTTAGGCAAAATAATGATAACTTTTCAAGCTCATGAGACTATTATATATTTTATTATATATTTAAACTATTATATATTCTATTTTATATTCCGATTATCAGGACTGAAATTACACAACTGATTGTACTCATTTTACCACTGGCTAGTAATAGTTTTTTTTAATGATCAATTAATCATTATTTAAATGTGAAGTCCTGCCGACTTCCAGCACACAGGATTTCACATTAACCTAGGATGGGATTATCCATGGGATTGACATACATACTGGCCAAGCAGAAGCCTAGTTGCTTCAAGAATTTATGAGTCGTCTGGAAAGTGTTCACATCAGGGATAATTGCTTAACAGGAGCAGACAGTATGTTGGCATATTTAGTATAACATAGGCTTGCAGGGTGCTACCATTGAGGAAAACTGGGAGAAAGCTAGCGGGAATTTCTCTATACTCCTTTTTAAAAGTCATGTGAATCTGTAAGTATCTCAAAAGAGAATGTACAATGAATTTGTTTCAAAATAGCAGAAGACAGAAGCAAATTTTCAAGGTGTCTCCAGAAGTACTGAAAATAGAGAAACAACAGTTGGGAAGACTAGTGGATCTTGGTCACTATGGAGCTTTGCTAACTATGACTCCATCAACACTTTGATATGTGGAAAAATTCAGGATGAAAAATGCACATGAGTATTTTGTCTGGAAAAGGCGATACCTAAAGGAACATTGATATTCATATATTCATTTCAGTAAGACCAATAAGACGCTATAGCTCCACACACTTCCCTTTCAAACTTTTTTTATATATAAGTATGTATGTTATATGTGGATACATTATGCATACAATACACATGTATTCTTATTAGTATTAGTGGGATATTTTTGTGTGTTTGTTGGTCCTGGGGCTTGAACTCAGGGCTTGGACACTGTCTCTGAAGTTTTTTTGCTCAAGGCTAACACTGTACCCCACTTGAGACAGCTCCCTTTCAGGATTTCTGATGATTACTTGGAGACAAGAGTCTCACAGACTTTCCTGTTTGGGCTGGCTTCAAATCTTGATCTCTGCTTCCAGGGTTGAGCTACCAGCATCCAGCTTTAGTAGAATTTTTTTGTATCAGATTTTAAACTTTGTTTCTTCATAGAAAATTTTATAAATCTGAAGTATTTATCTTGACACTTTATAAATTTGTTCTACTAATGTTAGTAGTTTTCAGTTCATTCTTTTTCAGATTTTTCCCCCTCGGGGAATAATAACATTCTATGCAAATAATAAAACAGTTCTTTTTGTGTTAAACATTAAATGCTGAGGTAGAATATCTTGCTTTCTTAAATTTTAGAATTTTGCCTTAAATAGCTAATATATGAGGCATATTTTTGTCATAATTTCTTCTGTAGTTTGTAAGTTATTTTCCTATAGTTGCGCTCATATTTTGACAGTATCTGTAGTTCTTAAATTTTAAAGGAAAGTTTCCAAATAGTATGAATATGCTTCATATAATAATAATCGTCTACTTTATATATTTGCTAAAGGCTTGCTTGAATGGCAAACCCCCACAATACCCTGGAAGGCTATGTCTATATCTTCTGCCGTCATATAAATTAAAAACACCACCTCAAACCAGTAGTAAATGCAAATAGTGTACACATGCTCACACGCACATACCCGAATTTGGAAGGAATCTTAGTATTCAGATAACATGAAAGAGATAAATGTGTTTTTAGCGACTTCCTATTGTTGAACTTGACTTTCCAGATGGCTCACTTTGATTCAAAGCCAGAGTTCTCAGGGTCAGTAGACTTGTTCACCTTAGATTCTCCATAAAAGGAATGGAAAATTCCCAGGAAGTTGAGAGCCAAGCAGTTTCCATATGCTGTGCTGTAGTACTTAAACATGTAATTGGCTTGATTCACTTCATTCATTCACCAAAAACACATTAATTTTCACTATGTACTATACGGAAGAGACTAGATTAAAAAAATAAAAAGGAGTATAACCTGATTCTAAGAGAAGAAAAATCTACAAAAATACTACTACTACAATGTAGTGAGTACAAACAAAGAGTTTATATTTATGAGAACCAGAAGATTTACATCTAACTGTCAGGGTGATGAATCTGTGAAAGAAGGAATGAAAGAAGAACTGGGCAGACAGACAAGCCATGGGAGAGACTAGGCAGAGGGAGAGAAAGGCCCAAGCACAGAGCCATGAAAAAGCTTGGCAACACTTAGGGGGTATCAGACGTAAGCAGAAATTAACACTTACTGTGATTTTTTGTTTGTCAGTCGTGGGGCTTGACTCAGAGCCTGGCCACTGTCCCTGAGGTTTTTCACTCAAGGCCAGCACTAGACTATGTTGAACCACAGCCCACTTCTGGTTTTCTGATAGCTAACTGGAGATAAGAGTCTCACAGATGTTCTTGTCCAGGTTGGCTTTGAGCTGTGATCTTCAGCTCTCAGTCTCGTGTGTAGCTATGCATATGACTTTGGTATTCCTTCTAAAACGGCTTATTTTTTTAATTTTATTTTGCATTGGTAGTAATAGTTTATGGGGTTGTGACAGTAACAAGACATATATGTATATTATTAAAGTATATTAGTTGTACAAATGGATTTCTTAACACTATTTCTATATATGTATAGTACTAATCAGAGTCACCCTTCTGTTACATTTTCTTATACTCTCCTGCATTTCTTACATTTCCCCCTATATTTATTATCTTTAAGTAACTGTACAAAGGAGTTTCAATTCAACATGTCAGGTGAGAGTACAACACATCTTGATCAATGCTATTCCTTCCAGCATTCACCCCACCTCTCCCATCCCCTCAATTTATCTATTTGCATATGTCCATTTAATATTATGACTGTATTCTTTTCAAACTGTTAAAAAAGAGATAATGGTACTGTTTTTAAATCTCATTTTGATTTATTAATTTTATCTGTCAGTAGAGAATATGAGTTTTCAATCTTAGTACAACTGGTAATTAGAACTTAATTTGGGGGAGGTCTTACAGCATGTGGCCACTAGCCATACATATCCAAAGCTCCCATCTGCAGTGGTCTCTCCATATTGCTAAATGTTTCACTATGTGTTTAGAACCACCACTGGTAGTGGTGACAAACATCTCATTCCATTTCAATAATACAATATGATTGATCCAATTATATAGATTTGGAAACTAAGGTCTATGGAATTTTAAACATTTTCCCAGGGGAAAAATACAATGAATAAATAACAGGGCTAGGATTCACACACTACTCATTGCTAACCATCACTGCTTATAAAGCATGGGTGCATAAATTTTGAGTCATATATATTTCAAAGCCATCAGCACTTAGTATGCTACAAGACAATGAATTTGGAATGAGGAAGAATTTGAACACCCATAGGCTGATTCCCTCCAGTCTGAATTATCATTTTCAAATTGCTAACAGGGGCAGTCATCCAAACTAGATTAGTCATCTAACACGTAATGAGGATGAACCACACATAGATATTATGAAGCTAAACAATGAGAATCTAAACTATAACTTGGAAGCATCATTTGTTTTCAGTGTCACTTGGAAAGAATAGCAAACTATTTCTGATCATTTCTTCAATAGATAATGCCTGTACAATGAGAGCTATGGATGGATATGGAGAATTTATTTGATTGATAATGCCTGTGCACTGAGAGCTATAGATGGATTACAATGGCCGGACTTGGGTCACATAGATATGCATCTACACACTTTACCTTTTCTTAGTTGAATGACATTCGAAAAATTTCTTGAGTGCCTCAGAGCAGTGTTCCTCTCTTGTAAATGAGGGCTATAACAGATAGACTCTGCAAGTGGCATGGATAATTTCAAGAGAGTGAATTTCCAGAACTTCAACATTTGCAAATACTTTTTTTTGGGGGGGTCCAGTCGTGGGGCCTGAACTCTGGGCCTGGGCGCTGTCCCTCAGCTCTTCAGCTCAAGGCTAG
>NW_012267283.1:1740869-1780041 GCF_000151885.1 Dipodomys ordii | reverse complement strand
CCTGAACTCTGGGCCTGGGCGCTGTCCCTCAGCTCTTCAGCTCAAGGCTAGCGCTCTACCACTTGAGCCACAGCGCCACTGCCAGCTTTTTTCTTTTTGCTTATGTGGTGCTGAGGAATCAAACCCAGGGCCTTGAGCATGCAAGGCAAGAGCTCTACCACTGAGCCACCTTCCCAGTCCGGCATTTGCAAATACTTAAACTACTGTACTTGATAAAATACCTTATAGCACCTTTTTGCGATTGCCTACCTTTCACTTTTCATAAGAAACGTGTGCATACCATCCCTTGATGCATTTCTCCAAAATGATTAACCTACAGCACTATTCAAACCCTTAACACCTGCAAATCCCTTTCTAAATAAAAGGTAGCTTTACTTAACTAGAGGAGCTATATTGTACATTAGATCTCTAGAGCTTACCTTGTATAACTGAAATTAACCATCTTAGTAAGATTCTTTCTTTTTTTGGGGGGGGGATGGGAAGATATTCCCAGAAATCTACAACATAAATAATGATACTGATTGAGTAAAAAGTATTTTTGCAAGATTTCCAATTCTTCAATTTTAGTAAAATTGAAAAGAGACATAATTTTGCCAACTAACAAAACACTAACCATATTTTTGGAAGACAGATAACTGATGTTATTTTTGGCATGTGAAACCGGAGACGCTCCAAGAATTGGGTGTCATCAACTTAACACAACTCTTTCAAGTCCCATTTATATGTTTAAGTGAAGAAGGCTTTCAGTACTAAAGTCTATAAAAATTAAAAGAGAAATGAAATTGACACTATATTTTTCTTAATCCTTATCAAACAATGAATAATAATAACAAAATCCATGTATATATGGATATATCTCATTTAAAAATACACTTAGGACTGTAACCTCTCTATACAGTATTTTCACAATAAAAAACTTATTTAAAAATCCAATTAGGGGCTGGAAATGTGACTTAGTGGTGGAGTGCTTGCTTAGCATGCATGAAGCCCTGGGTTTGATTTCTCAATACCACATAAGCAGAAAAAGCTGGAAGTAACACTGTGGCTCAAGTGGTAGAATGCTAGCCTTGAGCAAAAGTAGCTCAGGAATAGTGCCCAGGCCCAGAGTTCAAGCCCCAGGACTGGAAAAAAAATTCCAAATATAGTTTTCAAAAAGTTTCAAAGTGTATAATGTGTCTGATAAATTTTATGAAAATAACAAGTACAATAATTCAATCTAGTAGCAAATCTTTCCTAGAAAATGTAACAATTAATTATAATGTATATCTATATTTTTTTCTTTTGCAGCAGAAGAGTACAATACTGTGATCAATTGAAGGCTTTGGTATGTAAAATTAGAATAGCAAGCCAGGTGCCAGTTGCTTATGACTGAAATACTAGCTACTCATAAGGCTAAAACCTGAGGATGATGGTTCAAAGCCAGACTGGGAAAGACAGTCTGTATCCCAAAGAACTGGGAAATGGAGCTGTGGCTTATGGTAGAGCACTAGCCTTGAGCAAAAAGAAGCTCAAGGACAGCACCTAGACCTCGAGTTCAAGCCCCAGGAGTAGCACCCCTCATTCCTCCCTCCCCAAATTAGAACAGTATGGTGGTACATACTTATGATCCCAGCTCATCTAGTGATGGAGGAAGGAGGATTCTGAGTGCAGGGCAGTCCAGGCAAAGTTAGTAAGAGAGACTTTGTTTCTAAAATACAGAATACAAACAAAAGGGATGGAAGGTGTGGCTAAAGTGATGGCTTCTTAGGCATGCATAGGCCCTGGGTTCAATCCTGATACCACACACACACACACACACACACACACACAAATTGGAATAAGAATGATGTGGAAGATGGACAGAATTAAGAAAACAAGAAACTACTAGTTGATAGCAAAAAAGAAAGAAAGAAAGAAAAGAAAATGAACCATGCTACATAAAAAGGTACATCTAAAGGTACTTGTTTGCTGGGCGCCAGTGGCTCATGACTAATCCTAGCTACTCAGGAGTCTGAGATCTGAGGATCATGGTTCCAAGCCAGCCCAGGTAGGAAAGTCCATGAGACTCTTATCTCTAATAAACCACTAGAAAACCAGAAGTGGTGCTGTGGCTCAAGCAGTAGAGCACTAGCCTTGAGTTGAAGAGCGCAAGGACAGCACCCAAGCCCAGAGTTCATGCCCCACGATTGACCAAAAAAAAAAAAAAAGGTACTTGTTCACACATGAATGCTAAAAGGTATCAGATTTGCTTAGATATCAATAGGTATATTTCAAAATAATACCATATTCTTATTTTAAAGTGCCAATACAGTATTGCTGCCATCTTTTTACATCTTGCTGAAAAATTACAAATGACCACTTAAAAATAAGCCAGTGATACATACAGCTTTGCGATATTTGGGGAAGGAGATGGAGGGCTACATGAATAAAAATGTTGAAAAAGTACAATTTGGTAATATTTATTTTCCTTTGTCCTCTTTTCATTGTTACTGTGAGGAGTCACTGATTGGGAGTCAAGGAAAAAATTTTACCATGCGAAGCAGAAATAGGTCACAATCCTTATCATGACCCCACCCCCACCCCGAGTATTAAGAATATAACACATTGACTTCCAGAGTTTGTGATATTTTATACCAATAGTTTGATTTTGTGTTTTTCCTGTTACAAAATCACACCAGACTGGAAAATGCCTTGTCGGTGTTGAATGCCTACCTCACGCAGTGAAAAACCAGCAAACCAGCCTAGTCTAGGCAGCAGTTAGAAATCCTCCCCCTCCTTTTGATGGTGAGCAGTGTCAACATGCTAGCAATAGCAATGTTCCTGCCTAAAAACCAAAGAGGGCTACATTGTCCAAATTCCTTACATCTTACAAAGTCATTACTGGGTACCACTGGGGATATCTGGAGGGGGAAAAAATAGCAGCTAAGCTCTGCTTAGAAAACAAAATTTCCAAATGTTTTGGTTTCCATTCAAGAATTTTTAGGGCTCTTTGTCCTCTTTTTTCCAAAGCAATGATACAATATTAGACAAGAAACTGTGTTGTGGGAGTAGAGGGGAGTAGAAGTTTGTATGCATTTATATACATGTATAAAAAGTTCTTCCTCACATAAATATTTCAGTGTTTCTCTCTCTACACAATATCCTCCTGTGATGAAAAAAAATAATGTAACTGGAACTTGGCTCAAGATATGTAGGCCTCATCGGTGGCAACTCTCCAGCTGTAATTTTTAATCTGTTCATTCCAAGCTCACTGAAATGGGAGTTGATCTCTGGAGAGGATCATTGTCCTCAAGATGCCTATTTCTCTATCCTCCACATCTCTCAGTTCCTCCAGGGAAAATCCAGAGCAGCTGCAGCTACTTGGATTTACAGCTCATCTGATGATCTATCCATTTTAAAAATGTCTTGTCTAGTAAATCAGCTGTATATTGGATTTCATTTGTTGTCAGAAAAAGTTAACTGTATATATTAAAAAGTTAACTGTAAATAAATGTAAATATTTTGCTTTTAAATAAATCAAATGCATTAAAAAATTATCAATTTGCCTTTGTGGTGGGGATTCTGTGGTCCCCAATGCAGACATGGAATCATGAACTTACCTAAGATTTTGAAGTGGGGATGCTGGGTCTAATGGGAGCCATCTTGTCCACATGGTGGTTAAGGAACTGGGTTTAACTGGTGCCATCTTGCCTTCATGGTGAAGGAAGGGGAAGTCCCACCTCCCAGTGATGGGGTGTGCCTGAATTCCTAGAGGCCGGGGCAGGGATCTGGACAATAGTATTACTGGACCTGCCAATCTTGGGTCATGAACTCTCAAGCTCCCTGTGACCCTGTCCCCTGACTTGACCTTTGTTCCTAAATGGAACAGACCATCTTAGGTGCTATGATGCCATGCCTCATGTCTTCTGTGTCTCCTGGTGTCGGGAGCCAAAAGTTGAGTCTCTCAACATAATAGGCTTGACTATCTCACTGGAACATCTTGAGGCTGAGTTTACAGAATCCTACCCTCATCCTGCCCTAAGCAAACATCCTGCAGCTGCTAACAACCACCCTTTCCCCCTGCCCTAAGCAAACATCCTGCACTGCTACGACCAATGAAAAAGCTTCCTTATTCCAAGCATATAAATACCCCTGTGTGAAAAATAAAAAATTTGCAGCTTGATCAGAATCCCTGTCTTGCTGTCATTCTTTGTGTCTCTTGTCCCTTCATTCCTTCTAGCTTAGGTTCACTGCCCTCATTGACGTCCTGCGGGTTGGGACAACTGGCGCCCAACGTGGGGCATGAGCCTCTGACTAAGGAAGGAACGCTGTCCTCCGGGAAAACTTGGCCAAGTACAGTCCGAGATCGCCTCGACAGACCCCACCGAGAGACAGATCCAGGAGGAGAGTGGGGACGGCGCAAGGTGAGTGACCCACCATGGGACAAGCAATGTCGTCACATGATCTATTTCTATCAGACCTCAAGGAGACCTTCAAGACACGGGGAACGCGGGTTAAGAAAAGGGATTTACAATTATTTTTCTCATATATAGAGGACTTGTGTCCTTGGTTCCCCCTTGAAGGAACCATAGACACAAAAAGATGGCAAAGAGTAGGAGATTGTTTAACAGATTATTATGAAATCTTTGGTTCAGAAAAGGTTCCTGTTGTCTTGCGGCTTAACTTGGCTGCAGAAAGGCTTCTTGGGCCAAGTGTTTAAAATGTTCTCTCTACTACCTTTTCCTATTGGAATTTGATTACCACAACCCAGGGGAAACCTTCCCCCTGAGGATGATTCCTTTTCTCTTACAGATGCAGCTAGAACTCTAGACATGGACCCTCCTGTTTGAATTTATTAAATAACAGATTAATCTCTTGGCTTCTAAGCCTATACAGGTTCATCACCATCGCCTTGATATGGCAGACCAAGGCATTAAGATCTAGGATTTACCCCAGGCTTTTAATTAGTGTTTTGCCATGAGCTTGTTCCAGTGGGAAACCCACCCCCCTTATTTTTTCTTATTTAGAAAACCCTTCTCCTTACTCATAACTCCTGGCCATTCAATGGGCAAGACCTATTGCCATAAGGGATAGGTTCGCCCCTCCTCCTATAGGCCCCTCCGCTTGGGGGAGGATGCACCTATGGGAGGAAGAAAAAATGCTCTAATCAAGGGTGCAGGTAAGACTGCAGGGGGATGGATCCGCGAGATCCCAAAACCCAAGACCCCTGAGTGGCAAGCTCTGGTGCATGACGGTTGGCATGCATACCCACAAGCCGTCTCCTCAAAAAACATGCCAAGGCCTGTAAAATTCCCCTCCCCGAATGAGGACGCTCGCTCGGGAGTGGAGAAAAACCCTGGGCCCTTAGAGGAACAGAGCCTCTGTCACCCCCTTAAAAAAAAGAGCAGCCAACAACTGATGGTCAATTTTCTAAATAAGAAAGGGGGAGATGTCGGGAGACAAAAGTTGAGTCTCTCAACATAATAGGCTTGACTATCTCACTGGAACATCTTGAGGCTGAGTTTACAGAATCCTACCCTCATCCTGCCCTAATCAAACATCCTGCAGCTGCTAACAACCACTCTTTCCCCCTGCCCTAAGCAAACATCCTGCACTGCTACGGCCAATGAAAAAGCTTCCTTAACGGCCAATGAAAAAGCTTCCTTATTCCAAGCATATAAATACCCCTGTGTGAAAAATAAAAAATTTGCAGCTTGATCAGAATCCCTGTCTTGCTGTCATTCTTTGTGTCTCTTGTCCCTTCATTCCTTCTAGCTTAGATTCACTGCCATCGTTGACGTCCTGCGGGTCGGGACATCCTGGCTTTCCTCTGGTCACCATGGCCTTCCACTTCAGCTCACCATTGGGGTTGATCTGGCACGTTGGTGTTGTTTCTCTGCTCATTCTTTGCTTTACTACTGTCATGGCTCAGTTTTCTAACCATGTTAGGGTATTCAAGGGGCTGCAGGTCTTTGTGATGAGAATCTACCTGAAGTCACCAGCTTTCCAATAGACTCCCAATTTGACCTCTCAAAATGTGGCATTTCTGTTTCTCCCAACCAAGTTATTGTACGACAGTTCTTGTCCATTGAAGACTCTGGTGTTAAAGCTGACTCCTTACCTACACTCCTTCTCTTGAACTCATACTAAGTAGGGGCCCTGAAAGCAGGCAGTAAGAATGCAAAGCGCATCCAGAATCGTTTCCTATTAGAATAGCTGGTCTGATGAAATAGGAATAAAGACAAAAGTTGGTGATTGTGGCTAGAAGCTTGAAGCAAGATCTGAGGAATGAAATATCATGATGTTTAAAGGGAACTGTAACTAATTCTCGATTTTTATCTCAAAGGCAAAGGAGGGAACAAATCACTTAAATCCTTCCTGTCATGCTAATACGCTTGAATTTATTTTATGAATGGACCATAATTTACAAATATTAAGTAAGGGTGTGTTATGATCAGATTTGTATTTTACATATCTCATTCTCTATGATTCTATTTCCTTTCTAGTACTGGGTTGAACCATGTGAAGATGCTATTCTCTAGGTTGAAACTGGTCAAATATTGCTTATCTTATTAGGGGCAAAGTAACATTTGCAACATGACATAATTTTGTCTATTTATTTTGAGGTTGACACAGGTTCTTGCTATGTAGTCCACACTGACTTAAATTTATGATCCTCCTTGCCTCAGCTTTCCAAATTCTGGGCTAAATTACATTGCTAATTATGTACGTATTTATTCGATGTGCATCATAGCTAGAATATAGATCTTGTCAGTCCACAACTTAAGATTCTTGTTTCTATTGAAGTAATACTCCAGAGAGTGACTGTGAAGATGAAATGAACTGATACACACCAATGCTTGGAAAGAGTCTGGACTACAAAGTGTCTTTACTTCATAGTAATTATTACTATATAGTAATTATTATTACATAGTATTATTATTACATAGTATTATTTAAAACTATTTTAATGTTATCAGTTACTAGGCTGCCATCATCATCATCATCATCATCATCATCATCATCATCACCAAATGCCTGCTGAAGGTTAAGGGTGAAGAAAATAATACTAGTAATAGCACTAGGAAGAAAAACACGTTTCTAAATTCCCTTAAGCCAACCTTTATACCTTTGTGCACAAGCACACATATTTATCCTTAAGCATATATCTATATAAATCATAGTCATAGATATCCATATGTCCTATCTACATAAATCTACATGTGCACATACATCATGGCTAAATCTACTTTATAGAAGATAGAATCAGAAGAAATTAAGTTGCCTAAAGCCACATACTTTAAAAGGGATAAAAGTTGAAGTTGAACCACATCTTTCTGTTTTTACATATTTGGGCAAAGTTTCACATCCATGGTTTCTGAAGAGTAATATATCCTAGAGAATATGTTCAGAAATGGGGGTAGGCTCGAAAGCAATGCACTATCTTGGAAATGACACTTAAAAAGGTCCTGGGTCCCTCCTATGTTTTGCTGATGTGTGATTATGTCATCTTTAGCAAAATACTCAATTTCCTCTTACAGATTGAGGTGCTTAGAGTAGCTAATCTCTAAGATTTCTCCTGGCTTAAAGGAGAATGATTTCCTTCTGAAAGACATTGCCATGAGGACCAGCACTCAGCATTCCATCTATTCAGAAGGGAAGTTAACATCCTCTTTTTAAGTAATCAAACATCCACAGCTTGTCATCCCTCAGCTATTAGCTTAGGGCAGACCAGCTTTTCCTGGAGTCTGCTTTTAAAAAATGGCACACATCACAGTTTGCAATAGACTGATTCATTTGGTTAGATGAACATTCCAAGAAGGTAGTGAGCATGTATTTGCTGAAATCATTCTACCTATCCCAACTTAGTGCCTTGCACAGGCCTCCTTGGGAAAGGGCTCAGTAACACTGGCTGACAAATTTCCAAGTGTTCAGTGCTGGATGATTTTGAGGTATTCTTTCTTTCTTTCTGCCATTCAGGAAAAAAAAGTCTGCTAATGAGTTTGTCCCATGCTGTAGCAAGGACATTATTTATTTTCTCAGCAATGAGGGCAATTGTACACCTGCACACAGGCATAATGCATATCCTGGAGCCTCAATGGTCCATGTCCTAATCTCTTAGAAATAAGTACCAAAAATGACATGTGCATATCCACATCCATGAGACCATCACTGATTTAAATCTTGGATATGAGAAGATATCCAGCTGGGACTGGTTAATTTAAGAGAAGGGCTGAGGAAGCTAATCCTTTTGTGCATGGTATTCTTGGCAGGAACCAGCAGCAGAAGGCCTCCAATTTCTTCTGTTGATGCTCTACGGACAGACCCAATCCAATCGCCTACATCTTATGGACTGCTGCTTTCAGCCTGGAATGTACACCTGGAAGCAGCCAAAGCTCCTTAGCACTGGGCATGAGGTGGGGGTAGGGTTGTGAAGGCTCACTCTCTCCCTGCAGACAATCCTTGGGGATGGCTGGTTTTGGGGCCATGGAGCAATGGCAGTTGTGGCCTGCAGTGGTGGATTCTGCTAGGCAGCCACGGGGTGATGACGATGGCTTACTGGCAGGGAACAGTTTGATCTAGGACCACACGGAAGGCAGACATGCTGACTACAGCATGAAGCAAAGAAAATGAGATTTTCTGCCTGTGTTTGGTGGGCTGGACAGGAGGAATGAGGGAGGGGGCCTGGGGAGAGTGCCAAGCTGGGCTGTTGATGACAGTGTGGGAAGGTGCAAAGGGAGGGAAAAACAGGAGGAGGCAGCTTGGAGGCAGTTGGGCTGTTTCTGCTTAAGTGAGAAATCCTGCTGGGTGGGGGTAGGTGGGAGAAAGGCCAGGAAAGCAGCGACTCTGTGGTCAGCAGGGATGCTGGACCTGGCAAAGGGTGTGTGTGTGGCTATCAGTTGAGATCAGGGAGGCGAAATGAAGAGAAGTAGGATGCGAGACAAGAAAAATAAAGGAGTAAAAGAACAACACAGGAAGAAACGTCTCCTGGAAAAGAGAGAAGAGGGAGAAAAGAAGAAAGAACTCATGGTGAACAGAGAGGGAAGAAGTGTGTTTTGTGCTGCAGATCAGGCCTACCTACCAAATGCCAGAGTAAAACAATGTTTCCATGAAAAAGTAATGAACAATTGGGAAGCACAGAGAAAGCAAATGTTCTGCTTCTAGTTTTTCTGTGGGTGTTAATTTCCATGGGAATACAGTTACCCAAAACAGCAAATCACAAAAGAACTTGAAAGCATTTAAAAAAAAATAAAAGCAACTTTTTAGGTTAAAAACAAATAACATCCCAGTACAGAAAACTGCATAACATTTTCAAATATCAAGCATGTCTTATCATGTAGTATGTAATAGTCCTAAAAATGCATCCCTGATAAAATACAAAGATCTTCTTGTAAACAAAAAAAAATCTTAGAGAAGGTAGAATTACAAATGTTGATGAAGTAATTCCACTTTGAAGAAAGGGACACTTTGGTACCATTTAATTCTTTTAGGTGGTGCTGAGGTGTGAACTTAGTCCCTTATGATTGTTAGACAGGTACTCTACCATTTGAACCATATCTTTAACCCTTTTTTTGCTCTTTTAAAGTGATTTTTCAAGTGGAATCATATAGTCTTGCCCATTCTGGCCTCAGATTATCATCACTGTGTTATCCACAGCTTCCCACAAATTGTATAGCTGGGATTGCCAACTAGGCCAATATTATTGTTTCAGATAAGAGTCTCACTAACTTTGTACCAGGATTAGCTTTCCAATCTGTACCTCTTGAGTAGCTGAGATTACAGGCATGAGTCACCACAGCTGGCTACCTTGAGAACTTTTTGGCCCCCTTTGGTGAAGCCTTATGAAGACCTAAAAGATCATCAAGTGAAAGGTGAAAAAATTGAGGTTCCAATTCAAAAAGGTGTATGTGGACCAACGAACAGAATCCCACTCGTTTCAATATCACAGAAAAGCTAAGGCATATTTCAGGTTAGGTACCTACGGGACAGAATTGGTTAATTGGATTAATTACAAAGAACAGATCCCAAGACTTCTTCCTCCCCGTACCAACTCTAGAATTCCAGACTCCTTGCAAGCTCTCACTTTTCCTTCCAGAATCCCATCACTGACCTTGAACAAGCCCAGCATAGCTCGATGGAGTGTGACAGGTCATGTAAAGGACAGCCTCCACTGTCCCAGACAAAGCCATTTCAGACCAGTCCATGGTCACCTGACTCCAAAACACAAAAGATGAGTACCTCACTAAGATCAGTAGGATAATTATCAGTAGGCCCGAGCATCAACTGTCCTACCAACTGGTGACAAATGCATGACTTACAACAGCTGAGACCAAGAGGGCTGCAGGGCCAACGCAGATTCATGAGCAATAATAAGTACTTTTTATTCTGAGTTTCAGGGCCATTTGTTACACGGCAACAATCACTGAGGCAGCCACTCACAAATCAAGAGACTCACCGGTACATTCATGCTGCAGTCCTTTCCCGTAGTAGCCTTTCTCACAGATACACTCATATTGGCCTGTGTGTGTTCCACATTTGCAGCTGGCCATTTGATCGCAGCAATCTTTGCCAGTTTCACAAAGATAGGAGCAGTGGGACATATCCTCTTGAATAAAACTCCCAGAAGGTAGATCTACCAATGAATACACAACAGAGGATAAGGAAAAGTGATCATTAATTGAATGTTATATTTTTCATTCATTAAACATCTCAGTGCAAACTGGTCAGAACATCTTTCCTCATGCCTCTGATTTCCCACTGCTCTCTGATTCCTCCTAAATAGGAACGTATGTTATTTGCACTACTATACTCTGGGAATTCATTTCAGCCAGTGAAGTTATTTCAGTCTGGGACCTCATCATAAGTTCTTAAGGTCATGTGGGGTCAGGCAGAAATGAAGTACTTTCGAGAGGAATCTCCAGATGCAGCAGGAAGTAACGCAGTCGGTTCTCCAGGTCATTCCCTTGGCTTCCAAACCGTCAGTGTTTCACTGTCTCTGTATGAGGTCAGGCAGGAGCAAGTAATCAGCCTTCCAAAGTCCTGGTTCCAGTTAGAAGTAAAACCACAATCCTGACTGCTCCGTATGAGTGCTAATTATGAGCTACCAGCTTTAGGATAAATACTGAATCTTCTGTATTTATTTCATTAAAGGCCTAAAGAACTACATATTTTAATAAAACAGGAGTCAGGCTATCTCTTGTTAGGGAAAGAAAGAACTTTCGGATTGAGGCATGTATGAAGTAAAGTATGCTAGGAATTTCACCCAAGCAGTGCTGCTTAGAAAGTATTTTAGTGAATTTGACTGATCCATGATGATCAGTGGGGGAAACAATAAATCCACGTATCTGGTCCAAGTTGAAAAAAAAATCTTGTGTGTGTGTGTGTGTGTGTGTGTGTGTGTGTGTGTGTGTGTATGTATGTGTGCAAATGCCAGCACTAGGGCTTGACCTCAGGGCTCACACTCTTGCTTGGCCTTTGGTTTTCCCCTCAAGGACAGCCTTCTACCACCTGAGCCACAGCTCCACTGCTAGCTTTTTGCTAGTTAACTGGAAATGAGAGTCTCAAGGACTTTTCTGCTCAAGCTAGCTTCAAACTTCCATCTTCAGATCTCAGCCTCCTGAGTAGCTAAGATTACAGGCATGAGCACCCCGTGCCTGACTGAAGTTAAAAAAAAATCTTAACCTGAATTCTAGTGCAAGATCCATGGTGCTAGGGACAAATATAAAGATCAGACAATAGAAGGAACACAAGTGGTTGAAAATCTATAACTGAATGCCTGTGAAAGAGATTGATGATGGCCTAAATTATAAAATAGCTCTCCGTATGTATTAAGATTGAAGAAAGACAGGGGAAAGGTAAAAGAAGACTCCAACGTCAAAAGAAAGGCACCAATACCACCAGGCATCCTATTTAAACTCCTACCTAATGAACTGCGGTGTGGGTGAATGGTCTACCACAGAGATCGCTAGGACCTAATCCTGAGACATTAGGCCACAATAGTCAGTAGAGCAACTTAGGGATCAAAATATGCCTAGATATCAAAACTTTAAGTCTGAGGTAAGAGCTGAGCAGAGGAATTCTACTTAGTGAAGAAAGCTGTCAATCTGTAATCTATGTCTACTGGGAATGAACAGTCGGGAAGTCTTGACACCAGAATTGGTATATCCCAATTGAAAATCATCTTCAGAAAATACAGAGGAGAAAACCTCAAGATTGTATCCTTTGATCTGATCATGCTTCCAGTTCATACAACTGACTTACTTCTTACCAATTCTGGAAACTCAACTAAAATGTTTGGTATAGCAAATGTTGTTCCTTTCAAAGCTCTGTACATGACAGTTAACTGAGCCCTTTCCTTTAAGGTCCTGGGTACTTCATTCTTGGACCAAGTTTCTTCAGGGCACAGGGTGTCAGTCTGGAACTCAAACATGGTACCTGATGCTTTGCTCATTGGCTAGCACTCTACCAACTGAGCCACACGTCCACCCTCAAAGGTGCCAGTCTTATATGACAGGAGAGAGGTAGGATTAGAAGTCCACTGGCTATACCACCTATAGCCCACACACCTATAACTCTATAATCCCACCTAGTAACACCTCCTACCCTAGTTGTAACCATCACTTTCCCTTGAGAAAAGGAGAAACAAAGGCAGTCCCAGTTACTGCGCTAGATAATAGGAAAACTGGTATAATTAGTTGATTTAATCCTCTAAAAAAAACCCTCCAACTATGTGGTATGTAGTATAATATTTTCCATTTCTTGAATGTTTATTTCATCTGTCTGGACAACTGCAAATGATATCTAAGTCAAGGCTTCCCGCACTGTGGGTGGTCTCAAAACACACCTCAGTCCATTTAGTTCATTCTACCAGTCCTGGAAAGGAGCGGGTTGATATTCTAGTAAATATATATATATATATAACAGCTAGTAAGAAGCAAGGCAAAACAAATGCTCTTTCTGCAAAGATCAGAAGGTCATCTCTTGGAAGTTGTATCCTATGATACCCAAAGCACGCTCAGCCATCATGCTAAAGGAAGAACTTGTAAGAGCGTATGCTAATGTTCTTCCTGGAGTTTCAGGTAGTGAGAGAGAAGGAAATCCCCTTTAGAGTCACATTTGTTATACCATTAGGTTCCATTACCTTCATGCAATGCCCGGCGAGCTAAAGCCTCAAATTCTTCAAAACTATGGAGCAGGTAGCAGTGTTCCTCTTTGGGAGTAGAAGCCACGTCATTCAGTTCCCGGATGTTCCCCTGCCATATGCCGAAAGTGAAGATCTCCACTCCAGCATCTCGCAGCGATGCTGCAATGCGTCTTGGATCTCCACCATTGGAATAGCCGTCGGTAATGAGAAATATAACTTTCGTTGAGTTTTCTCTAGCATGTTGAAGAATTTGCTATGAAGACATGGGGAGAGTTGGTCTGAGTTTGCATTGTTAACCTCAGCACAGCTTCTTTCCTTCTCAGGAAAGGGAGGACTTGAGGAGCACCCCGATTATGGGCATTTCATCACAGTGAATTGAGAAATACTGACAGAAAAATAGAAGCAGGTACAGACTAGAGCCCACAGTGGTCTTTTTATAGAAACACAATAAACCCGCAAAGCATTTAAAATGTGTCCTTTTAGCAAGGTAGGCCTGTGGCTCACACCTATAATCCTAGCTACTCAGGAGGCTGAGATCTGAAGATTGTGGCTAGGAAAGCCTGTAAGAACCTTATCTCCAGTTAACCACCAAAAAAGCTAGAAGTACAGCTGTGGCACAAGTAGTGGAGTACCAGCCTTGAGCAAAAAACACTAAGGGACAGTGCATCTGAGTTCAAATCCTAGTACTGGCACAAAAAAATGTATCACCATCATCATCTCTATGGTAGTTACCAATAAAGAACAATCAATACATATTCATAGGATATATTTTTAAGTTAATACTATACTTTATGGCTAAATGATCTTTTACTGATTATTAGGTTTAACAAATATGAACCAATCTGACTCCTATGCATTTATTTCCAAACATACTTCAACTGATCTATTATCTACCTATCAATATATCTGTTTATATATCTATCTACCTATCTATCCATCTAAACCACTATATGAGCACATACCAATTGGAAGAAATCTTGACAACAGAATATATCTTTTCCAGAATTTGTAATGACTGACCTGCTTCCTATATTTGTTTTTCCATTGCTCCTTCAAAAATGTAGAACTGATTCAATACTTCAGTTTTTGGACCACCCAGGATAATCATTAAATTAGCTATTTTTGGCGGTATTCTATCCTTATGAGAAAACATTGATTCACTGAATCTGACATTTGAGCTTTATAATTTTAGGGCAAGTGGATTCTGTTTTACAATATTATATCTTGTTCCCTATCTATAGATAAAAGGGAAATATGAAGCTTTTCAAGTCAATAATCTATTTATTGTGTTGATGCTTTATAACATCAAACCATAAAGACACAAGAAGGATAGCATTCTAATTCAATTTTCTGTTGTTTTTCATTAGAATTGAGAAAAAAGGTATATAATATATTCAGGATATATTCAGGCAAGTTGGAAGAAGGAACTCTTATTTATGAGGCAATAATTCAAGAAGCAATCATTTGTGGAAAGTAGACAAGAACAGCAATAATTGTACCTTGCACTTTTATAGTAGTTAAAAGAAGATATTATTCAAAAAGTAACGTGTTCTGGCTAAACCTGAATTTAAAGAAACTGGGTTTGAACTCAGGACTTCACATTTGCTAGGCTGTCACTTTGTTATTTAAGACATACTTTCAGTTATGTTTTTGCTGGCTTTTTTGTTTGTTTTTGTTTTTGGTGCTGGTCCTGGGGCTTGAACTCGGGGCCTGGGCTGTCCCTGAGATTCTTGTTCCCAAAGCTAATGCTCTACTACTTGAGCCACAGCTCCATTTCTAGCTTTTTCTGAATAGTTTTTATTGGAGATAAGAGTTTCATGGACTTTTCCTGCCCAAGCTAGCTTTGAACTGTAATCCTCAGATCTCAGCACCTGGCTTTTTCTGGTTATTTTTGAGATACAGTCTTGTGTACTTTCCAGTTTACACTGACCTTGAACCATAATACTCCCTCTCCCTGCCACCCAAGTGGCTACAATTACAGGAATGAGCCTCCAGCTTTTGGCTTCAGTACAATACTCTGAATAGCTCCTAGCATAAGGTGTATGTTCATAAATATTTATTCACTGAATAAATTATTGAATGAGTGGATGGGGGAACTCTAGGATCCTCTAGAGGAGAGTCACTTCAGCGAGTTGATACTGATTGAGTAGTAGGAGGGTTAGTATCCATACTTGGGTGCTGTTTTAAATAGCTTTGTGATTAGATAAAATTTCCTTTTTTGTGATTTTATTGTCCTTCTGAAACAAGCAAATCTCCTATCAGAATACTAATATTAACTCACTGCAATCTCATGCCTCACCAGCCAGATGGTGTTTTGTGTTAAATCTGTTCTCTTTCTCTTCTTTTAGAGAACTTGTGAGCATTTACAGGAATCATTAGATCTGTTGGCAAGACAATATATTAAAGCCGAAAACTGCAATGTAATAGCAGGACCAGTAGTAGTCCAAGCAAAGAATTAACACAAGATCTGGAGTTTAGAATGTACATTAAAGACAGAGGAGGGGAGGATGATTTACTGAAAACTATTTTAACCCTCCTCCAGCTGTGTGCTTCATCATGCTGAAATAGAAAACACAGTTCAATAAAAAGCATTGTTCCTAGGGATGGAACTAGAGATTTATGAAGAAAATAGATGAGCGAGGCTGCTTGTGGAATGTGGTAGAGTGCTGGCGCTTCCCTCAAGTGTTTCTGAAAGAGTTTACATCATCTGCCCTTGGTGAGCCATTCCAGAAACAGAATTTTGGGTCCAGAATATTGAATGAGGCAAACCATTTGCTGCCAAAGAAAAACTCAACATGGATTCTGTCATGGCAAAAGGTTATCACCATCTGGATTCTATCAAGCCTCTGATTAGCTTGTATAAATATCTGGCAGGGAAATAAGCTTCTCGGGTGCAGCCATAGTCATCAGAATGATAAAAATGTAGGGTTGTGTAACATCTTTCTAACAACCAAGATCCATCACTGTTACACAAGACTGCGCTCCTACCCCAGACCCCAAGGCGGCCTACAACAGAGGTATTTTTTAAAATGGTCTTGAAAGAAAAAGAACACTCACAACATATCTGAAATCAGAGCAATATTTGCTCTTGAGCTTCTTTAATTAAACTACATTCAGGTATAATATTAACTGTGATAGAGCCTTAGCTAGAATTGCCCTTGGAGACCAGCCTAGACTAAGGATGACTAACATGAGAAGGTAAATTTGTTATCCTTTAAAGAATTTGACACAATGGACACATACTCACTGTGATTGTGTCATAGCCATTCTAGTCCAAGGAGCAGAAAATTAGTAAAGTCAGCCAGTTTTTCAACTTGTTTCTATATTATTCTTAGGAAACATGAAGTTCAACTTGTTTCTGCATTCTTAGGAAACATGAAGTTCAAACAAGAGACTCTAAGTTTTTTACTCTTATACTTTTATACTTTCTCCATCCTTCACATTTTAAATTTTCACCAACTTGGAAAAAATATATATTAAGTGAAGACAGACAGATCCAAAGAAACAAAGGTTGCGTGGTTTCCCTCTCTTGTGGTAGCTATAATGAGCCTATAAATCTGCAAAGAAAGTAGGTTGGGTGGTATGCAAATAGCTACAAATGAATTAACTGAAGTATAGCAGACTATGGAGAGCTCAAATAGTGTAATTTTTTTACAAAGACCAAGTCAAAGCCTAACAAAATAAGCACCAGGAAATAGGTACTTGCAAGAGGAGTGGGTGAGAGGGGTAGACAGTGAAGGGGTGAGGGAGAATGGAGTCGAGAATTCATTGTATACACCATATTAATTTAAAAGAGTAAGGGAAGAGGGCAGGTGGGGGGGAATGCTGAGGGGGTGACACTGATGCAGATGCGTTGGATTCATAAACTGTTAAATGGCACTCCTCTGCACAACTACTTAAAGACAATTAAAAAATTTAAATTCACCAAGCCTTTTCTGTTGTTTAATATTTTTACTTAGAATACTCTGACATTCTTTAGCTCAAGGGATGCTTATTGCTTTGCAGTTTTGAGTATTATTTGCAGGAAATGTTAAGTTGTGCTGTTGGTTTATCATTTTCTGCATTTTGTATATTCTAGTCATTTATTTTTTTTTACATTATATGCTCAAAGAAGCCATATTGGGTTGAGGGATTTTCCTCATCTGTGACCAAGGACATAGATCCAGTCAAAGAGCTTACAGCAAACAATAAACAGCTGGGTAACACAGGTGTCAGAATTTGTACCTGTCACATTTGCCATTACGATTGTGAAAACAAGCTGATAACCTAGCCAAGTGATCAGTGAAGGTACACAAAGACACACACTGTGTTTGAATAAATACAGTGGGTACTGTAGTGACATTGACACGATTTGAGGCACATGTAGCACTTCAGTCTACTGCAACTGAAGAAGTAGTCATTTTGTTTAAATCTAATTAAGTGTCGGCAGACAAATGTGGCTAGTGGCTGCAGTATTGGACAGTCAGGTTATGATAGCCAGATCTTCATTCTGAGATGCACAAGAAAAGGACACTAAATGTCTACCATTTCTGCTTTTCTAATGAATAAAAATTAGGAATAAATACAATTCAAATGATAAATTATCTATTTTAAAACAATGGGAACCATGCTTAGTTACAAAAACCCAGCAATTTCCTAAGTAAGGAATAAATCAGTGTAAGTATCTTCATAATTATTTAAGTGCCCTTTCAAAAATTTAGTCAAAACAATAAGACCTAACTAACCACCATAAAAAGTTGCTTTTCGTTTTGTTTCTTTTTGCTATACTTGTGTTTGAACTCAGAGCACTGCACTTGCTAGACAAACACATTGACACTTGAGTCACAGTCTAAGACCTTTTAGCTTTCATAACATTGAGCCTTCTCTCTTTGCCTGAGACTGGCTTGGATTGCGATCCTCCTATTGACACTTTGCATGCTGCTGGGATTGCTTAGCGCCCTGGGATGACAGTATTCAGCTTTTTATTTGCTGAGAGGGGAGCCTCAGAAACTTTATTTTTTATTTCATCTATTTTTGTTTTATTACCTTATTTGCCTAGGATGTGATCCTCCCTATCTTAGGCTCTGGAGTAGCTAGGATTACAGGTATGAGCCACCACCCCCAACTTAGAATTTGTCCTCATGGTTTCTGTTCCCTCTAAAATAATTCAGAACTAGAAAGCAAGGAACGAATTGGAAAATATGTACACTATATTTTTAACAATATGAATGACCTTAAAATATAAAGAGCTTTAAAGAGCTCTAAGTTGAAAGAAAAAGAAAAATAACAGAAGCATAGGTGAGTGTCCTGGCCAAACAAAATATAGGTTAAAAAAAGAGAAAGAGAAAAAGAAAAAAAAAGAGAAAGAGCAAATACAAAAATGTTTAACTTCATAAATATAAAAATAATGTAAATTAAGTACTGGCAACACCATTTTTTAACTTTTCAAATAGCTATGGTTATTTTAAAATTTTTAAATTACAAAATACATGGGGAAGCAGAGATTTCTATGGGAAATGTCACTTGGACTGGTCATATTTGGAGTATATTATGACAAAGGGCTCAAAGTCTTAAACATTTCCTGTCATTTGAACTTAAGTGCTACTGATAAGAGTGTCAAGGAAATAGCCGTAGATACATACACAAAAATGACCTGATGGATGCATATGCCAGAATAATTTGCAACAATAAAAGAACAAAAAAAGGATGAAATTCCAACAAGAGGACCTTTAAGTAAATTATAGGGCAATCGTGTAATATTACTACAATGACATTGTTAAATGATACTAAATTGAAGAAGTGAATAAGTAAACACAATGATTGTGTGTGAGTGCCTGTGCCAGGCCTAGGGCTTGAACTCTAGGCCTTGTGCTCTTGCTTGGCTTTTTCTGCGTAAGGCTGGGACGCAAGCCTCACCGATTCTTCCAGCTTATTGCTGATTAATTCTAATTATCTAATTATCTCTAATAATCTAATTATCTCTAGATAGGAGTCTCTTGGATTATTTTGCCTGGGTTGGCTTTGCACTTCAATTCTCAGATCTTAGCCTCTTGAGTAGCTAGTATTATAGACATAGTCACAAGTGCCCTGCAAATTTTATTATATATATTTACATCAGTGTGCACATAAATGTGAATGCATTATACATGTGTGTATGTGGCTGACAGTATGTACATCAATGTGTTGACTGTCTTCTGGTGATATAGCAAGGGAATTTTGACTTACTTATAAATTTCCTCTGTCTCCTTTCCTCTGTGCTTTTCCTGGGAAATGTCATGTGAACTCAGGACAGAAGTCTCATTGCTAGGTTAATGGCTCCTAAATCCACAGCAAACACATATTCTTAAGTGTATGCTGTCCCATTGGTCCAGAGAGTATTGATAAGTGGCCTCTCAAACTCAATATATCTACTCCATGCACAAATAAAGATTCTCTCTCCTTGCCTTCATGATTTGTCGAATGTGGACCCACAATCCACCTACCTTAAAGCCTAAAACCTAAGACGGATCTACAATTTCTTCTGTTTTATCTGCCCAGGCTGACTTTGAGTCTCAATCCTCAGATCTCAGCTGTGAGTAGCCAGGATTACAGTAGCTGGTGTTTTGGACTTGCATTACTTTCCTTTCTATCTACAAAATAAAGTCTAAACAACTCTTTGTATCTTTTTATTGTCTAACTCCAGTACTTACAGCCACATCTCTTATCACACTCTGTCTCCAATTTCCTTTCTCAAGCCACCTTTTCACTCTACTCTGGCTACATCAGTCTATTTGGAGATTCTGGAACACACAATGCTTTCCTGATGCTTTCTGTGCTTAGAAATTTTTTAATAACACACACATACTCTCTCTCTTTAATATTTCCACTCCATCATTTACTAGGTCTTCAAAATTTGAGCTAAAGTTCATTTCCTCTTTGGTACTTTCCCAGATTCTTTTGTTGTAGGTAAAAATAATGTACCTCACTACCATCACACATCTATTATTTCTTGGTCCACATTTATAGTTAATACTTTTAAAGCTTTTTCTATTCCAAAATAGATGGTCAGGTATTCTATGGTAAGGAGATTGAAATTTATATTCTTACACTATTGGTGATGAGAACGTTAACTATGAAACTACTGAATTAACAGATAAAATTGTAAATGCTGTAATTTTTTGTTAGCCATATGTCTAATAGAGAGAATTAAATAAATAAACGCTAGTCCAAGAAATGTTATAGTAAATCCTGTTCTCAAGAAATGAAAACCGTGATAAAAATCATCTTTCAATTTATTTTACCCAGTCCATACTTCATCTTTACTATATATTAGACTCTACCCTATCATTATCTATGTTAACTTGATGACATAAAAGAAATATTAACTAGAAACAAACTAAAGTAAAACAATGTCCCAGTGTAACAGGGAAGAGAATTGTGCAGACATTGAACTTTCATATTCATCTTGCAATTTCAAATGAACCTGTTTTAGCATGTCTCATTTATTTTAAGTATTTACTCAGGCTTCATAGACTGAAATTCTAGAAAAGGAACAAATGTTGGCTTGAGTATCCTTTAGGCTATTTATGACAGTCTAGCCAAATCAGAGAAGAACCAGAAGGTCAAAAAAGACCTTAGTCTCAGATTTATGGTAGCATAGTTCTTCCACCCACATACATGCTTTAGTTATTAAACATGGACACAAATCATGTTGAAATGGGCCCATGGGGGACAGTATATCAAATTGAAAAACAGTGTATACAAGAGTTGATGAGTAGCAGGCATAATCCAGACTGTAAAAGACAGCAGAACAAACACGCAAAGACCAAACAAGTTTCTAGTCATGCCAACTTCGAACTTGCATTCTGGACACACAGGGGAAATCAAGAAAATCTGACTAGCAAAAGTAAAGTCATTAGAATTCAAAAGAAAAATGAGAGGCTACATGACATTTCTCTCTAAAGAGAACTACTAATTTATTCAGATAAAATCAAATTGTGTTCTTATTATTGTTGTGAATAACTGTAAGATAATTTCAGTTGACATATTAATCACCTGTACAATATGACCACGTAACACTCAACTGCAATAGTCAAAAGGTATAAAACTTATTTTTGTGCTTCCCATGAATAAGACCAAGGAGAAAGTAAGATAATTTCAAATGGTACACTATTTGGTATTTGGGCATCCATTCATAATTTTACAAATAAATTGGGTAACAGATAAGTACTTTCTTGCTATAATAAATAACTATCAGGAAGCCAATGGCCAAAATCATGCTTGATCTTTAAGTCCCAATACCAGGCAAGAAGGACCCATCCCTTTAGTGTGTGACTACAATGAAACATGGCAAGAAACCAAGTAATAAAAAATTGATCATGCATCACATAAAAGAAGACAATTATGAAAAATGGAGAGTTAAGAAAGATTTATGTACAAGAATAACTAACTGCCATATTTTATCATAAGAAGTAACTTAAATAGATTTTAAAAGTCACTATGGGCTGGGAATGGGAGCTCGGTGGTAGAACTCTTGTCTAGTATGTGCAAGGGCCTGAGTTAAAGACCCAGGACCAACACACACACACACACACACACACACACACACACACACACACACAATTAAATTAAAAAGTATTTCTCCTAAATATTATATATAACATTACAGTCTATATAATGATTACACAGGTTATACAATCACTATTATGAGTTATATTTTTGTCTTACCTAAAGCTATTAATAACATATTATTTCCACAACCAGAAAAGAAGCAAAAATATTTTCAACACTTGCAAACAGTACTTAGTGAAGAATTTCATGGTTATCCTTGAATTTATTTGCAGTTTTAAGATTTTAAAAAACTTACAAAGAATTTCTTAATCATACAAAAAAAGTCTATAAGGATTGGATATTCACTTAATTGGTTTAACCAAAGTGGAAGATTTGCTGGAAGTATTTAGAAATATCTTTTCCAACCCAAGATCAGAGAGAATGGAGCCTCAAACAAGACCGAAATACGGAGTCACTGTGGATCCTAGCTTTCTGCAAACTTCCATTTATTTTCTTTTGGGATTAGGCAGTAGGTTATCTTGGCTTCTCTCTGCACATCTTCTTGCACATTCCTCACATTGATGGGATTTCTACAGCTCTGTACACAGTCCTAAATTCTATATTGCTCTACTTCCAGTTAACTAAACAATATATGCATATATATAAATAATCACGTGAATAAAGTAGTTTAGGAAAGGGTGAATTCCTTGTGATGCAACTCCTTTGAACAACTGCGAGTTTAACTAAATGAATTCCAGGATGCTGAAACATGTTTTGTGTGGGGAGGGGGCTCTTACAGTTGGAGGGACAATGGGAAGAGGCATAGCGGGCAATGTAGTCATACTAATGCTCATATATAAAAATGGAATGAGGTAACTTGAGGAGATAATTTAAGAAAAAGAAATTAAAGAACAACTACAACTACTCTGTCTTCCTAATTCAAATTGCTAGGAAAAAGATTTATAAAGGCTTTATCTCAACCTCTTGATTGGTACCTCAGTCTAAACAGAGGAAGACAACCTCCCTGGGTGGTCCAGAGAGAGGAAAGAAGTGATGTGATTTAACATGTACTGCCAAAGATATGAGCTATAAAAATTGAAAATGGATTTAATGCTACCCTTAGAATTCTAGTCGAAAAATTGATTTGGAGAAATATCAGGTCAAATTGTCTTTCCAAAAGAGCATCTAATACTAGGGAACATGGTAAGCTCAAGTATCAACGATTTCTGAAAAAAGTAGGACAATGTTATTTATGACTCAAAAGTCATTAGCAGTGATGTCTTTTTGTGAGATATTTTAATAGCCATGAAGAAAAAATTAAAGACATAATCTAACCATTATATTGAAACAATTTGGCATCAGTTAATAGAACTTTGGAAGATTTCAAAAAGCCAATGCACTTCAAATCAAATCTACTAAAATGTAGAGAAATAAAAGGGTTCAGGGAAGATCTTAAGTTCACGAACTTACTGTGTGCTTTATTTGGAATAATTATGCTAAATTTACCAAGTCCACATTTAATTTATGACAATGATTAGCATTCCAAATAAATGGCATTTGGAAATTTTTCTTCCTTTTCTTTTTTGTTTGAATAATCACACCAAGCAACCATTTTAGAGCAAAAGATTCTGTGTTTATCTCTCAAAAAAATTGGAAGTAAACACTAAATAATTTAGGGTTTAGTTTTATTAGTAGATTAGAAGATTTATTACATGTTGAGCCTCTCTAATCTGAAAATGGAAAATACAAAATGCTACAAAATACGTGACTTGTTGAACATGCATTTGGTGTCAGGGTGGAAAATTCCAACAATAAAACTTGGTTTTAAGCACATATTAATTAAAATTATTACACAGAATTGTCTTCAAATAATTCTAAAGTGTATATTAAACATAAAAGTTTCATGTTTAGGTTTGGGTTGTATCCATAAGGTATCTCATTATATACATGCAAATATTGTATTGTATATAAAATTATGTGCATATGCATTATGTATGAACAGTTCCCAAACATCTGAAATTCTAAATATTTCTGGTTCCATGAAGTTGAATAAGAAATTTTCAAAATGTTTTATATGAATTTAAATTGTTTATCTAGAATAAGAGATTTTCAAAATGCTTTTATATGAATTTAAATTGTTTATCTATAAATATGGTAGTACCTACATTCATCATAATTCAAATGTGTTGGATTTTAAGCATATGTTGTGTAGTGTCATTTTGGGTAGATTAAACAATTAACATAATCTGATTTACTTTTAGAACAGTGAAAGCTATCTAAATGTGCATTAGACATGTAAACAAATCTAGTTCAATACCTACAATATTTATGAAAGAGTTTTCTAAACATGATAATCATGCAATTAGTTGCTAAAACAAGTTTTTCCCCCCTCTTAAACCCAAAGAAACTACTAAAATAGTCAATGAGGATTTTGTTTGTTTGGGAAATGGGATAGCATCTGAAACAAAAAAACAGAATGATTATGATGCAGAGAACATTGAGTAACCCAAGTTAAGATAAATTGAACTTAGTTGGAAGACCAAAGATTTGGCATATAAATTTATAAATTTAAGTGTAGGCTTAGAACACCAAGGACTAAAAATACTGGGTTTTGCTCGAGGCCCATTTTTTCTTTTACTGAAGGGTATAAGTTAGGATTGACCTCCAACTATGTAAGTCTAAGATTTCAGAAAACTATATCAATGAAAATGACAGAGACAGATACTCTGCAAGTAGAAGATATGATCACTATGGCCTCTGCAGTGACTGGTGGATCTGTTTGTTAAGGGGCTGATGCTGACTGATGGAATTATATAGTTCATGGAACTAAGCTCTGAGAAGCAATTATCCAGAATGCAAGAGAAAGATGTGTTGGGAAATAAGAAAACCCACTGAGGATTGCCTCCTTCGACAATAACCATCTACATTACATTTGCCCAAAAGTTTACTCCTCTTAAGTTTTGTGTCTGCTCCGATCCACCTTCTGTCATCCATACATGCCAGTTCCACTTATGGCTGTCCTTTCTTGCCTTAAGACTTTTCAGTGAAATTCACTGCAAAGAATGTATCTGTGCATTTTTGTATGGTGTTAAGAATTTTGACTTTGTCTCAGACCTGTTCAACACTGCAACAGAATAACCTCGATCCTTCTTTCGATGTCCTTTGTCCATGGAGGATAATAATATAATGCAGGAAGATTCCCCCCATCAGTAAGTGCTCTGACTCCCAGGCAAATAGCCATCACTCATCATTACGTATGACTTGGTTAAGAAATTTTAATGGGTTGCCAGAATGTATCTCTCAGGTAGAGAAATCAAGCACGATTCAGATCTGTGACCCAGGAATCATGCCTATGGAAGATAAGGTAAGACAAGAGATTGGGGGAAATTGTGACTCTCTAAATCAATGGCTATGCAACTCTCTCTTAGCAATAAGGATTTGGTAATGCCCTGGGCAGAGAAGTGGGAAAATGGCTACTTGAAGATTCCCCGCATGGCTAAGAGCAGTACTGATGAGTATATGGAGATGGAGTGTGCCCTCAGAAACCCAGTGTGTGCAGACTCTCTCTGGCTCCTTTTCAGAGGGGCTGTAGGGTTTACTTCCTTGACCATATTTTAGGAAAAGAAGTGGCGGCACTTAAACCTAACTGGCATTTTTCCCAACATTTTCTTTTTTTTCTTATTTATTTATTTATTATTGTGAAAATAATGTACAGAGGGGTTACAATTACATAGGCAAGATCATGAGTACATTTCTCATCAAGCATTTTAGCCTCCTCCTTTGTTTCCCCTTCCCATCCCTTCCCATCCCATCCTCCCCCCACCTCCCCACCAAATCTTCCTCCCTCCCCCCCACCAAAGTTGTAAAGTTCGTTTTTCCACATAACGACTTGTACATCTCATTGCTGCAATGGATCCACCTGTATCACTATTTAAATGATTTGTTTTTTCCCTTCCCCTCCACAAATTATAACAACATCAAATACAGTGAAAGCAGGGGTTATACCGTGGGGGAGGGACATACAAAGCAACAAAGAAATAATCTTATAAATGTGTTAGAAACAATCACTTAAAAGAAAAAAAAACATTTGAATACAGATCTTAGGGTTCATTTCTCTAATATCAGCTTGTCTGACCTTTTCTGCTTGACTCAGACATATACTAGTTATTGCAAATAAGCGAAACCATGGGACCTAAGTTTCTTTGGGCCTAGCTTACTTCACTTAATACAATTTTTTCCAAGTCTTCCCATTTCCTAACAAATGGGGCAGTGTCATTCTTTCTGATGGAGGCATAGAATTCCACATTTTCTTGATCCATTCATCTACTGAGGGGCATCTGGGTTGGTTCCATATCTTAGCTATTCCCCAACATTTTCTATTGCTCCCACAGGAAAATGATTTGAATGGTGAATTAAAGTTCTCCTAGCATTAAAAAATTCCAGCATCCACTGAAAATCCCATTGAAAAGTAGTACCGGGATTGTTTTAGTTATTTATAATAGAATAGAAAACAGAGAAACACAAGATCATTCTTGATATACAAAAATTCAATATGCTGAAGATCTGTCTGTCCAAGAACTCCAAGGTGAATATTATTTTCTAGGTACTGTAGGAGATACACAGTCAAATAAGATGTGATTTCTGTCCTCACCAAACAAAAGGAAAACAAGTACTACAAAAAATTAGGTGTTAGGTACTCTAGCTCTATAATTTTATTATGTAATAGGGTATTTCACCCACATTTTAAGAAAATACCAACTACATACTCGATATGATATAACACTGTTGGACCTCAGCCACTGGGAATTGAACCTACAACCTTGCACAAACTAGGTAAATATCTACCACTTGATCCATGGACGAGGGGCATGGGACTAGGGACTAGTCCCTTTAGCTTTTAGGTTTTTTTTAGATAGAGTCTCAAATTAACGGTGCCTCTTCTAGCCTTTAACTATCCATCTTCCAAATAGCTGGGATTTCCCACCGTACCTAGACCTATGACTTCTACTGGTGGAGTTTTCTTGCTTAGTGAATCACACAGTAACTCAAGTAAAACCATTGTCTATGGTTCTCCTTCACCATGGGGAAGTCCTACATCCTCGCTTCATGTGAGGTTACAGTTCCCCTTAGTTTCTTTCTATCTTAAATTGAGGTCCTGATGGTACCCTCACCCATTTTCCAGACTTCCCAGGCCAGCAGCTACTTCTCTTTGCTTGAGAGCTTTCTTACAGATCTAGAGAATGCTCTGCCCACTTGCAGGGGATGTAGAAATGACATAGAATTAACACTCTCCAGGGAATAACTCTCTACGATGCCACAACCCCACCACTGTGCGGTGGTCTATAAAAACCTGAGATCCCTCACCTTTTGGAGGTGATACTTGTTGTAGGATTGGAATTCTACATTGGCTTTCAGTGTTCTCTAGTGGAACTGAAGACCAACTATCTTCTATCTTGTAATGAGCTTTTTCCTTCCCTTGTCTCACTTCCTTACTCTCCTATCAATACTTATTTGGTTCATCTCCCAGGTGATCTCCTTCTTATACTCAGACATTCTTTCCAGGTTATATTTCTAGTAAAACTTAAATGGAGATATTGGTCATTGTTTCTATAATGCTTCTTTCTCCAGTAAATAGACATGGGGCAAAATCAAGTCTTCTGCCCAGGTTAATTTCCAAGCAGTAGTAAAACCCCAATTCCAGTCTCCATCCAGCTGGTGGAAGGGGCAAGCAAAACATGAGGATAACAACATTTTTCCTTCCCAAGATGCCATCCTTTCTGTTTCTCTCTTGCTCCTAAGTTCTCTGCTTATAGGAACCAGAGAAAGATGCTGGACAGGGGGAAATGGTGGTGACTGATTTTGCAGGTCTAGGCCTGCCCAGTATCCATGAATTCAGAGGAATGTATCCTTCTCAAATGTTGGTTGTTCTCCCTAACCTGTGGGATGATTCTTACTCTTTAACGAGAGTCCTGGGCCTTAGAGACAAACCTGAGCCAACAGAAAAAAAAATCTCACATAACATCTGTTACAGATGCTTACTTAAAAATACAGATTTTTTTTGTTAATTAGATTTGGCTATGTACAAATAGGCTAAACTTTGGTGTCCATTTACCAAAATTTCCAGCAATAAGTTTCTGATATCATCACTTTTGGAGCAACAGTTAAAAGCTACACATGTATATTTGGAAGGAAAATATGACTAAAAAGAGAAACATCTTGGCCCAGAAAGAATGCTGTGAGAAGCACAAACAAGTGAAATTTGCTTAATTTCTATCACAGTCCATTTCAGATTCGTCTGAAAAGATAGTGCATATGAAACATATAAAGACTAAATTTGATGAAGCCTTATGGTGAAGCTATGGCTAAAGTGATGTAGATCAATATGAACGAGCCAAGTTAAAAGAGATAGATACTCATACCAAAACACACCATCAAACAACACTTGGGGCCGTGGCTGGTCTCTTTCCAGTGTCAATGAGAAACAAGACGGCCTTTTAACTGCACAGCACAAAAGTCACAATGAAAAATGAAGCTTGAGAGTTAGGAAAGAGAATTAACTGTGGCAAATGGATCCTTTGAGGCAATGACTTTATTTACATGAAATAACACTGGGTGTTGGAAGACGTCTTTCTTCTTTGGAAATGTTCTGTGATGTGTATTATCAGTGAGAATAACAGAGACTGACAGAGCAATGGGTCACTGCCCCCTGTCCATTTGTGACAAACCCAGGAGGGCCACCATCCCCTGACCTCTCAGCAAGGGGGTGGAGTCAGTTACTATCACCATCTGCAGTCCCAACATGGGCTCAGTTTTACATCTTGGTCATTAACTCCTCTCCTCAGAGAGCTCAACAAGCAACAGGACCACTACTGTGAGTTGTTTGCAGATTCTTCTGAGTCTGAATTCTCAAGATGCAGTAGGAACCAAGAGGAAGGAGCAAGAAGCCAGAGGGAGCAACAGAGTCTACAGAGCGGTGCCTGCCCTTCAATACATCAGTCTTCCATTGCCCGGAGACTCAATGCCACAGCACTCAGCATTTAGCAGAAAGGATTGGAATTGTTTCATTTTTAATATCTTGATGAAATGCAAAAGCATCATTTTGTATTAGAAAGCAGAGTTGGATTGTGGAAGAGAATGCTAAGTTTTCAGGAGTACTTAAGATAAAATGGAGTCAGAAAAAGGATGCTTGTACTTGAGATTAATCATTTCAGAACATGGTTCTGGATGTCCCAAAGGTATTTTTACTTTTCACTCATCTTTTCCCAATAAGATAAGAATATTTCACTTCCTAGTAAGCTATACATGCTCACTACATGTTCAAATGCAGAAGTTGATATTTATAAATTGGTAAGTATCCTATCTATAGATGACTACTGTTAATATTTTAAAATTTTTCTGACTGGTTATTTCTTCTAGGAATGACTATATTTTATTGAATTGGGCTTATGCAATATAGACTTTTATATATGTATAGTATTACTTAATCTAAGATGGTACTTGGCCACTTCACTATAGCATTAGTCTTTGTTTGTTTTTGTCAGTCCTGGGGCTTGAACTCAGGGCCTACACACTGTCCCTGAGTTTCAGTTTTGCCCAAGGTTAGCACTCTATCATTTGAGCCATAGCACCACTTCCGGCTTTTTCTGTTTATGTGGTACTGAGGAATCAAATCCAGGGCTTCATGCATGCTAGGCAAGCACTCTACCACTAAGCCACCTTCCCAGCCCTGTGTCATTAGTTTTAAAATAAGATTTTATTGATTATAATACATGTCAGCAGGGATGTGTCCTGATTTCCTGATTCTAGCTTCTGTGTGGATTAGCACCAAATACCATTATGAAGGCCCTAACCCCCCCGCCCCAATTCTTATTCTTCCTCTAGGAAGAGGGGTCTTCCTCAGCTGCCATTCCCTTTGTCCTTTGTCCAGAGTGAGTTTATGTGTCACAAAGGTGGCTGTCCAGTGGCTGGATTTCTGTGTCCTCTACTGCCTGCTTCTGGGCAGCTATAATAGTGTACTTTAGAAATGGAGCATTAGGAGGCTGTGTACCTAAGCCATGTTCTCCATCATCAGGAGAAAAGGGCATCTTTGATTCCCATATAATCATTCAGATGCATTATATGAATTACATGATGGGAAGAAAGAAGTAATTTCCTGAGTTTTCCTAAGCCATTCCCACATTGTTTCCAAATTTTTTCTATTCCAACTAATACTGAAACGAGCATCTTTTCACAGGGATTTTTTGTTTGTGTCTTGGCTTCTACTCTTACAAGAAATTCTTCAGTAAACAATTAATTTTAGGATTTATACTTGTATTGCACACTACAAGTTTCCATGTTACTCTGAAAACATCCAGCTAATATTCTAAATAAGGAATGCTTCAAATTAGGATTGTGTCATGTTTAGAGGAAAGAGTTGTTAAGGGGGAAGTTCTTAAAGACGCAAATGAGTAAAGAAACAACTTGGTGAAAGACTGGCCTTGCTGAGCAGGAGGATGCTCCCTCTGATTAATGTGGGAGGGGTTCCCAAAGGTTTATAGGTGAAAGCAGTAAAGCATGAGTTCATAGCTGATAAAATTAGAATTGTATACATTTTTATCACACACATATATTTTAAAGTGCTATCTTTCAAATAAAAAAACATATTTTGCATTAGCAAAATACCCAAGTGCCACAGGATGGACAATAAAACATTGAGGCTATTAGGAATTAAGAAGATAATGCATGAAGCTGGGTGCTGGTGGCTCACAACTATAATCCTAGCTGAGATCGGAGGATCATGGATCAAAGAAATGTACATGAGACTCATAAATCCAATTAATCAGCAAAAAGCCAGAAGTGGAGGTGTGGCTCAAGTAGTAGACTACCAGTTTTGTGCAAAAAGCTTGAGGCCTTGAGTCCAAGACCCAATACAACGGTAATAGAATGGAAGCAAAGGGAGAAAATTCACTGGACTTGTGTGCTCAAAATATATTTCATACACTCTATCAGAAGCTTCTAACTGAAAAAAATTCAATTAAATGGCATCGTTACAGTTAGTATAAATGACTTAGTCATGGAATGAGTCCTGCTAAGAACTTTCCTTACAAGCCATTCTTTCTATTCTTCTTGTTAGAAGCCAGTACTTTCCTGAATTTTAAATTATACTTGTTCACATGAATCAAGGTAGCTATCTATCATTACTTCTAAACATAGTAATTAGAATCTGTCCCCAAGTTTATAGCTTTCCCATTTAGTATAGCTGTAAAATAACTCTATGTAAAAGAAATATTTATGATCTAAATCTGAAAAAAATTCTTTTTGTCAGTCATGGGGCTTGAACTCAGGGCCTGGGTGCTGTCTCTCAGCTCTTTCACTCAAGGACAATACTCCACCTCTTTGAGCCACAGCTCCACTTCCTTGAAAACTCTTTATTGCCCAAGTTTACATAAATAAACTGCCAATGTCACTCTGAGAAAGACAGGTAACAGGGAAGGCAAATCCATGTTTCATCCTTTCAGAAAGGCTCAGAAGGATTTATGAATCTATGAATGCTCTGCAGGGCTCATTTCCTACTGCTACCATTCATTCCACTCTAGCAATATTACTATCATGAGTTTTTCTCTCCACAGTTGGCCTCCAAGCCACAGCAAGTTATTATTTATTAGTAGACTCTTCCAGAAATACCTTCTTCATATAGCCTGGGAAGATTTGGAGGACAGTCTTAAAGCATCTATGGGAAAGGTATCCAGACAATCTCTTTCCATGTAGAGGTCTCGTAAACTAAAAGATTGATCTAGAAAATCCAAGCCGGGGTGCAGGGTGAGGGGTGGAGAACCATGTTTTTCGAGGAGATATTCACTCATCTTTACTAAATCGATAATAAAATAGTAGCGTAATGCAGATGTTGTCAATTCACTTTCAGTATACGTTTCTATGTGTGAGCAAATGCCACATTATATAGATACTCTTTGCTTGTGGAAAACCTGAAAAAGAAGTTTCTACTGCCAATATTTAAACAGGTTGTTTGCGAACTGTAACAGTCTTTACTAAAAGAGGTATAATCTAGCACAAAGACTAGATTAGGCAATTCTCAAATGTTCCATCTTACTCCTGGATGGGATAGCACCATCTGAGAAAGAATTTCCAGTCATTTCCCTGGGTGGACACACTCTTCCTGACACTCTGATATGATGATGGCTCATGAACCCCTTTGGCATTTATCCTCTCCCATAGGAGCAATAAAGGTCCAGAAAATAAGGGAAGACACAAGCCCATGTTTCCCCCAATGAGAACTACATGACAGTATGGTGCAGATTGCCACACCGTCTCTTAGACGGAGTGTGACTCTCTGCCTTCTCCTCTTGTTTGGGATCTAGAATGAGTTCTCAATTATAGAAGCTCTCATTTTAGACAATGATGTGACCTGAAAAATCATCGAGCTGAATTAGAAGAGATCTGGATCACTGAAGACATTCTTGATTTGCCATATCAGCTTTGAATGTTCTACTCAAGGTTAAATTGGAGGGAAAAATAAATGTGTATCGTGTTTAAGCCAATGGTACTTCTGATTTTTCTGCTACATTCAGAAAAAGGAAGATCAGAAGACAGAGTAGTAATAGCTCTCTCTCTCTCTCTCTCTCTCTCTCATAACACACACACACACACACACATACATACATATGACTACTTTCAGGTATATATATTCGGGTCAACTGGAAAGCCTCAAGGAATGAATATGGCCTTAAAGCCATAGTTAGGCCCTCAAATGCACACTAACTATTTAAACCTTGGAAAAGTAATTCTTTAGAAGAATAAGGAATTTAGCTCTTGACATTGCTCTACCATGGAAAGAATAAACTGGGTATGGGTAGAAATGGAAAACCAGGGACAATTCGTAAGGCTGAGGATGACTTTCTTTACTGCTCACTTTAATGTTAAGATTAAGGGTTTAATTGCTAAAATATGGAACCAACACAGATGCCCCTTGGTAGATGAGTGGATCAAGAAAATGTGGTATATATACACAATGGAATTCCATGCCTCCATCAGAAAGAATGACATTGCCCCATTTTTTAGGAAATGGAAAGACTTGGAAAAATTATATTAAGTGAAGTAAGCCAGGCCCAAAGAAACATAAGTCCCATGGTTTCCCTTATTTGCAATAACTAGTATATGTCTGAGACAAGCAGAAACAGTCACATAAGATGATATTAGGCAAAATGAACCCCAAGATAAGAATTCAAATGTTTTTTCTTTCTTGCGATGGTTTCTAATATATTTATAAGATTATTTCTTTGTTGCTTTGTATGTCCTCCCCCTGGTATAACCCCTGTTTTCAATGTATTTGATGTTAGTCTAATTTGTGGAGGGGAAGGGAAAAAACAAATTGTTTAAATAGGGATACAAGTGGACCCACTGCAACAATGAGGTGTACAACAGACGTTATATTGAAAAACGAACTTTACAACTTTGGTGGGGGGACGCACGGGGGCGGGGTGGGGAGATGGGAAGGGATGGGAAAGGGAAACAAAGGAGGAGGCAACAATGCTTGATAAGAAATGTACTCATTACCTTGCCCATGTAATTGTAACCCCTCTGTACGAAATTTTCACAATAAAAAAAAAAGAAAAAGAAAACATTGAAAACCTGACACCCCCCCCAAAAAAGATGAAGGGTTTAGGTGCCTCTCCTACTGTGTTGCCTTTTCTGTGAAACAGGCAAGAATCATAATATGAATATGTTGTAAATTACAAAGCAATTTGCAAATTAAAAATTCAAGAATGAATATATTTTGTAATTCTAGTTCATGGTCAATGTTAAGAGAATTCCCTTGAGTTTATTGCCATGACTAGGTAATGGGTGAAGAGATTTCCTACACTTTAACCAGGTAGCGTTCTGGCAGCTAGGAACAGGAACATCATATGTCTAAGCATTCAGTGTGTTTCAACCAAACATAATGTGATACAGGAAGATAATAATAAGCATCTTTGAGAGTGGCAGTTGGTACACAATCTTATATATAATGGCATCCTACATGCAAAGAGTAACCCAACTAGTAAACTAAGTTCAGTAAAAGTAGAATTCAGTGTTCGACAATTACTTGCTCACTCTCTTCCAATTAAGAATTTTCTTACTTTTTGTTAACTGGGAGCTGTAAATGAGATCAGTATCTACTTCTCTATATTGGGGATTCATTCATTCATTCATGCATTCATTTATTCCATTCTATTTACACTTCTAATATTTTAATGAGATTACATAAGAGGTTACTACATAATGAGAATTGTTTAAACAGAATGATGTAAATTCTAGCAAAGTGGATGAAACCTGTTGAAATGGTTGTAAGGAGGAGTAAGAGAGAATGATGGAGGGGCATTTGATGGGGTATGTTATACACACATATGGAAATGCCACAAAGAACTCTTGTGCAAATATTATATGCTATGTTTTTTAAAAAAAAGCTTAAGAAGCACAAGAGAAAAAATATTGGAATATTTAGGAATATATCCTTTCAGCCCCAAGAAAGAACTTAGCCTCTGCAATAGAGATTGATTCTTGACACAAAAAAACATGCTTTAAGACAAGGTCAGCTGAGAATACTAGCCACTATAAGATGTTACCCACACCTTCCCACAGCAACAGAAAACAGTCTTTCCTTATTCCTTCAGCTCCAGGGCCAGCGGAACCCACTGCAAAATGGACAAAGACTATTAAGGCATAATAGTCCTAATTTTCTTCATTGAGGGTTTTTTTTTCATTTTTTGTTTTGTTTTGTTTTGTTTTGTCAGTTGTGGGGCCTGAACTCTGGGCCTGGGTGCTGTCCCTCAGCTCTTCAGCTCAAGGTTAGCGCTCTACCACTTGAGCCACAGCGCCTCTTCCCGCTTTTTCTGCTATGTGGTGCTGAGGAATAGAACTCAGGGCCTCATGCATGCAAGGCAAGCACTCTACCATTAAGCTGTCTTCCTAGTCCTTCATTGAGATTTTAATGGAGTAGAATAACATATGCTTGTAGATTTTCTTAGGAAATGTATGAATAGATTCTTTCTTCTCATAAGGCTGCGAGAGAATATTACTGTCTAGATAAAAGGATGACTGTACCAGTATGGGCATGGAATGGATGACGCCTTTTCCTTGAGGTACAAAATTCTTGCCTATCTGTTCTCAACCCTGGCCATTTAGAGGTTGGATTTTGGGACAAAATAACACAATCCCCTCTGAAGATCACATTTCTGGAAATCTGGAACAATAAGGAAAACAATTCCCCCTCCTAAGACACTTCATGTTTTCTTCCCAGATAATTAGCAAGACTAAAATGGGAAGGAGGAGATCTAATATTATTCTATTGGATGTGAAATGCCCAGGATACAGATAGCTTGGCATTGCTAGTAAGACCAATCAAAAATATGTCATTTAGGAGAAGCTATTTATACATACAAGGTAGGAAGAAAAAGAAGAAAGAAACCAATGAAGAGCCTCTCCTTCCCTTTGTAGAAGGTTTTCATGTAATTGAATTCAAAGTATGAAATCTTTCCCCCACATGATTGATTGTATATTTCAAGGGATCAATACTATCAACAAAATGTATTGCTCTGATCTTTGAGACTTTGATGAGCGTTAGAAGGAAGTGTGTGGACAGGCTCAAAGCACATAGTATACAAGCATGAGAATGTCACATTGAAACCTATAATTTTATACAATTAATGAAGAAAAGAGTGAAGAAAAGATGAATCAAAGAGACTAAGAATAGAGCAGTAGGCATGATTGGCACTAGCCTCCAGTATAGCTACATGGGGAGGTAAGGCCGGAGGAACCCCTGGACTCAGAAGTTCAAGGCTAGCCTGGTCAATGCAGTAAGAATCTCTGGCTCAGAAAAAAACAAAAGCTGAGATACAGACACAAAAATTAATAACCTTTTGACACATCAAAAATAACTGTCTAAAATATAATTTAAAAGGTGACATTCATGAGTAGTTATATTGAAAAAAAGACAAGTCTAAATTTGAAAATGTCCATGCAATGCTTAAATTCCAAAGAGCTAACAACTTTATTGGTGGATACCAAACAAACTGATGGCCATACCATATTGTTGAATTGGCAGAACCATTATAAAAATATAATAGTTGCCGATGTGCTCAATATTTTCTGCATGAAATCAAAATACCTACTGATTTCATTTGGAATATGTGAACATGAATATAAAATTGATATTAAGCTATAACTAGGAACGGTTGATCAAGTAAGAATAGATAAAAAGAGGAGAGAATGTGCAGGGCCACTAGTTTAAATATGCTATAAAATCACTAGAGTTGAATCATGAGCAAAGCTTAAAAATAAGGTGGAAATAGCCAGGTGCTCTTGGCTTACACCTGTAATCTGAAGATCACAGTTTGAAGCCAGCCCAGGCAGGAAAGTCCATGAGATTCTTATCCCCAGTTCATCACCAGAAAACCCGAAGTAGAGCTGTGGCTCATAGTGATAGAGTACTTAGAGCAGAAAAGCTCAGGGACAGTGCCTAGACCCTGAGTTCAAGCCCCACGATTTACGACTAATAATAATAATAACAACAATAACGTGGAACCCAGGAGACCAAATACCATTGACACTTACTATGTGGTGAAAGGGACATTCAATACAACCGGAAAAGGATAAACAGCTGTCAAACAACTGGCCCTGGGATCAATGACACATCAATTACTATCTAAGACAAAAAATTTAGACATCTTTGTCATGCCAGACCTCAAAAAAGAAGTCCCAAATAAAGTACAATTTAAAATGGAGAACTATTTTTCTAGTTGGGGAAGTATCTCTAGGGATGGAAGAAAAATATAGGCTCTTCAGAGCAGTGTTTAATAGATTTGAACAAATAAAAATTGAAATCTTTCACTTAATAATGACACTGCCGTCAACCAAAGTAAAATGCAATGAGCTATGTCTACCAAAAACAGTTCCTGTTCTTACTATATAAATAAGAAGCTTTCATTAATTATCACTCATAGCAAACAAATATGACTGTAATGGAAAAAAGGGCAAAATGTATAACCAGGTAATCCGTAAAAGACAAAATATAACTGTCCAGATAATGTAGCAGCAAGTATGCATCCCCAAAAATATAATCCCACCATTCACATATCAAATTATCAAAAATACTAAGAATAACTATACTATTTTTCTGAGCATGTAATGCAAGCTTGCTGTTTTGAAAAAATGTAAATTTATACAATTCCATCAGGGAAGAAAGGACATTCTCTATCAAGAAGTTAAATAGGGGTTGGGCTGAGAGCATGGCTCAGTGGTAGAGTATTTGCCTAGTAGGTATGAGGCCCTGAGTTCAAACCCTAGTACTGTTTGCTCTCCCCCACCCCCCCAAAAAAGTTTACAAGTTTCATACTTTTTAATCCAAAATGCAGAAAATCTTCCTAAAGAACTAATTAGAATGGTCTATAACTATTTAGTCATGATATAACAAATGAAAAATGGTCGATAAAACATCTGGATAGCAACTTGGTTGAATTATGTATGAACACCCATGCTGGACAGATGCTCAGCCCAATATAAACAATGGCATTGTAAGAGTGAGGGAGTTAGTGTGGTTTTTCTTTTCCTCTTTTCTTTTTTTTTCTTTTTGTTTCATGAGCTCTATAAACGTTGACTTGCTATTATGTGGCATCAATGTGTTACTTTGTAATCAGAAAAAGTGATGCAAAAAGTAGCCAGATATGATGACTCACATCTATAATCCCAGTTACTTGGGAAGTAGAGATGGGAAAGATGGAGATCAAAGGGCCTCCGTGGTTGATACTCCATTGTTGATATACATTTCAACAAACAAGCCAGACATGCTAGTGCACATGTGTAGTCCCAGCTAGGCAAAGAGGTATAGGTAGGAGCATCATCATCCAGGCCAGTCCCTGAAACCTTCTACGAAAAAATAACTATAACAACAACCAAGGCTGGGTATGGTTCAAGCAGTAGATACACACACCTACATACACATTAAAACAGAGACTGAGAGATGGAGACAGAGATAAATACAGAGAGATAAAGGGAGAGACCCAGAGAGAACACGCACAGACAGACATCAAGGGAGACAGACAGGCAGAGAGACAGAGACAGGCAGGCGGAAAGGGACGGGAAAGAAATCTGTAAATTTGTCCAGCATCCAAAACTGACCTCTTCCAGATGCTCAAATATTATTCCTAAAAGGCTCAGAGAGCACAATTAAGAATATGCACTTCCTGTTGCAAGCATAAAGCGCCACTAATAAACAAATAATAACGCCATCACGACAATGATCCTATAATCACTTAGGGGCGCGCTCCGTTCCCTCCACGCCCCACCTTTGCACGCATTTTCTCAGCTGCTCACCTGTGCATCTGGGCTGGCTTACTCCTACCAGTCTACCTGTGCGTAGCGCGTTACAGGGCCTCCTGATCAGAGAGCTTCCAGGGGGGCCACTGAGGCCCTTGCCATCCAGTCCTAGCAATTCGACCCCCTTGTCCCCCCCCCATCCCCACCACAATGGGCTGGGGGGAGGGACTGCAGACTTAGATTTAGTGCGAGGCATTAGTTAGGGGGTGACCTGGGCACGCTGCGCCTTGGCGGTGGAAGCGCGCGCGGGGTCCCGGGGCGGTGGGGGGCGGTAGGGGGGGGGTGCGGGCGCCTTACCGCGGCTTGCTGGAAGGCGCCCTTGGTGTAGGTGCCGCCGCCGCGGTAGGGGATGGCCGGGAGCTCGCGGCTGAGCAGCGCGCACTTGTGCTGGTGCGGGCGGCGGGCGGAGATGTAATCCACGCGCGCCACCACGTTGTTCTTGGAGGCGAAGGTCACGACGGCCACGCGCGTGGCCGTGGGCACCACGGGGAAGTCGGACAGCAGCTTGCGCACGAACTTGAGCTCGTTGAGGAAGTTGAGGCGGCCCACGCTGGACGACTCGTCCACCAGGAAGACGAGCTCCAGCCGCCCGCTGCGCTCCCGCAGGCGCCGCACGCGGCTCCGGAACGCCTGACCCAGGCGCTCCACTTTGCTCTCGGCCGGCTCGTCCTCGCCGCCGGGCGCGGCGGGGGGCGCGGGGGGCACCGCCGGCCACCGACCCGGGGATCCGGGCACCGCCGCCTCCGCGAAGAAGCGGAAGCTGAAATTACGCGACGGGGACAGCTGCTGAAAGGTCGTCCAGCCCGAAACCAGGGCCAGACCCCAGCAACAAAAGGCCAGGCGCGGCCACCACATCGCGCCGGGGACCCTGGCGGGGGAGGCGGGCGCGCGCAGAGCCGGGCCGCGGGGCAGTGGCCACGCGTCTCGGCGCCCTTTCAGATCTGACACGGGGGACACAATCCAGACTCCTCCGGCTGGCTGCTCGGGGACTCCGGGCGGGACTGGCGCGCGATCGACCCCTCTCGTTCCTCTCTCTCTCTCCTCCTCCTCCTCCTCCTCTCTCCCTGACGCCTAATAAAATGTTTGAAGGAAAAGGCACCACCGTCCAAGAAGATTCTCCTGCGGCGTCCCTCCTTCTCTCCCGCCCTCCCTCCTCTCTCGGTCTCTCCCTCTCCACTGTCCTCGCCCCTATCTCTGCCTCTATCTCTCCTCCCC
>NW_012267283.1:1674537-1740819 GCF_000151885.1 Dipodomys ordii | reverse complement strand
CCTGCTCCTTCTCTCAAGATCCAGCCAAAGACTGGGAGATTCCTTGACTCCAGAGCCCCGCGTCTGTCAACAACCGCTCAGCGAGCACACCAGCGCCGAGCCCTGATTCATCCCATGTGTCTGGCAGAACTTGCAGAGGAATTCACTGGAGATGGATCCAGATACCAAGAGTGCCACAGTAATTGGAAACACTTTGTAGAAGAACACACACACACACACACACACACACACACACACACAGACTGGAGGGGGTGGTGTTGAAAGCATCCTTTGAAAACTGGTTACTCATCTAGTGTGATTTTTTTCCTGCCCTTCAGTGCTTCCCCCAACCCCACCAAATAGATATGTGTGGATTTTTTCCCTGCAGGGATTTCTGCACGAAAGTGCGAGTGTGCATGCAGAGATCCCTGACTCCCCTGTAGGCTGCAGTCATACCCCTATGCCTTCCAGAGGGAGGATTGGGCAAGCGGGGTCATTCATTCATGCATTGATCTAGTCATTGATTTGGTCATTCTTTCCCCCACGAGCAAAATTGTTGAGTCCTCAATATGAGCCGGATTCATGAGTTATGCTAGGCAGCAAGAACATGAAGAGGAACAAAATCCAATCATGGATCTGGTCCTTGAGAACATTTATATGATAACAAGTAACATAGGCATCAACCAGATATTCACACAAGAACAAGACATCGATCATCTATGTGTACCTTCACTTATATCATCTATATCTTATCTAGATCATGTCTCTATGTGTGTATATGTGTGTGTGTGCATAATACAGAATTGCACAAGAAATTTGTCATTTACTCTGTAAGAGAGCTTAGACTTGACCTTGGACAAGGTGAGGCCAAGGATGTGAAGTCTGTCTTAAATCCCCATCCTTTAATCCATTTCAACAGGTAAGATCCACCTGGTGTTAGCTCTACTTAGAAACACAAGCTGCTATATGGGGTCATTTTTCCAGCCCTAAAGGGGTGCATGTGTACAGAAGACCCACATTGCAAGAGATGGTAGCTACCAGCTAGGAGACAGGAGTCCTGTGAAGGTGTTATATAAACCACTTACACAGAGTCAACTCCAATACTTGGCTCCATTTCAGTGTGTATGTCATGATGGAACTCAGGGCCCTCAAAGTTTCTTAGTCTCTCTGTGGAATATTTAACTCCATTTATATTTAACAAATACTTTCATGACAGACATCTTCAGCTCTAGCCTTGGGTTTGCTTCAGGTGAAATCTCAGACCTGCTATTTACTAGCTAGTTGTATGAGTTCTCTCATTTGAAAACATGGTATGATAACGTGGACTAACATAAGGATTAAATCATAAAAAGGAAAGCTCTTAGGAGAAGACTATGAAACAGCACATATTTGGTAAATATCAGTTGTTGTTATTAATACCTTTCATCATGAATGCTCTCCAAATTCTTCATTTTCAAACAATATTATTGACTACCAATGCTGTGTTAGCATGTTAGATACTGGGGATTAAAAAGTAAATGAGACTCCATTCCAGTCCCCTAGAAATTCAGAGTATATCAGAAGAAAACACAGAACTTCAAGTTAATTACAAAAATGATAGGATGATTGCAAGATATAAAAAAAAAAGACAGCTAGAAGTAAGAAAGATCTAGATCATCCCCAAAGTGAGAAAAGCTCTCATTTGAGCTGAAATTTTGGAAAATTTGTCTAAATTTTGTCTACTCCATATCATTTAAAACACATCACTAAGACCTGTCATTTCAGGATTTTAATGCATAAGGCAGACTGACAGTGCTATGCACGTGCAAGAACATCCAACTTGTCCTTGGGGGGCGGGAGGAGAAGGATTGGGATTGGGGGGGAGGCTGGGAAGGGATGTGAAGGAGGAGGCTGAAATGCTTGGTAAGAAATGTACGCATTATCCTGCCCATGTAATTGTAACCCCTCTGTACAGTATGTTCACAAATAAAATAAAATTTAAAAAAAGTTGTTTTTTATTCAAAGTAACTACAGAAAGGAAGGGTAGTGAGCAGTTTCTCAAAGCCTTAGAAGAAGAAATCAGAGTAGCACATGCCTGAAACGCAGCCACTTAGTGACTGAGAAAAATGCACATCAGAATAACTTAGGTCTTCCAATATCTTGCACTTGTGCTTCTCATTGTTTTCTCTTAGTCTCTTCTTCAGGAAGATCCTTCCTCATAAAATTAACAGAAGATAGAGGTGTGGCTCAAGTGGTAGAGCACCAGCCATGAGCAAGAAATCTGAGTAAAAACATGAGACCTTGAGTTCAATTCCCAGTACACACACACACACACACACACACACACACACACACACTAACAAAACCCAACCCTAACTATCCAGAGGAGGCCTACTGTAGAGCAGGTATGGGTCATCTGTCCATCCCTTAACCCAGCACTGTGATTATGGGGACAACTGTCATCACTGTCCCAACTTTGGTCAAGTGCTCACTACGGCAGGGATCTTCTTACCTTCCTCCCTTCCCCCAGCTGCCACACACATACATCTAGTTTTTCCTTTTAGAGTCCCGAGTTTCCAGTAGGCATAAACTTTCTTAGGGTCAAGACTATGTTTTCCAGCCTCTTCTGCAGCTTAATATGGAATGGAACCAGATTCTTGTGGCAGCTTCCAGAAAACCACTTTAATATAGAACGGCTGTTTTTTTTTTATAATCAATTGTCTCTTCCTTTCATCTTTTCCCATCTGTCTAAAATATGAAAATATGGTAGTAGAATTCCAGTAGTTATCTTGGCCAGGTACATATTATTTGGGGATGGGGGAGTATGGCTCCTGTAGACTTAGTGGACTAGAATAATCCGATGACAGGTGGAAAATATTCAGATATCTTTCTGCTGTAAATCTAACAGAGGTATTATCCCCCATACAGGCCACTCAATGCTTTTTCTAAATAGAACTATCCAGGGAATCCATGATGGAAAAGCTCTGATGTTGAGACACTGGAAACAATTAAGAACAATGTTGTGAATTTGATTATACTAGCTGTAGATAAAAAAGGTTTAAGATGCTCATCATCATGCCAAATGCCCTACTTATTCTTAAATGATTATCCCATTTTATAGGAAAAATAAAACCAATAGAAGGTAACCATATATATGAACAGATAAATGATGTCTTGTGTTCCCTTTCCACCCAGGAAATATTCGAATGTGTCTAGCAATACAGGTGTTTAACCTAGGTTGTCCAGCAGTGTCTGTGAATATTTTCACCACTTCTTGCATTTAAATCTCTGATGAACAGCTTGAAATCACATGGTCTCTCATTTCCACTGAATAGAATTGAGGTTTTTTGACAAACTTCAGAGGAAGTAATGAGGAGGGGCAGGGGAGAGACTTGCTATCTGGCACTATCTCCTTGTCCTTGCTGCTGTCATGAGAACTGTCTGAAGTGGGAAGTGAGGAAACACAAAGACAAAGGAACAAAAAAGAGGGCTGTCTTCCTCTCTGTCATTCTCACTCTCCATGCTAGAACTTAACTGCCCCTTTGGGGCTCTCACTCTCTGTCTCTGTCTCTGCCACTGTCTCTTCGGTACCAAAGCCTACTTTCAAGCTATGCCAAATTAATTCTGAGTATTCCAGAGGGAATTAGAAATGGTAAACACACTGCTGAACAGTGATAATTTGAATTCTGGCCTTCTTCACCAAACCACCTGCTACTATTAATCTTTTAGTTCTCTTTTGCAGAGCCCCATGCAGTCCACACAGGTTTTCTTGTATTCTTAATTACATATATGAACATTTTATTCTAACTTGCTATGCATTTTAGAGAACTGATACTTAAACTCTTTTCTGTACACTAGTTTATACTTTTTACTGGATAGTTTATTTTGTATTCCTTTAAGTTGAGTCTTTTGTTCATTTATTTTTCACTTACTCTATTCTATTAAAGAGAGCTTTTACAAGTATAGCCTTCTTGCTTAGTAGAGTTTTAGTTTATCTTATGTGTAGCATTATAATTTTTAAACAATCTATAATTAGTTTTATTTTCCTTTTGGCCTAGAAAGTACTGAAATGTTGATTTGGTTTATTTTTATGTGTTTTGTTAACCTGTTTTTATTTTGTTCTTAAGATAATGATACTGAAACTAAAAAGAAGACTCTCCACATCTTCTATCTTATTGGAATTTCTCATGCCCTCAAACATAACACACTAAAATGTGCCATTTTACTCAGAAAAAATAAGCATATTTGGTGGTAGGATATAACTCTCATATCTTATAAATCAATTTTATAATATACATTTGCTAATTTTGTATATTTTGTATTCAATGTAATCTATTCCATTTGTGTGTGATGAAAAATGTTGCAATCTGGTTTACCCAGTTTTGACAATTAGTACTTCCAGGATTTGCTTTTTTTTTTTTTTTACATTTCAAAGTTCATAAGTTACATATTTGCTGTAAACAAAGATTTGATAATAGTGTCGCTTCACAATGGCAACAGCCTCTAATTAGTCTTTATTCCTTCAATATATTCAGTCATTGAACATACTCACCTGAGCCTGTCTGCAGGTCTGCCGCCATCATGAATGACACATTAACTATCTGGACCAGGAAGTTCATGACCAACTGACTACTTCAGAGGAAGCAGACGGTCACTGATGTCCTTCATCCTGGAAAGGAAACAGTACCTAAGACAGAAATTCAGGAAAATCTTGCCAAAGTGTACAAGACCACACCCGATGTCATCTTTGTATTTGGATTTAGAACCCATTTTGGTGGGGGCAAAACAACTGGCTTTGGCATGATTTATGATTCTTTGAATTATGCAAAGAATCATTCTTTGGATTATGCAAAGAAAATGAGCCCAAATACAGACTTGCAAGACACGGCCTGTATGAAAAGAAAAAGACTTTGAGGAAACAGCGAAAGGAATGCAAAAGCAGAATGAAGAACGTCAGAGGGACTGCGAAGGCCAATGCTGGAGCTGGCAAGAAGCCAAAGGACTAAAGATCCTGCAGTGACAGGGGCCTGTGTGATGATAAATTCTATATGAAGGGATTAATAAACTGTAAAAACCTGAAAAAAACATACTCATCCGAATTTACCTATGTCTAGATGGTACCTCCATTATCATCACCATCACCATCATCAGTATTACTATTTTGAATTTGTTTGACATTTCAGATTCTTTTTCTTATCCCTTTTTCTCTGTTTTTTTTTCCTTTCTTCTTCCTCCTCCTCCTCTTACTTCTTCCTCTTTTTGTTGGTCTTGTGGCCTGAACTCTGGGCCTGGGCACTGTCCCTCAGCTCTTCAGCTCAAGGCTAGCACTCTACCACTTGAGCCACAGTGCCACTTCCAGCTTTTCTGCTTATGTGGTGCTGAGGAATCGAAACCAGGGCTTCATACATGCAAGGCAAGCACTCTACCACTGAGCCACCTTCCCAGCCCTGTCTGTCTGCTTTTAAAATGTGTTAGACCAATGCATCTGCATAAGTTGTAACCAACAACTTTACTTTGTGTCCTCTTTTCTATGTTTTTCTCTTGTTATAAGCTTTGAGCACAAAATTTATGAGTGTCAAAAACCCTAATAGCTAGTGTCTCAATGAAGTTTTTATGAACAAAAACAAATGATTTTAATTAATTAATCAATCACGATTTTAATTAAAAACAGGATCACACTTTACCCTTGTCTTAAGGATTATCTCATCTTCACCCTAGCCATCCAATGGGCATTCCTGCACCAGACCGTGCAGCTACTGTGCCACTCAATTTCTCAGTTCAGATTTTAAATAATAAATCAAGTTGTCAACTACTCCAAACATTTTTTCTGTCATCCTAAAGAACTGAATACAGAATTTTTCTGTGCTAAGAAAATACTCCACCTCTGAGCTACATCCTCAACCCAACTACCCATATCTGAATTCATTCTGTCCATTAAAGTTAGGGTGCTATCTAATTTGTTCTGCTTACTTACTCTCTTCTCATTGTAATCTATTTATCCTATCTCAGATAGGAGAGGGCTATAAAAAAGAATCCTGATCCTCTAAACACATTATTAAACACATTTCTGTCTCCTGCTGAGATGGAAGAGCTTCATATCTGCTAATTAATATCTTTCTTTTCCACTGAGCAGAATAGGAGTATTCTGGAAGAAAAAAAAGTGCCTTTATAATATGCACATTTCATTCTTCTAAAAGTTTAGATTTCAGATATTGTTTTCCTGTACCCACATATGCATAAAATGCTGAATATATATGCATATAAATGATTTATCATGTTGTTTCCCATATAAAATAATACAACCCTTTCCGGGCACCAGTGGCTCATGGCTGTAATTCTAGCTACTCAGGAGGATGAGATATGAAGATTGTGGTTCAAAGCCAGCCCATGCATGAAAGTCGATGAGACTCTTAATAAACCACCCAGAAAACCAGAAGTGGCACTGTGGCTCAAGTGGTAGAGCACTAGCCTTGAGCTGAAGAGCTGAGGGACAGCGCCCAAGCCCAGAGTTCAAGCCCCATGACAGACAAAAAACAAAATAAAATAATACAACCCATTTGTCAATCAGAAAAAATATTTAATGATGGTTAGGACAGTAGATTTTAGATGACATATTGAAAAAAATCAACCTAAGGTGCTGAACTAATGTTATTGCTTACAATTTTCAATTGTCATGCCACATAGGAACATATGCATCAAAATTATTACAAAACCAAGCAAAGAGCCGGGCAGGCAGACAAGAAAGCCTCTGATGTTTTACTTTTCTTCAGTCAGAGTAGGAGAAATTCAAGTACCTAGAGGTGTTGGAATCCCTTTTTCAGCAAGTGGAAGCTAGCTCATCTCAATGCCAAAACACTGTAAGTACCTTAGCACTCTAATAGCAGTAGCCTATGTAAGGTTTCTCATGGCTCTCCACTATTCTGGGTTCCTACAGTCAGCTACCTTCTTCAGATAGAACAGAGGAGAAGGCCTCCAGGTGACTGACTTCTTTTCCTTGGGAGTTGGTACTCTTTCCTTCAGGAAGTCAAATGTGGCAAAATGCAATCAGAATTCCTATACACAGGTTCAGTCAGATCTTAAAGAAATTCTGGATCTATCTGCAAAAGTATTACAAAATCCCTTAAGATTTGTGTTTTCTATCTCGTGAATGTGATTCTTTCAGGCTGGAAGGACTTGGTTAACAATGGGAAGATTATCCATGAAAGAATAAGATCATCCAATTTCCATTGTAATGAATGTAGCAACATGGCAAAAATCATATTGACCACCACTCTCTCCCTTTCCTTCACTTTCAAAAGTGAGTTCAAATGTTGGGAAATGTTTAGAAGAGTGTTCCTAGGTTGCCATTTCTTATTCTGTTCTTCCTTATGCCTCTGCCAGAGTGGCCAATCTGAGAAGTGCATGGGCTGTGATCATTTTGGAAAGACAGAAGTTGAAGATATCTCAGGAATATTTCACATTCAATAGGTCATTTTCAATTTTACTACACTTGTTCTTCTTTAGAAACAGATGAGTTAGCTGGACATGAGACTAGAGAGAAGGAGTAAAGCTAATTGAGCAATGTAATGGTGAGGGTTTTTGTTTGGTCTTCAACATAGTAGGGTATGAAGCTGAGGTTCATGGTACTTTTTTACAGAGACCACCTCATGCTTCCCCTGGCCAGGACTTGATACAGGAATATACTAAAATCCTTGTGACAATGTAGCAAAAATCCTAAGAAAACATAGGTGACTACCATGGCACTACATTGTGCTTTGTCAGCCTTGCACCAAGATCAAGGCTTCTCCTTGCTCAGAGATCCAAAAGAGGAAAAAGATGGAGTAAAACAACCCAAGGAAGTGGGGATGGGAGGGAAAGAACAAAAGGATATCTTCATCATTTCAGCTTTGGCAAGATGTCAGCCAGTCTGGGCTGATGGTTCAGAATCCACTTCCTGTCAAGCTTAGACATGTAAGTTCCCACATCCCAGAGGACAAAATCCAGCTTCCATGCTGCTCAGCTTCCCCTTGCCAATGCAGGCATTTAAAACACTTGGGTCCCTAAAAGGAAATCAACAGTAGTACCACTACCAGACAACAACAAGACAAAACAACAACAAATTAACCCTCCTTTCTTTTATATGCGAAGCTATTCTTGGATACTTGAAAACCTCATTTCTCTTTTAATTCTATGCTAGACCCAGGTTTCTTGACAGGATAAACTTCAACAGTGTGTGGATTTTTCTTCCTTTAAAACAAATAAGTACATCTCATGACTGCCCTTCCCTCACAATCTGTTCATCTTCTGATCTTTCCATATACTTCGCCAGCACATCTGGAGCAGGGGGTTTTCTCAGCACTTTCCAAGCCTATGTCCTCAGGGGGCCACAGAAGGCAGAATTATTCCTTTCATGTGTTCCTGTGTTTCCAAGAGGGACACTAAAGATGAATCATAAAAGGAAAAAATTGTCAAAGAAAGAGTTCAGGTAATCCAGCTACTCCTATGGATCAAACAAACAAGTTTTCAATCCTAGGGGCACAGAGATTTACCTTCAGTGTCCTTTAAACAAATGCCAATACCTGGACCCCATCCCAGACAAACTAAGTAAGAATCTCGGGAGTGTTTTGCTTGTTCAGTTTTCAACTTCCCAAATTCATTGAGAACCACTGCCCTAATGCGACAGAGCAAAGTGGTTCTCTTTGGTAATATATAAAATTCGACCTTCTTAAAGAAAAACAAGATGTTCAACATTTTAGGGGTGGTAGGGATAGTACTGGGGCTTGAACTCAGCAGGGTCTAGTACTAGGTAAGTGATCTATCACATAAATCATGCCTAATTACTTTTTGCTTTTAGCTTGCTTTTGAGGTAGGATATCTTGCTTTTTCCTAGGGAGTCAAAGAATGTGATCCTCCTAACTTCACCTCCTAAGTGCCCATGATTACAGGCATATACTATCACACATAGTTACACAATCTTGAGTTTCCCTACACATCTCTAATTCTCCATTAGAGGTAAGAACATGTATCATCCTGAAAACCAGAATATTTAAGAATGTATATACACAAACACATGCACATCACTTGAATAATGTGTATGTGTATGGGATAAGTAAAATAACTAGGGAATGTTGCTTTAGCAATTGAAATTAGAGAAAAATTAGTAAGTTGGTTGTCTTTCAAACCAGCTTCATTGTAAATAAAGAATAGCCACTCTAATGAAGGTAATAGAGTAAGTGTGTTGACATTTTGGCAATAACAAAATGGTACAATAACCCTAGGTAGCTCTAGGGTTGAAGAACATTAAAGGATAAAAATTAAAACTATATGTCATAGTCTTTGTTACTCAATTTCAAACTTTTTATTATTTCTTCTTTTATCTCCCCTTTTCTTGCTCTAGGGAGAAGCTGAATGATTGTTCTTTGTGAAGTAAGATCCTGAACAAATTTCATGAGCACAAGTCTCATGCGATTCTAAATGTGAAGGTTCTTTTTTGATGCTCAGATGAGGCATGTGATCTTTGAGAACTTCATTTTAATGTAAACTATAGTCTCCTTTCTAAAGAAGTAGATTCAACAGCCAACATCACACAAAATAATGAAAAACTGAAACCATTTTCCTCTAAAATTAGAAACATATCAAGGATGCACACACTCTCTGCTCCTATCTGATATTTTACTACAATTTTTTTTGTCAGAGTAATAAGGCAAATGAATGATACAAAAAGAGACCCAAATAGGGAGGGAAGAAATCAAACTATCCCTACTTGCAGATGACATGATCCTATATCTACAGATACAGGATCTCTATCCCCAAACTCATAGAGATGACAAACTTCTGTAGCAAAGCAGCAGGATATAAAATCAACACACAAAACCAGTAGCTTTTCTGTATGTCAACAATGATCAAATAGAGAAGGAAATTAGGAGAACAATTTTGTTGCAATAGCCTCAAAAGTCCCAAACAAAACTAGGAATAAACCTAACCTAAGTAGGATTTCAGAGGCTTAGAAAATAGAAGAAAGAATGGACAAACAGGACTGCACACAAAATAGGAAATAGTCACTAAACTAAAAAGACAGCTTTCGTTTAGTTGCCAGCACAGGACCTTAATGACCCAAAGAATAGTTGTTATTGCTATTAGTATTATTTTAAATTATTGTTGTCATTCCTGGCTTATGTTTGATGAAATTTCAGAAACTGATTCCAGAAGAGCAGAGTCTGGTATAATTATAAAGAATACACTTCACCTTAGTGGAAAAGATGGCTTAACAAACATACTTAGGGTGATAAATTATGAAAAAAAATACAAGGTTAGATTGCTAATAGACTTAGAGATAAATATAAGGAAATTAAGTCATACAAAAGCCAGAATATGTAGATAAGATCATAAGGAAGGGAAGAATGTTATAAGCATTCAAAGAAATACATCACCAAAGGAAAAGAATATTTCTGTATATACATAGAAATTTGTGTTACTATTGTTTGGACCATATAGAAATTAACCATTTTTATAAGAAAATGCATAAACAAATTCAAATAACAGATTTGGAAAATAGCAGGAAATAATCTTATTATTCTTATATTAAGCCCTGGTATAAGTCCATAGTAGCAAGAGAATTGAAAATATAGACAATATTACAAAAGCAACTCTTAGAAGAGTAAATTGAGTTAGACATTAAGCATATGAAAACACATTCAACCACACTTATAATTTTGGAAATATGTATTATAACCAAAACAAGAAATTTCTTGTTTACATTTCATGTTGGCAGAAATCAATGAATATATCTTCAGCCCGGGAACTAGCTAAGGCTGGGGTTACAAAACATATGTAAATGCATGCTTTCTTTCTACATTGAGGTTAAACATTAGGAATTTGTGTTAGCATTTGGTGCTGCTGTTCCTGGTTAAGCATTAGGAATTTATGTTAGCATTTGGTGCTGCTGTTCCCACATGTGGTCTTGTATTCCTTGTCAAAAAAAAAAAAAGTATCAGGTCAACACTTCTAATCAATCAATGTCAGCAAGTCCTACAGATGAAATCTGCCTTCCATTTCAGGGCTAAAACTTGATGGAAGTTGAGCTGTTCTTCATGGCTAACTTTACAGGTTGTGATTCAATACTATGGTTTGTTTTGTTTTGTTTAAAAGCCATAAGAGACTGATGCTACTAGCTCACATCTGTAATCTTAGCTACTCGGGAGGCTATGATCTGAGGATTGAAGTTCAAAGCCAGTCCAGGCAAGAAAGTCCATAAGGATCTTATCTCCAGTTAATCGCTGTACATGGTACTGTGACTCCAGTAGTGGAATATTACCCCTGTGCATAAAAGCTAAAGGACAGCTTCCAGGCCCTGAGTTCAAGCCCCAGCACTAGCAGAGGAGGGGGAGGGAAAGCTATAATAATGACTACATCCTTTAGTTAGGAATCTTTTCAAAGAGATATGCTTTCCCTTGAAAAATACACATTTACTATGAGGCGGCAATGTACAGTACTAACAAAAGTTGAATGCTAGAAACACTGAAAACAAACAACAGATAAGAGAATGGTTAGATAAAATGTGTTCAAAGAATATTTTCACAGTATGTTTACATTTTCAAAAATATTTAATGTCATAAAAATGTTCTATACCTTTTATTACAAGGGGAGAAAGATATACACTTATATGAGTTTAAAAATATGAATGTACAAGTAGTTTTCTCATCCTCAAAGATGAAAATAAAGAGAAATTTATTTTATAAAAAGAATAAATCATGTGGGTCTACAAGGAAGCTAGTAAGGCTGTGCATTGGCAGGGAGGGGACCAGGCATTTTCTTACAGATATCAGGCCATGAAGATAGATAATCACATTGCTTGCTACCCCCTTATAGTTCCAGAAAGATGGTGGTTTATGAACTTTTGAAAATGGTGAGTGCTTCAGTTTGTTCTTTTTAATATGTAATTTTTAAAAAGCATTTTTAGAAGACAGATGAGAGCAGAGCCATATATGGAGAGTGGTCCTGATGTGCAAGAGTTTGAATTTCAATTAGTTTGGAGGTTATGCTGTTAATAAGGTGATCCATGATGCTAACCCTTCAGTGACCAAACACCTCGGAAAAATTTTCTATTAAAAATGTGATATTAGGGCAGGCAAATGCAAAGAGGAATGGTAGGCGAATATAGTCATGATATTCAATGCATATACGTGAAAATGGATCCAGGTAAATTGACAGGATGGGTGCAGCAGGAAGAGGATGAAATTGATCAAGCTGTATTGTAGTCATAAAACTGACATGTTAACTTAAAAGCTCTGTGAACAACTGATTTTAAAAATTAGAAAGTAAATGGGCTAGGAAGGTGGCTCAGTGGTAGAGTGCTTGCCTTGCATGCCTGAGGCCCTGGGTTCGATTCCTCAGCACCACATAAGCGAAAAGAAAAAAGCCGGAAGTGGCACTGTGGCTCAAGTGGTAGAGCACTAGCCTTGAGCTGAAGAGCTGAGGGACAGCACCCAGGCCCAGAGTTCAGGTCCCACGACCGGACCCCAAAAAATAAATAAATAAATGGAATATGAATTAAAAAAATATTAATGTAGCTGGGCATCAGTGGCTCATGCCTACTAAGGAGGCTGAGATCTGAGGATTGTGGTTCAAAGCCAGCCTAAGTAGGAAAGTCCATGAGAGTCTTATGTCCAATAAACTACTCAGAAAAAGCCAGAAGTAGCACTATGGCTCAAGTGGTAGAGTGTTAGCCTTGAGTACAAAGAGGCTCAGAGATAGTGCTCAGGCCCTGAGTTCAAGTACCAGAACTAGCAAAAAAAAAAAAAGTATGAATGCAATTGTGAAAATGGCAATATTGCCTCAAACAATTTACAAATACAATGCAATCCCCATCAAGATCCCAACAACATTCTTCAAAGAGATAAAGGAATCCAAAAATTCATAAGGAGTAATAAAAGACCCAAATAGCAAAAACAATCCTTAACAAGAATAACAATGCTGGAAGAATATCAATACCAAACTTCAAACTATTACAAAACCATAGAAATAAAAACAACTTGGTCCTGGTGCAAGAATAGGCCTGAGGACCAATGGAACAGAAGACCCAAAAATGAACTCACAGACCCATATCCATCTAATGATTGATAAGGTAGCCAAAAATACAGGTTGGAAAAAAGACAGGATCTTCACCAAATGGTGCTGGCAAAATTGGCTACAAACGTGCAAAAAAAAAAAAAATAGAAGCTAGATTCTTATATATCACTCTGAACCAGAATCAATTCTAAATAGATCAAAGACTTCAATGTAAGGCCAGGTACCATGAGAATATTACAGGAAGGAGTAGGGGAAACACTAGGAGCCCTAGTGTTTACTTAGGAGGACCAAATCCTCCTAAGTAAAGATCTAGAATCACAACAAATCAAAGAAAGAATGGATAAATAGGATTTCATCTGACAGAAGAGTTTCTGCATGGCAAAGGACAGCTAACAGAATAGAAAGCCCACAGAATGGGAGATTTTTTGCCAGCTATGCATCAGACAAGGGCCTTATATCTAAAATGTACTTAGAGCTCTAAACAACAATAAACCCTCAAAGAAACAACAACCCAAATTTAAAAAATGGATTAAGGACTTAACAAGAGACTTCTCCAAAGAAGTAAGAATGGCCAATAGACACATGAAGAAATTTTCAACATCTCTGGTCATAAAAGAAATGCAAATCAAAACAACACTGAGATTGAGAAAATTAACAATAACAGGTGCTGGTGGGGATGTGGCCAAAAGGGAATTCTATTACACTGTTGGTAGGAATGTCAATTTATTCAATCACTCTGGAAAGCAGTATGAACATTCCTCAAAACACTAAACATAGAGCTTCCCTATGACCCAGAAATTCCACTCCTGGACATTTATGCAATAGATCACAAACAAGGCCACACTAAAGCTACCAGTACTGCAATGTTCATTGCAGCACTGTTTATCATAGCCAACATGGAATAAACCCAGATGCCCCTCAGTGGACAAATGGATCAAGATATGTGGTATATACACACAATAGAATTCTATGCTTCCATCAGAAAGAATGACATTGCCCCATTTATAAGGAAATGGAAAGACTTTCTTCTTCTTCTTCTTCTTTTTATTGTGAAAATACTGTACAGAGGGGTTACAATTACATGGGCAAGATAATGAGTACATTTCTTATCAAGCATTGTAGCCTCCTCCTTTGTTTCCCCTTCCCATCCCTTCCAAGCCTTTCCCGCTCCCCCCAGTCCTCCCCCCAACTCCCCCATCAAAGTTGTAAAGTTCGTTTTCGACATGACAACTTGTACTTCTCATTGTTACAACAGGTCCACCTGTATCCTTATTTAAACGACTTGTTTTTTCCCTTCCCCTCCACAAATTATACCGACATCAAATACAGTGAAAGTAGGGGTTATACTGTGGAGGAGGGACATACAAAGCAACAAAAAAAAATCTTATAAATGCATTAGAAATAAATGCATGAAAGAAAAAAAACATTTAAATATATATCTTAGGGTTCATTTTCCTAACATCACTTTATCTGACTTTTTCTGCTTAACTCATACATATACTAACTATTGCAAATAAGGGAAACCATGGGACCTATGTTTCTTTGGGCTTGGCTTACTTCACTTAATATAATTTTTTCCAAGTCTTTCCGGAAATGGAAAGACTTGGAAGAAATTATATTGTGGGAAGTAAACCAGACTCAAAGAAACATACACCGCATGGTTTCTCTCATTTGTAATAATTAGAACGTGCCTACAAATCTACAAGTAAAAGACAAAAAAGTACACTTGGACATGATGAGTTAAACAAGATTCTAATCATTCATACAGTGAGACCAAGGGAGGATTCTCTTAGGAGAGGATCATAAGGGCTCAATAACTATGTGCATTCCATCCATATAAAATGATGTTTATTGACATGAACTCCAAGAAATGGAAACAAAAAGTTTTCTATTTTACTTTTGTGGGTTTTTCCTGATTTTTTCCCCTTTTGTCATTGTTTTTGATTTCTGTGCCTTTTGTCTTGTATGTGAGTTTTATTTGGGGAAAGCACAGAAAGGGCAAAGGAATTCAGCAGTGATACTGGATACTATGTTGAAAATGAACTATATAACTTGGGAGAGTGAGGTTGGGAGGGAAAATGGAAAAAAACAAGGAAAAGGTGATACTGTTCAAAAAGAAATGTACTCAATACCTGACTTATGTAACTGTAACCTTTCTGTGTATCACCTTCACAATAAAAATTTTATGAAAAGAAAATGCTTATATATACACAATGGAATTCTACTCCTCCATAAGAAAGATTCATATTTACCTTACCACTGTAAGGAAATAGAAAGACTTGGAAAAATTATATTAAGCGAAGTAAGTCAGACCCAAAGAAAGACAGGCTACTTGGTTTCCCTCATTTGTTGTAACTAGAATGTGTCTATAAACCTCCAAGTAAATACACTGGATTGTAAAAGACAAAAAAACCAACAGGACATAAATTATACAGTTGTCTAGACATTCATACAGCAAGACTAAAGGAGGATATTCTTAAGAGAGGATTGCAAAGCTCAATAGCTATGTGCATACGATCAAATAAAAGAATATTTCCCAAAATGAACTCCAAAAAATGAAACAAGAGGTTTAGTTGTTTGTTTTTTCTTTGTTGCTGTTTTGGTTTCTGTATCTTTTGTCTTGTTTGTAAGTTTAGCTGCTTTTGGAAGGATAAGGGGGCACATAAGTGGAGAGACAACAGGTGAACAAATGCAGCAGTGATACTCAATAGACACTATGTTGAAAATGAACCATACAACTTGTGGGAGGGGATAGGAGGGAAAAAACTGGGCAAGAGTAAGGGAAGGGGTGACAATGTTCAAAAAGAAATATACTCATTACCTGACTTATGTAACAGTAACCCCTCTGTATATCACCTTTACAATAACAACAGTAATAACAATAATATATAGTAAAATATGAATGTAAGCCAGGCATAGTGGCTCAAGCCTGTAATTCTAGCTATTTGGGAGGCAGATATGGGGGACTCTGGCTCAAGGCCAGCCTGGATATAACATTTTATTAAACTCCACCTCATTCAATGGTTGGGTGGAGTGGCATGTACCTGTCATTCACAAAGACATGGAGGAACACAACAGGAGGATTGCAGCCCATGCATTAAGCAAAACCCTACCTCAAAAATAACCAAAACACAAAAGGACTGGGGGCATGGCTCATGTGGAAGAGTGAGTACCTGCCTTGTAAGTACATGGCCTGAGTTCATCTCCTAGTTCCACAAATATGTGCATAGAAAAAAATCATGAAGAGCCAGGCACTGGTAACTCACACCTGTAATCCTAGCTACTCAGGAGGCTGAGATCTGAGGATCTCAGTTCAAAGCCAGCCTGGGCAGGAAAGTCCGTGAGACTTTTATCTCCAATTAATCACCAGTAAACTGGAAATAGCAATGTGGCTCAAAGTGGTAAAGTGCTAGCCTTGGGCTTGGGACAGTGCTCAGGCCCCAAGTTCAAAACCCATGACTGACCAAACAAAAGAAAAAGAAAAATGATGAAAATATGCAACTATGTAGTAACATTTACCTTAGTATAAGAAATTTGCTGTTTATTTTATTAATTATATTTTAAGCTACAGAATACAAATTTGTATCTATATCCAGACAAATACATAAAATGTACATCCTAGGGTTCATAATTTATGGAATTTTTTATGTTTGAATAAACCGCCTGAGATATCTAGGTATAATGATGTCTTTAAAACCTAGCTCTATACAAATAATGGTTTCTCTACTAGAAAGCCAGAAGTGGTGCTATGGCTCAAAGTGGTAGAGTGCCAGCCTTGAGCTTGGAATGGTGCCCAGGCCCCAAGTTCAAGCCCCATGACCATTAAAAAGACAAAAGAAAACAAAACACAAATAATGGTTTCTGGTTACCTATTGTGTGCAAACCTAATTACTCAGATTATTATTTTCCATGATTATGTGGGTTGATGGTGGTCAGTTGAAGGGCTCTCACTTGAGATTTCTCATATGACTGCAATTAGAGACGAGGGCTGAAGTTACCTAGCAACTCAAATGATAGATGTCCAAATGGCCTTTTTCTGTGTGAAATCCAATACAACTCCATGTGGTTCTCTCTCCAGGAGAAAGCTCTGAACTATTTATACAGTGATTCATGCCTCCAGTAGGAAGAACGTACTAGATCTGGGAAGAGTGTTGGTTAGATTCAACATGGTGTCACTTCTACTGTACTCTGATGGTGAAAACCAATATGAAATGAATGTAGGTTGGGAGATGAGGAAATGGACTTTACCTTTAGACTGAGGAGCAGCAAGGCCACATTGTGGTAGAGCACAAGGGGAAACCAATACAACACCCCCATGTGTCAACTGGAAAAATACATCTGCCACTCCATAAGAGAAGCAATTTCATCACTTGGAGGAATATCTTCCCTGCTTTTCCAAATACCAAGTATTCAATTACTTCCAAGACCTTTAATGTGCTTAGCAAATCTCAAGCAGGTATAACATCTAAAATAAATAGGAACATCGCCAAGAGTTGGTGGCTCATGCCTGTAATCCTAGCTACTCAGGAGGCTGAGATCTGAGATCATGGTTCAAAGCCAGCCCATGCAGGAAAGTCTGTGAGACTCTTATTGCCAATAAACTACCATAAAACTGGAAGTGGCACTGTGGCTCAAGTGGTAGAGCCTTGAGCTGAAGAGCTGAGGGACAAACTCCACAACTGGAAAAAAAAAAGCAACTTCTGTTTTATTTCACTGCCTGATAAAGACTGTATGCATAGTAGCTTAATTTATCCCTTTAGGAATGTGATTTGATATTAGATTTCCAGTGTTTGCAGACTTCAAAAGTTTAATATGGAAGAAGGTACTTTACTAGCTTCTGTTCATTCTGGTAATTTGTACCTTGTTTTCCTTCAGCCAGATGTGTTCTTATACTTAATTTGCTTAACAATATTCAGACTAGGAAACCATCCTAGCATTTAAATGATGCACCAAACTTACTCACATTAATTTTCCATATCCTTGGCTCTTTCTAGATCATCCATGTAGTTTCCAACATCCTTAATTTCTATTGAACCCAGATGGACTCTAAATTTGCCAGGAAACAAAGGATATAAAACATGTGACAGTATTTTATATTCTTCCACTTTCTATGGAGAAGGTCTGAAGGTATAACATGCCTTTACAAGTCACAGACACCGCACTGGCTTAAGATACTGTAGGTATCTTCTAAATGACTTCTAATCATCCCTGCCTCCTGATTGATATTCATGCCTTTGTGTAATTCCTTCCTCATGAATGTAAGTTAGCATTAAAGACTCAAGTTCTAACCTATAAGATATGAAAAAAAGTGTTGGGATGATACTTTAATTACAAAAGACTGATGTCCATGTTTCTTGCTGTATTTTCCAGTGTCCCTTATTGCTCTCAGGAAAGCCAATTGCCACGTCATGAAATGCCCCTGGAAACCCTCATAGCAAGAACTCAACAAGGACCTGCACATGTCAACTGTGTGAGCTTGGAAGTGGAACTTCTGAAGCCCATAAGTGCCATATGAATAAACCTGAAGGCAGATCCTCTTCCTGTCAGGCTTTCTGAAGAGTGCAGTCTGGCCAGCACCTAAGCAGGCAAGAGGAAAGGCAATTATCAACTTGAGAGCAGAATAAGAGAAGAACAGAAAATAAAACAGTAGAGAAAAATCAATGGTGCCAAAGGGGAAGGAAATATAAGGATTCAAATGACCAATATCAGGAGTAAAAGAGGGCTATCACTACAGATCCTACAGAAATTTAAAATGACAATAAAGGAATGTTATAAACAACTCTATTTACACAAATTCAACAACTGAGATGACATGGGCAAACTTCCAAAATCTATTCCAAATAAAAGTTTTAGAAGCCATTTATTTTAGGAGCCTCTCTACATTTTATATAGGACTATCACCTGTTCCCATTAAAGCTTCATTTTGAATCTTGATGATTGACTCTTTAGTCTCTTTCATAAAACTCTAACTCTCTCTCTCCTCTTTTCCCAGATTATATTTGTTTAATATTAAAAATGATAGACAGCAGGAGCCTGGGTAAACTTAGCCTTCTCCAAAAACATTTTGAAGATTGTCAGATCAGCCTTTCGTTCTAGAAACTCCTCTGATTCTACCCAAATTCTTGGCAAGGATGTATTTTGTATTAATTCACATTTAAGAGGGTAAAGGATATTTTTCTATTACATGCTCAAGCACACAGTCAAGGGTGTTTTTGTGCATCCAGTGTTACATGTATGCATTTGAGGTTTTGGACTATGTTCATTGGAGACGCGCCCTGTTCTCCAGCTCTTCTGTGAACTCATCTCTTTCCTGACTCAGAACTTTATACTGGCAAACCTTTTGTGCCAGCACAGATTCTCCTTTGGGTCTTGCAACATTATCCCTGAAATCAAACAATCAGCAATAGCATGTGGCTTGTCTGTCTCATGAGCTTCTATTTCCTGCTACAAAGAACAAAGTTCTCAGAAGAACCAAGTTCCTGCCCAACCAATTGTGTTAGGGTTAGGACACTAAAAGAACATCTGCTATCTGTCTTCTTTCTAACTCAATGAAGAACTCCATATATTTTTATATAACGTATGTTGGTAGATTCTAGTTTATGGATGCACATCTAGGGTCCTTCCTCTCTTTCCAGGTTGTATGGAGAGAAATAAATCTAAAAAAAGCAAAGCTCTCATCTTTATCTGAACATGCTTAAGTAGTTTTGTTTTTAAGTCAATCTCTTCTTATTCTGGACTGTTTTCCTCAAACTCATGTATACTTCTAGGCAACATTTTGCTGGTAGCTTGCTAGGCATTAGAAGAGCACATTCTGGGCAATATTTTGAGACTGAGTAAGAGCAATGGTGTGTGCAAGAGATTCACTGGTTAAGCCAAAAAGTTATAATGTATGAACCTCCCAAGAGCCACCCCCATGTTTAATATGGATTTCTTTTAAACCACCAGAGCTGGACCTCATTTCTCTCCCACACTCCCTGAAAATTCTGACACTCATCCAATTCCTTCCCTATGATTTAAAACCAGAAAGTCACGGTCTTTGTGGTGTCTCCCAGACTGGACTACTCCTCTTAGCTACATGTGAACTACTAGCTACTCACTGATGTGATCTCCAACTTCTCACAACTACCTGCATGCTGGTATCAACACTTACGTGATCTGATACTGTGTCCACCTTCCCACGCCCCTCCCATAACCAAAATCTGTGCCATGTGCTGACTGATTTTTCAAATAAATTTGCCTCTTACTCCTCATTCCCTCCCTCCCAGCAGCTGGCAGACATGGCCTCACATCCCTCTCCTACATAATCCACCCTTTCTTCATGGTCTATCCTTTTTAAAAACAGGTATTTCACTGTTTGTTCTCATTGCCTCTTCTAAATCCCTATGAATATTAAACTTAGGGCTTGATTTTCACTTCCAATTGTTTTCCTTATCTACATTATTCATCAGAGGATTTACAATAGATTAAGTGGAGAGAAAAAAAAATCCACAATATTAGGTGAATGAAGCGTGAAATCAGAGAACATAAAATGTTGGCCAATGATTATTGGTATCCAATACTTTGTAGTAATTCTGAGAATAATCATCAATTACAGTCATCAATGTAATGGATGTGTATAGTCTTTCTCTTTGGGACACTGATTTTTCAAATATGAATGAACATTTTGGAATCCCCTGAGAAATTTTAAAAAAAAGAACACTGACATGGAAGAGTCCTCTTCCCAGTCCCTTAATTAACTTGTAGGAGTAGCAACCTTGGCACTGACATTTTTCAGAGTTCCCTGGGTAACTCTGTTACACAATCAAGTGAGTCTCTTTTTAGCAAACTAAGCTGATTCACATCACCAGGAAAGAGTTTAACAAAATGTACACTGTTAAGAGTTTCCGAGTCAGTGAATTTGTATGGGAATGGAGAACTTCTCTTTCTAACAAACTGCCGAAGTTCAAGCTGTGGTTTTGGAAATCATATTTTGAGAACCCCTGCTTTAAAACACAGCAACAAATATACAAATCACCTTGGATTCTGTGAGAAGGCAGCTCTAATTCAGAAAGTATGGAACTAGACTCAGGAATCTGCATTTCCAACAAACTCAAATAATATACACTTTTATATCAGCAAAGGTCATAAAGCAGAGGTCAACCATTAAGAATAGGAAATGTTTTAACTAAGCATGATTCATGAGACTATTGAGAAAGTAATTTTGTAGAAAAGTACCAATTTGAAGAATGTTTTCAACTTGAATGCCAATGATCATTACACATATATGTGATTATTTCTATGATTACTGAGAAATGATTTTTAAAAGTTCGTTAACATATAATACAAAATTCAAAATTATCCTAACTTGTCTTAAGGTAAAAATGTCTAGCGAGGTGAAGTGGCTCATGCCTGTAATTCTAGCTGTTCAGGCAGCTGAGATCTAGAGAATCACAGTTCAGATTAAAGTTGGGGATCCAAAGAGGATCACAGTTCAAATCAATTTGAGATCCAGAGAATCACAGTTCTGGTATGTCCTATCAAGTCTTTTATTTGAAGTTGCAGGTTTTCATGACTTTAAGTATACCTTGTGGGATTTTTTACTTGAACAACTAACACCCTGTTAAAACATATTGTAACCGCTACAGAGGTTTGCCAGATTTGTTGATGATCCACTCCCAAGCAAGTTTACTTGAAAGACACAAACGCCAAGAACCTTGATGTAAAAACATGACTTTTGTGTTACTTTTTCAAATAAGTACTTCAGAAGTGTCGTTTTTTAAAATTTTCTGGCCTGGCTGAGTGGGAAGCAACATCACAAGCGTCAATATTCATGGACCTAGAGATTGAATGCTTCTAATGAGAGGCAAATCTCTAACCAGATGCTCTACCCAGATGCTCCTAGATGAAGCATACATGAAGCTTCCTAGACAGGAAAAGAGAACAGCTGTGGGCTTGGGGACCATAACAGATGATGGATGAGATGGTTTAGATGTTCAAACTGAAGGTTTGTGCTTTCTGCATGAGCAACAGGGCTGTCAGATGCTCAGGACCATCACGTTTGGCTAACATACCCTGTATGTCTGTGCCACTGTCCAGCTATCTGGTCCCAGCATTTTGGCATGACCTCAAGAACCTCATACAACTATACCCAACCTTACATCTATTCTGTGAACCTTTGGAAGGTCAGACGTTCCAGAGGGCAAGGCACTAGCTGTGGTAACAAACACCAACTCCAGATCTTTCCCTGTTACTAAAGAGGATTTTGGATGCGGAAAGAAATATTAGAATCTCTAGATTCATAAACAATTATTGGGCGCCATTTCCATAAGAGTTCTAATTTTACCATTTTCCTTCTGCTGATCACTTCATATTTCTTTTTTCCAGGCTTAAATTTAGTAGGCTTCACAGATAAACACAGAATATTTGAATGGCAAATCGAATTCTGAGTTTGCAACTTTACTTGGTACTTTAGATATCTTGGACAGGGAGGGTGTTGGAATAGGGTAGAAAAGTGCATTTGGTTCCCAGTGCAGAGTTCCAACACACACACATTTGACAGCAGTAAGCTTCAGTCAGTACTTCCTGGATATTTTGAAATATCTGAACGTGAAATAACAAAAAACTAAAGGGTACTTTAGTGTGATGGCTGCACCTTAGATGTAAGATTCCGTTTTAAGCAAAGTAGCAGATGTGAAAATGACAAAAGAACTATTAGAAAGAATTTAATAATTACACTTGTGTATCTTTTCTTTAATTTGAGGTAATTTATGCCATTAGAACAAGCTCAACATCCAAAATTCATTTATGGCTGGGCATTGGTGGCTCAGTCTTAGAATCCTAGCTACCAGGGGGCTGAGATCTGAGCATTCTGGTTAAAAGCCAGCTCAGCTCAGGAGAGTCTGCGAAGTGGTGCTGTGGCTCACGTAGTAAAGTGTTTACCTTGAGTGAAAAGCTAAGGGACAGTACTCAGGCCCTGAGTTCAAGCCTTGGGACTAGCAAAAACAAATTAAAAAAACCGAACAAACAAAAAACACACCTCGATTAGAAAAATGCGTATATTTAGTAGATTTCAACAAAACTGAAGTCAGTAATAGGTGTTTCTTTGTTTCAGAGCAGGATGATTCTCATCAATGTGAGAGTTCATGGGAAGGTGTCTATGGGAGAACCATGAGAAGGAGCATGATAAGCATCTGAGCTCTCTGTGAAAGGAGAAAATTTGATTGCATGTTATTTCCTTTAGCCATCCGTTTGTACATCCCCTAATGTACAAAACAAAACAAAAAAAACTGTTCTACGATACTTATGGTGATTATAGATCCTCTCTCCGGAAAAAATGCAGAATTTTGCATATGATTTCTAGAGATTCCAGATCCTCTAAAGACCAATGATAATTCAGGATCCCAGGATCTCATCTGATATCCTACAGTTTGATTAGTATTTGGTGGGTCATGAGTGAAAAGTATTGGTGATAATGACAGTGTAGTCTTGCTTTATGGCTTGAAAAATGGGTGGAAAAACTCAAAGTAGAGTTTTGTTCAGGTTAGCAATTAGTGAAACTTCTTCCTAAGAGCTGGCAATTAAAAAAAAGTCAGCATTCATTATCAGTGGTTGTTCTTGTGAATAATAGTCTTTAAAAAAAAAACTTTTATTCAGTAATTCTGGGCAATGTGGAACAGGATTGATCCAATTGGCAAGGACTGTACCCAAACCATATCCAAACCACTCTGATAAGCAGTTTATGTGAGAAGCTCATTTAATATAAACAAATCTCAATGAGTACATTTTGTAATGAAAAAAATGAGAATGAGTGTAGTTTACAATAAATAGCCCTACATACAGAGTCTAGTAGAGCCAGAACAGTATGTTCTACAAAGCAGAGTGCACAGAACAGATATCATATTTTTCAAGAATACTTGTCCTGGTTCAATATATACTGAAAATGTCTCTGGAGTCTAGCAATAGTCTGTTACTATTGATTTTCAGTGTTGGCTGTGTTTTGGCTAATCTTTATAGTCTTGCTTTCATTATTATTTTAATGGAACTCTGGGTGTAGTAAAGAAGGGACAGCTAGACAAAGGCCATTCTACCCCTTCTATCTGCCATGTGGCAATCATTGTCATTCCCTGTCACAGTTCCAACCTTCCCATTTGTCTTCCTCTGTCTTTGGCTTTCTCAAGGACCCGCTACTTGATAAAAACTAAATCTTACTTTTGTTCCATACCTGCCAGCTTTCTGTTTTTTCCTCATTCAGCTTGATTTCATACCAATATATAAATAACTAGAAAAATGTCATTTTAAATGTTAGTTGATAATAGTTACTCAGGAGGCTGAGGTTTGAGGATCATGATTCAAAGACAGCCTGGGCAGAAAAGTCTGTGAGACTCTCATCGCCACTCAGCCATCAAAAAGCTGGCTTAAATGGTAGAACACCAGCCTTGAACAGAAAAGCAAGAGTATTAGGCTCTAAGTTCCAGACCTAATACCAAGACACATACAAACGAATGTTAATTAGCTAGTTGTAAAGAATTCAGTTTCAGTAAAGATTACCTTTAAATGACAGTAAAAATAATAATTTCCAGACATAACTGGTAAATATTCACCCTAGTAATAAGGGTTTATTTTGTAATTATCGATTGTCTCTTTATGGTCTTGTAGATTTATCCATATTTCATCCACTACAAAAAAGCTCCTTCATCAGACTCCTGTTCTCCTCATGTTTTTCATACTCCACACATTTTCCTTGGGTGACATCATGTTCTCTCAACTATTCTCAGCACGCAAAGCTCTATTTCCTATCCAGACCTCCCTGTGGATCCTTGACTTATTATACAGTCCAGAGCTAGTATCCATTTTGCAATAGGCATCTCAAATTCAACATGTCCAAAATGAAGACATCAAACCCAAACTTTTATCTCCTGTCCCATTCATTCCCTACCCATCACATATCCATAAGGAATCTTCTTCATAATTCTGATTATCCCATAATAATCACCTTCCCGACTTTATACAGTTGAAATTCAGAATCATCTTTGCTCACTGATCCATGGGGCATTTTCACTCATTGATCACTGTTTCTGCATCCACGCTATGAAGACTAATACCACTTACCAGGATTTTACAGTTCTTTAAATATAGCATCATGTGAAAGATGATCAGGATGTTCTGAATGACTTTAAGTATAAAATGCATTATTTTCCAATTTTCTGATTTTTTTAACGTTTGGCTTAGGTAACATATGAAAATCCTTTTAACTCTAAGAAATTGTGTGTTTTTGGTAATTATATGTAAAAATTATTATTTACATCTTAAAGGAGTTCTGTCTGCTAAATTTAATTTTCTTCTCTACATTTCTGAAGACATTTTACAGCTAGCATGCAATTCCAAAGAAAATTTGGCAAGACCAAGTCCAACAGTCCTAAATGAACATCACCAATATCAAATGATCAAACTAAATATGACTAAAATATTTTCTTGACTTTGTTTTGATACCATTTCTTTCCATCTTTAAAAAATCTTTTAGCACCATCTGCTCCTATAATAATTTGGCATGCTTAAAATCTTTCATTTCCAGACCTTGCAGTTTTGAAATACTTCACGGAAGTTTCTTAAAGAAAATAAATTGGAAGAATTTGTATTCCTCCCAGCATGTTTCTTAATAAACAGCAGATGAATTTCTTAAGAAACATGGAATTGCATATTTTGTTATAATCACACATTTCCTTTCTGATTTTTCCTTAGATCCTATTCTGATTTAATGCCCACAAAGTGCTCTGTGTATGAATTTTATATAGCTCAATATACTAATAGGCAAGTAAGCATTTAAAAATGACATAACTAAACAAACCAAGAGAAGTTGGTAAACTGAAACAATACTGCCAGTAAAAGGATTTAACAGAGTAGATGATTTCCCTTCTACAAAACTGAAGCAAATATTTAGACAAAAGATCACAGTTTTCTAATTACTGAAATTCATTTCAATGAATTTCATGAAAAATGAAGTGGTTCATTTTTTCAATGTGCGTAAATCTATGCCATTCATATTGATTTGGAAATATAAATAAGTGGTATGATTATGAGACTGAAATTGTGTTAGGATGAGCACCAATAGGCCTATAGCTCCCCAGAAAAGTTCACATAGTGGTGTTAAACTATTTACAAATACCTTTATTTCCTATTCCATATATATCAAACACTGCTAAGTCTAGATGCAGTTATCAGCTTCTGTAGTGAATCAATAATGTTTATCAGTTGAAAATCAAATTTATCAGTCACTTTGTAGATGTAACATGACTCCAGCATTTTCTCCTCTAACTTGTTTTGTTCACACATTCACCAAAGCTATTTCTGCAAAGCTAATTCTGTTGTCTTTTGTGATAGAACTCAAATTCCTTCATATGTTTGAATGCTCCCTGTCATCTCTCTGCTTACCTCTTGGGCCTTGCTCCTCCATGTCTCTGATGCTTGCATGTTCTTTCCTCTGCCCCATACACTCTCTTTCCCTGTACTTAGTTCCAAGGCTTACACATTTCCTCAGGAAAACTTCCTCTTAGGAAAAGAGAAGGAGGGGATCATGGGAGCCTGTTACAAAGTCATAACACCTGTGCTTTGGCCTGACATAACTAGCGCAGTAAATTATTTGCTTTTCTATCAGACTTTATACCTGCTAAGGATAGGAAATAGACCTTGTTAAGGGGAATATACTAAATAAAGCCTGGCTATTTGACTATATCAATATTGGATGTGAAATCCTTACAATTCATTGTTCCATTTTCTCCACAATCTTAATTCTAATTTACTGTTACAATATATCAGCTGGGCCCCAGTGGCTCACACCTGTAATCTTAGAGGCTGAGCTCTGAGAGATTCTAAATTTCCCCTTTACCAGCAAAGTATTGAGGAGTCAGAGGTAGAACACCAATCCTGAGAATAAAAACTAAGCAAGAGCAGACAGCCCTGAGTTCCAGCCCCAATACCAGCACACACACACACACACACACACACACACACACACACACACACACACACAACAAACAAATAAACACCTTTCAGTATTAAGTAATCATAATCAGTAATGTTTCAGTTTTTCTTTTGGAAAAGATCATGTGGCTTATTCTTACTTCAATGTATTAGGATGGACCAAAATACAAGCTAATTGCAAAGACTATTTTTTTTTGTTTTGAGAGCAAAGTAAAGGTAAAGATAAATTAGTGTGGAGAAATAAACATGCTCATTGGAGTGATTGAAATTGTGTTTGCCTGGGTAAATTGTTTTGGCCTGAACTCTCCAATATTTATACAATACTGTACTTACCAAAATATTTCACTCACAAATTTCTTTACATATTTATTGGTAAAGAAATGGCACTATGGAGTTACTCCATTATTTTAAAACTGTAAAGGTTCTAGGATGTAACAAACTAAATACATATTCATCTTTTTGTATCTGCCTGAGGATGTTAACAAAATCTAATCTATAGTTGAGCTTATTTTATACTTTCCTCCAATCTCAGTCTCCCCAGTAGCTAGGATTACAGGTGTGAGCCACTAGTGCCTGGCTTTCTTGCTAGTTTTTATATTCCATACTGTTACGTGCTCTTAACTATATTGTGCAAAAATCATGAAATTTAAACCCATACACGATGTAACAGGACTTAAATAAGAATATATTCTTTCAGAATAGATAACGAATTACAAAGTTTACAACATGACTCTGGTGTAATACAAAGTGAAGGCCTAGTGCATATATAGTCACTTAAGTATTAAAAGGATAAATACATCAAGTTGGTCAATGTTAACCTCTGCTGCCCTCCAGTGGCTCAGAGACTTAATGCTGAGGGATTTCAAAAGAGAAAGTGCCTTCCATTCTCAGATCTTTATTTGAAAGGAGTGTGAATGCTTAGGTTTCTTGGCTTGGTATTTTTCTTGGACAGAGTTTTTGATTGATCAATAAACAGAGTTTATTGATCCTCTTAGATTTTATCTTGGTAGATCAAAACCAAACCCCTAGGTCAAATGTATTTTCCATCCTCTTCTCTACGAAGGTTTGACTACTGGAGGGACAGTTCTAGATGAGTAGAATTAGTCAACAGAAGAATAGTACTAGTCAATAAAGGCTAACATTTACTCTATCACAGTATATAGAACTTTTAATTTTGGTTGTCAAGTAAAACTCATTATAAGTAGTCATGATGATAATCACAACTTTTTTATTAGGAATATGGCTCAATAATATAAAAAGGAAATGACTGTTGTTGGTGTTCTTGTGTGCTTATGGAACTTCATGAAAGGGAGATTTAATGTGTGTACATGTGCATGTGCAGAAAGAGAGGCTGTTCATATACATGTACATATAGCACAGTGCTTTAGAAAGACGCTTGCTTAGCAGAGAAATATCATCGAAAAGTAATTTCTATAATCTGGTGAACATTCAAATTTCATTTTTATATTTTCCTGGTCTATCAGAGTTATTCTATATTCATTTGGTCTGTTGTGTGGGCAGAGGAGAAAGCATTTCTGACAATGGCTATAATCTACTCCCAGTGTCCTGTAACTCAGACCTCATCTCAGGATTTTAGATAGTTGAGTCCTCTTGCATGGATTATTAAAAGTATCAACTTTCCTTGTTATTGTAGTTCTGGAATATTCTGTTATCTTAGAAAGGAACTCAGTTCCTTCCTAGATTAACACTATACTGCTAGATGGTTCATCTTTTCCTTCATCTGTAACTAGACTTTTTTGGATTGAGCATTTTAACTACTAAAACATTTCTTCCTTTTCTATATCTAGTCTTCTTGTCCTTTATAATAATGAATATTTGTCTTTCTTATTTCAAGTAAATTATTAGAGCTCTATGTATTTTTACAATTATTCTCATAAGCTCTTTTAATTCATTTGCCATTTTTCTACTTTTCACATTATAGTAATTTTACAGTAATTGTCTGATCAAAACATACTTCCCAGTATTTCAAAATTAGTTTCTTTGAGGGACAAGTTGCAAATAATAAAACACATCTCTTTATGTGTGCAGTCCAACTTGGGCAAATGTTCACAATTGTGTGAACACCACCATGATGAAGACATAGACCACTTCCAGAACCATTAAAACATTCCTGCCCTTCTCTCCACGGTGGTGCTTTAGCCTTGGCTAGAATTATCAGAAAGGAAGCAGCCTGTAGACTTCCATGCTTTCAGTGAAACTTATTGACCTTTTACTTGGGAAAATACAGTTAGATCCCTATTTAAAACTAGACACAAAAATAAAATATCAGTTGCATTACAGAAGTTAAGAATTAGGATTGCAAAGGTTTTTGTTGTTGTTTGTTGTGGTGCCTGTCCTGAGGCTTGAACTCAGGGCCTGGATGCTGTACTTGAGCTTTTAATTCAAGGCTGTTACTTCATTTGAACACAGACATTTCTGGTATTTTTAAAAACTGGAGATGACAATTTTATGGACTTTCCTACCTGGGCTGGCTTCAAACTGTGATCCTCAGATCTCAGCCTCCCAAGTAGATAGGATTACAGATGTGAGCCACTGACACCTTGCCTGCAAAAGTACTTTTAAAGCTATGTACGTATGACCATATAAGATCATCCTAAGCAAAATGAGCCCCAAGATAGGGACACAAGAGGTTATTTCTTTGTCGCTGTTGTTTTTTAATGTACTATGTGATCTTTTTTTGTATGTTCTTCCCCCATGGTATAACCCTTGTTATCCCTGTATTTGATTCCAGTGCCCTGCATCTTGTACATACATTTTTCTAATTTGGGGAGGGGAAGGGAAAGAACGAAATGCTGAAACAAGGATACAGGTTGACCCATTATAACAATGAGATGTACAGACACTAGGTTAAAAATGAACTTTACAACTTTGGGGGAGGGGGGAGGAGTTGGGGAGGTGGGGAAGGAAGGGATAGTAGGGGAAAACCAAAGGAGGGGGTAACAATGCTTGATAGGAAATGGTCTCATTACCTTAATCATGTAATCGTAAACTCTCTGTATAGTATCTTTACATAAAGAGAGATGGGCATTACCAAGGGCAACCAGGGTAGAAAAGTCTGTGAGACCCTTTTTAAGTGTGACTAGCTCTGTCTCATAGCCTCAGATGGAATAAAAGGAGGAAAAGAGGTAAACCAGTGCACAGGCATTCTCTGTCTGTTTCCCAGCTGCTATGCTGTGAGCTGCTTTATTAACATTTGTCCTCCTGGCCATGATGCACTGAACCTGTGAAACTATGAGTCCAACATAATCATTCCTCCCTTGTTTCTGTTCTATTTTGTTGTTGTTGTTCATTGGCATAAGGTCTAACAGAGTGAATTTTTTTTTTAGTGCGAATAATCCCACAGAGCTGAGAAGATGCTTTAGTGAATTCAAGGTTATGGGTTAGGTTTTTCATTGATGCCTTCATATTTATTAACATGAAGGAAAACTGCAGGGGTACTCAGATGGAGGTTCACCTTTGTCTCCCTTGTAAAGGAAAGTGATTTCCAGGTGATAATTCTAGAACAGTATCTAGAACCACAGATGGGCAAAAACATAGAGATTTTACTGAGATTATACCGAATACATTTAATTGTTCAGTACTAGACTCAGAAGATGCGCTGATGAGCTACTACAATCATTGCTTGTGATTTTTGGAAGTGCCAAAGGGACACAAAACAGCTGACATGGAGACTGAAAAGGAGACTGCAGCAGAAAATTATTCCTAAAAATTTCATAAAGTAAAATATGGAGTGTGTAAGACAATGATAACAACTGTGATTTCAGTTATGGAATATATAATGGAGTTGATAGGATGAAGTGCCAGTTGACTCTGTTCGCTAGACTAATTTTCCTTGACAGGACACATAGTTACAGGAATCATTGTAAATAGAGTGTTTCTGGAATTAAGAAGATATTTGGCAAATCATTTACTACTTCCTCATGGACAAAATGGAAAATATTGGTTGTATGGAAATATCATCTGTCTTTTGCTTATCACTTCTCCGAAGGTATTAGACATAGCTTTATGTCACATACTCATCCTAGCACATAAAAGAGATCCATTCACATATTCTTTTCTGCTTGTATATATGCCCTGAACTATTTTCCACATCTGTCACCTCACTTCTGACCCAATTTGATTTCCCATTTGTTATTTATTTGCTAAGGTATTTGGAACTATTGCTCATGAGAAGTTACTAGATAACATGTACACTATAGGCTGTAGTTCATATTCCTTCATTGATAATGTCTAGCAACAAAGGTGACAGAAGTTGAAATTAGTTAAAATGCTGACACTAGTTAAAATTAAACTAGTTAAAATGAAGGGGATTAAGGAATTGTGGAGTCCATAGTTTAGTTTTTTGAGAAGTGTTTTAATGATAGTAAGCATGAGTTAAGCCAAGTAAATTTCACAAGATTTCTTCTTGTATATTTTTGCTTTTCTTAAGTATTTTCTAATGTTTTGTTTTGATAATTGACTTCTCTAAGTTCTGCACATTTGTTTTCCTGAAAGAAAAACACACCCATATGATCAGCAGATGGCACTGCTAACTTGAGGAACCAAATTCTTACATACATTCGAAAGTGGAAACATAATTTTAAAATTATTAATAGTCACTATTTTTTGCACTGTAGATTATAAAACAGAAAATAAAACAAGTGGAAGACATTTTATCCATAAGTTCACACAAAAGGACTATTAACATTTTAGTGTACAACCAAGTGTGTATATACACATATGTAATGAAAATGAATAAGCCCATAGAATATTAGTAGCTGAGTTGTAAAAATGGCCACCGTATGATTAAGGTATAACCATGCAACTAATTCTTCCTCAATAGCATGAGTTTTTATGGTTGTATAAATTTATCATAATTTCTTTTTTTTTTTTTGGTCCGGTCGTGGGGCCTGAACTCTGGGCCTGGTCGCTGTCCCTCAGCTCTTCAGCTCAAGGCTAGTGCTCTACCACTTGAGCCACAGCGCCACTTCCGGCTTTTTTTCTTATGTGGTGCTAAGGAATTGAACCCAGGGCCTCAGGCATGCAAGGCAAGCGCTCTACCACTGAGCCACCTTCCCAGCTCCAAATTTATCATAATTTCATTAAGCAAGGAAATTGGGATTATTTCCAATATCTTACTGTCATAAATGACTGTCATAAACATCCTTGTGCCTGTTCCTTAGTTTTAGGTCAAACATTTAATCGTCTCCACAGAGTATAAATTCTCAAAACTTCTGTACTAAAATGATATAAAGTATTATTTTCAAATAAATCCTGAAAAAGAATATAATATTTTAAATTATATATATTGGATATTACACAAAAGAACTAATGTCTCAAAATAGGTATATCTTATACTTATAGAAATCTTACTGAAAATAATGTTTCTTTTAATAAGTTTACGTAATTTTTGAATTTTATATCTACATCATTTACCCTTTTAACATTGTACTCATAAACTGCTTTGTTAAATGGCAATTCCTTGTATAACTTCTTAAAGATAATTTTAAAAAGAACTAACTACCCAAAAAGATAAATAGTTCCTGAATTTTGTAGACAATTCTTTTTGGAAATTTGAACCTCTAAGGTACAGTTGGAATGAGAATGAATTAATTCAGAATGTCTTCAACGTGTTTAACAACATGTTTTTGGTTTCATATCGTAATAAATCACTTCACCCAGAAAATAAATAAAAATAAAATCAATCAATCAATAAAGTGATAAATAAAATGGATAATAAGTCATTTTTATATTTTGGGGGGTAACACTAAATTAATGCTATTATTGCCATCAATGTTATCCCAAATATTTTTAATGTCATTGATTTGAATGTTATTTAGGTAATAATTTTACCTTTGAATGAAAACACCTGTGTTTTCCTTTTCTTAAGGTGTTTTAAATTCTTAGAGTTATTTATGATTAAGTTTTTTAAAGTGTCTCACAGTGGTTATGAGAAGAGTTTGTATTTGCATGATACCAGCCTTTAAGGTTGCCCTTGTTTGCTTGTTGTCCTATGGTGGCCATACCCAGACATCTGTAGTGAGGATTGTCTGGATAGGTTTAATAGTAGAAGACAGTTCCTTTGGCAGGCTCAGTGACATTATCATGGGCAGCAACAGAAGTTGTGATGGCCATGAGGGCTTCTTACAGCTGAGGTTTGGGAGGCTGCCTCATTGAAAACATTTGTGTGACAAAGAAAGACTTTCACAGATGTGTGTGTGTGTGTGTGTGTGTGTGTGTGTGTGTGTGGTTGTCATTGTCATATCTGACACTCAGTTGTGAATTCTTACTCACTCACCCTGGGGATTTCAAATGAATGTGATAGATTCTTAAAAAGTTTGATGTGATGAGACATGAGCAATGGAGTCCTCGAGTCTACTTTGCCTCTCTGTTCATATGCTCTAGGGAGTACAATTACTCTGCTAAGGAGAAGCTGTTTGGGGATGGGAAAGTCAATGTAAGCCATGTGGTAAGAATTGTATTCATGATGTCAAGGGATTGGTTTGCATAGCCCTTTTTCATACTTGGCCTGCAAGACTCTGATTGCTAGCAATTTGTAACTGATGAGAACTCAGCAGGACTTGGAAAGCGACTGTAGATTTAGAAAGCTACATCCATAGATTACATGCTGTAGATTTTTAAGGATGACTGAGTACTTGCTATAGTTTGTATGGAGTATCCACACTTAAGCATATGTGTAAATTTCTTGATTGCCAACCTGTGGCACTATTGGAAAGTGACAGAACCTTCAGGAGTAGGGCCTTAGTTTGGGAAAGTTAGGCCACCGAGGTGGCGAGAGGAGACTTTTCTCTATCTTCTTCCTGACTTCCATAAGGAGAACAAATCTCCTCCATTTACCCTGCCATGAAGTACTGTGCTGGCACAGGCCCAGAACAATGAGGCCACTCCATATAGACTCAAAGTACTAAAATAGAAAAATAACGTACCCTTCTTCTTTTCAAGTTGATAAACCCAGGTACTTTGTCTCAGTACCCAACCAGTCAGCATGGACATCCAAAATACAGTTTGCAATATCAGAAACCTGAGCTTTGTGTGTCGAGAGTTAAGACTATAGCAACTACAGTGCAGCCACTGGGGGTGACCACAGACTTCCCATGTTAAGAGTGACACTAAATCCAAAGAAGCCTCTGTCCTGTGGGGAAAATATTAGTGACATGTTTTAATGATACATGAGACATTGCAAGAATGACTCCCAGTGGCACAAAAACTATATTTGCCTCAAACTTCTATAATATCGAATGTCAGGCAGCAGTGGAGAAAAGCTTGCATTAATCCAGTGACTTCTATAACTGGAACATTCAGTGGAGAATCTCTTATATATAAAGCTTCAGAAAACATTTGTACCATGTGCCTGTGTGTGTGTGTGTGTGTGTGTGTGTGTGTGTGTTGACCCTGGGGCTTGAACTCAGGGACTAGGTACTTTCCTGAGTTTTTCTGCCCATGGTTAGCACTCTACCACCTGAGCCATGGCTCTACTTCTGGCTCTGTAGTCCCTTGGAGATAAGTCTCACTGATTTTTCTGCCTAGGCTAGCTTCAAACAATGATCTTCAGGTTTTAGCCTCTGGAGTAGGAAGGATTACAGGACTGAGCCACCAATGCCCAGCTATGTGCCCTTCTTGAAAAAGAAAAAAATATTGTATTCAATGAAAAAGATACTAATATTCAAAAGTCATGATTTTGTGACATATAGAGAGAGAATTGACAAGAGTATTAAGCGTAGCTATAAAATGGGACATAAATATGGCAATTATATATGTTTAGCTATAAAGTATAGTTGCATATATATTTAAAAGTAATAATTAATAGAACTATCTAGAGTATTAAATATAGTATAAAACTGGGCATGAACCTGAAAATTTTACTGAAATGTTTCTCTATAAATTACATTTGTATATGTATTAACAAGCACTATAATAAGTATGTATAATTTAAGGCCTCAAAAAACAATTCCTTTTTAATTCCACCTTGAGAGAAAATTCTTAGCAGTTCATCACATTTCGCATGTTGTAAGTTATACCATATAAGCAAATTTTATTACTTTGTTTTACAGACTTAATAATGGACCAAAATTTAACATTCTGTTATTCTGATTTTTATGCATCCGCATATATCCTATCCTATATCCTATATCGCTATATCCTATTCCAAAAGAATTTTTTAAAAAAATCTTTGTAGAGGGCTGGGAAGGTGACTCAGTGGTAGAGTGCTTGCCTTGCATGCACGAGGCCCTGGGTTTGATTCCTCAGCACCACATAAGCAGGAAAAAAAAAACAGAAGTGGCGCTGTGGCTCAAGTGATAAGAGTGCTAGCTTTGAGCTGAAGAGCTGAGGGACAGCGCCCAGGCCCAGAGTTCAGGCCCACGACCGGACCCCCTCAAAAAAAAATCTTTGTAGATCATTTGTATAAATCTCTGTTGCACCACTAAGTTGGATAGTTATATATTTGGGATTAGCCTGTCCAAAGGTATCAACTCTCTAAGGCTTACAGAAATTTCTAACTTATAAAATTTCCATCTGTGAATAAAACTGTCAAAATCACCGTATCACCAATATTAATAATTTTTAGAAAATCTAATTCTCCAATTTTAAACACAGATGCTAGTTCCTCTCAGCTCCTGTGTCTCCCCAGAGATAAAGGTAAAGAACACAAGGGACCATGGTCAATTTCAATGTATTACCTTAGCAAACTGTAGGTACTTGTACTGGTATCAATGTCTTAAACACATCAGACCTATGTTCTACCATCATCCCAGAGCACTTCTACTGCACTAAAAACTGTCATATGACATACCATCTATCAGACAGACTGGAACAGAATATGTTAGAACTTGGGTCAGGAGTATGATATAATATTCTACAATTTGCTAACCTGAAAAAAAGAACCAGTTTTAATTGATACTTTTTATTTAGCTTCTTTGATAAATCTTAATAACAGAAATGAATTCCTATAGTCACCTACAGCTAATCAGTATCACAACAGTCACCATAGGAAAGCAAAGGGGGCCTACTTTCTCTTTCATATCCCAAAATGGAATGACATCTCTAATACATACATATGTGTGTGACATATTTCTTAGTATTTTTATTCTTTGAATACTGATGAGTTTAAGGGTTTTCATATCCGTTTTATTAGGCATTTGTAATTCTGTAAATTCTCAGGTCCTTCCTACAACTTTCTGTTGGAACTTCTCTTTTTTCTACTTAGTTTATAGAAGAGCTTTGAAACTAGGTTAGTAGCCAGTTGCAAATACTGAAACATTTACCTCTGTTACATGGAAAATAGCTTTCAGTTCTGACTTTTATGAATAAACCTTATTTGCATAAGATTTCTGGTCATTTTATGGTCTTCTTGTCATTTCTTTTTAGGAGAGATTAGTAACTACTGATGAATTTGGAGAAAGGGAGAAAAAAAGCAGAGAGAGAATATTACTGTATCTCATGTTGTGTCTCTGGGCTATATCATAGCCTGTTGATTATTTTGTCAGAGTTCTACTTTTCAAGTTACCATAGTTCCATGTGTTCATCAAGTAAGAACAATGTGGTTGTATGAATAACATGTTATGATTAAAATATCATTTTTCAACTATCAAGTTTGTGAGCAAACAAAACTTTCATTACTTGCTATGTACGACATTTAAACATTGCTCATATGGATGGCTATGAGTCAGGCTGTGGACTGCATTGTGGATTGTGCCACCAGCTGGCCTATTGCATGACACAGAATGGTCTCCACCAGTCACAATTACATCTGTCTCTGTTTCTATTTGTTAGACAATCTGGCACCAGGAACAGCTGAGAAGAAAGATTTGAAAACAGCCTGCTTGATTGATGTGTCTAGAGTTATCTCTAAATCCAAATAAAATGTTAAGTGCTATCAAGAATTTATAAATCAGGCCTCTTTCTCTGTGTGTCTCTCAGATTCTCTCTCTCTGTTTCTCTCTGTGTCTCTCTCTCGCTCTCTGTATCTGTAACAAGACAAAGTCTTGCTAAAGCTTTGCAATGCCCCTGTGTAAAAGATACAATTGGCTTGTATTTAAGAGTAAAAATTATGGAAGTGGTGCTGTGGCTCAAGGGTAGAGCACTCGTTTTGAGCTGAAGAGCTGAAGGACAGCACCCAGGCCAGAGTTCAAGCACCACAACTGACAAAAAAAAAGAGTAAAAATTAATCCTGATTGTACCACAAGTTAATTAGTTCATATTTTTAACCTAATTCAGTTGTACAATGGGGTCTTAGCATTTTCATAATGATGATGAAAGTGGTTAGATATAGAGTTTTCAACCAGAAAAGAGAAATATAGTATCAATATACATGCAGAAAGTAGCTGATACAAAGGGGTGTGTTTGAAGGTTAAGAATACATTCCAAATATCATGAATTCCATAGCTGACACGGTTTAGGAACAGTTCAGTCGAAAAAATTCAACAACTCCTTGTGGCCTTTGGATAAAAATCTCCTCATGGGTAGCAAGATACTAACCCAGACAATCATGTATAATCCAGAGTAGATGAGCACTAGTCATGAGACCCTCACTTTAGGAAGACTGTATTGGTTATTTTCAGTATCACTTTGTGCCCAGGCTGGCCTGGATTGTGATCCTCCTCTTTGTGCTTTGTTTTATTGCTGGGATAACAGAGTCTTAAACCTCCTATGCACCAGCTGGTCTCAACCTTTGATCCCCTGAGCCCTACCTTCTAAGTCGCTAGGATTATAGGCTTGAGCCATTACTCCCTGCCTAAAATATGTGTGCTAAGGTCTGCATCATCATCTTTCCCCTCCTATTTTTGATTAAAGAATCTTTTCTGTTTACTCAAATGAAAAAGGCCGGGTCTATTTCTCTAGAAACAATGTTTGCATGCCTTAATGTTTCCCCATATTTCATTTAGCTCTTCACAACAAAAAGTGAGCTCCAGCACCCTGATTCGGTGGCCCAAATAGAGTGCAAAATGGCATGAGCAGTTGTGGAAGGTAAGTGCCATTTCTGGAGTGTTTTCTCACCCGTGTCTCTTTAAAATTCACCTGTCAAATGCTGGAACACGTACGTGACCTCATTGTTAGTTCTGTCCTTACTACCCTAGCTAGCATTATGGACATTTGTGGACCAGGCTTTAATAAAAACTTTCTAATGTCATCCTAGTTCGAACTAGAACTTTCTAAGGCCACCTGTGGTTTAGACCTCCTAGGATAGCTAGTTTTGAGTCTTGTTAGACCCCTCCTATTTAAGTCTGGTGGGCAGTGACATCCAAAGGCCTTGGGAAGTTGCTTTTTTCTGCTGACCTTCCTAGATCATAAGTGTGATGACTATGGAATTCATGATATTCAGCATGAATTCTTAACCTTCAAAAGGTTCTGCTTTCCAAGGCAAGTGATCTGCAAAAGTCAATCCCAATCAGCCTTTAAAACAATAAAAAGGGTTCATCTGCCCTATAATTAAAAATGAATTCTATCATATGGATGGCTCCATAATTTCTTATAGGAATGTAGATGTTCTTTACCACTTTCTAGGATTCATTAGTTAATGAGGACAAATGCGGATACCTTTTGTCAAGTAGCCACCTTCTTTAAGAAGGCAAAGCAACCCTTATTGGTTCTTTGTATCACCTCCTTCAAATCTTTGTTATTACCTTCTCTTGACATTCATTAAAAGGTGCATAAGCTATCCAGGTAAGGTAATCTCTCATATCCCTTTATTTTATACAGCCTGGTCCCTGTGAACTCTACTGCTCTTCTTACCCTCACATCTGCCTCATTACTAAATGTTGAAATCAAATGCTGTCCTCTCTGGGAGTCATCCCAGACTGCTCATACCACTGCTTGGCTGGCTCCTCAGTGATCCTACTCTGTCCTCGAGTGCTCTTAGCACACCTAACACTTGTTACACTCTCCCCTAATTGTTCATTTCACCACATATTTCCTTAGTTTGACTGCAGGTTCTCTATTGATAGAGACCCATCAGTGTAACTGCAGTACAAGCTCAATTGAGCAAATACACTGATTTGGAAAAGAGGTAGAAAAAACAAGGAAAAAAAGTTTTTTCTTAGATCCTGTAGATTTTTCTTAAAATTGGTAACATTTAAAATGTCTCATGCTTCGTTTGATCAATTCTGGAGAAAAACAAAAATGAAGAATAAAGAATTAAATTCAATAGAACAGATTAGTTTTTATTTCTGTGAAATTAAATGCATAATGCATTTAACTTACTGATTATAAATAATTACTAGTAGAATTACTACATGAATGTATCTTTTGATAATAGTTTTTGCGTAATACCCCATTCTTGGTAATGAATGCATTATTCTGCATGGGCAAAGTAACTCATTGTTCACTATGAAAATGTCACTCATTCACATTGCTGTTTCTAAACAATATACAATCTCATCGTTTATGGTTCTCAGCTGCACACTACTTGGAAGATACTTTAGACATGAGCCAACTTTTTACATCTAACAAATGTCCAGTAAAGACACTCCAAATTCCAGTTGGACTGAATTTGTCCCTTTTGCAGCGGGCACATAAATGAACAATCCAAGTAAAACCTCCCATAGCGTGCATGCACATGCTCTCTCTCTCTCTCTCTCTCTCTCTCTCTCTCACTCTCACTCTTTCTCTCTCTCTCTTTCACACACACACACACACACACACATGCACACACACACACACACACACACACGCGCACGCGCACGCACTCACATAAGCCTCAGAACAGCTGTGTTATATTAGAAGTTGGAGGGCTTTTGTTAGTTCAGATGTTTCGGGTCTGCAAAGGCACTCTGGAAAAGAAATAAATATTATGAATAAGTCTCGTTTCCATGCTTGTAGTGGGGAAACACTTACCAGCATAGTTTACTACAGTTTTATACTAAAACAATCTCATAAAAGAAGACCCGCATTATTCACACAGCACATGACTGCTAAGTCAGGATGGTGCCTATTTTATTCCTGAAATATTCAAAACATGACTCCGTTCAGACTGTTTTCCAGATGGGACTTTTATTTCCAGTAAAATTAATCAGGATATGCATGTACTGTGTGCTCACTGACTCCATTCTTTTTTTCTCATTTGCAAGTGCTTATCTGTTTCACTTCATCAAATGTTGCATATTTATAAAACTTTACAAGTGAGAGAGACCAGCATTTGAGATAAGCATTGGAACTGTTGAAAAAAGGTAGGTTGGAGCTGGGTGGGAAACTCAGCTTGTAATCTAAGTCATTCCATTTAAAAATCTGTTTTCTACTTTGAAAGTTCAGAGTCTGAAGTTGTAACTTTGGAAACAAGAAGAGATTACATTAGAGACTGAAGGAAGTATGTATTTATTAATTTGTAAGGGTAAAAAAATACTCTAAAGTCAATCAAAATATGAAATTTTGATATGTCGATGCATTCTCTTATTTTCAGACCACATGGGAAGTCATTTGAGAGAAGCTTTAATTAATATAAAGTCAAAACATGAGGATACAGAGAAATCTATTTTTAATGGCACTGGGCTAAGACAGTTATATCTATCTCCCTATGAAATACTGTCAAGAGATTACTTCACTATGCTCTTCCTCTAAGCTTTATCTACTCTTTATCCATTCTTCACTAACTTTTACTAATCAGTATAATGTTATCTTAATTATCACTTTCTTAGAGAGACCTTTTCTGGTCTTCTTTTCTAAGAAAGGCCCCTCCTATATATTGTAGGGCCCCCTGTAATTTATCTTTATAGTACTTACCTCAGAGGGGTTCTGTACTTATTTCTTGCTCTAAGCCTTTCTACCTCTAGACTATAGCCTCCAGGAGAGCAGGAGAGATTTTAGCTCATGTTCTCATCAATATCCTACAAAATAAACTAATGTGCTGACTCTTAAGAGTTGGACTAGATTCAAGTACTTGCACTTATTGGTTGCTAAGTCTCCTTACTAAAGAAAAAAACAAAACTGCAGGCTTTAAAAAAAAACAAAACTCTAGTATTATGTGTTAAGAGAAATACATCAAAGAGCTCTCACAATGATTGAGCATTTGCCACTTTCTTGTACTAATTCTGTTTTTTGTGGGTGTTTTCTTTGCTTTAGATGTATTTGAACTTTATCAATAGGCACATACAGCTACAGATGCTAATGAAATATGTTAATACATCTTAACATATGTTAATATATAGCATACTTACTATTCCTCTCCTATTTATATGATCATGGAAGACTTCAGTAATCAGTCATGCTGCACTTGTTTTGGTGCTTTGGTTGCTCCAGAATATGTTTAATTGAGTGCTCTGTACAATCATCTTAGTTGTCACTGAGGGTCATTTTTGTTTGCCTTACCATCACATTGTCTTAAAGAATAGAACATACTCCAAAAAAAAAGATGGGATTTCAGATCAAAAGGATAATGAAAGGCTATTTAATAATGAGATTTGAATAATTGATATTTTCTAAAAAGGGTATGGTATTTTACTTTCTATTATATACTAAAAACAATTAGGGATTATATTGAAATATTTAATGTGACCAGGAGTTGCTGGATAGCTATGTCAGGTGGCATTTGAGACTGAGCTATTCTAGAGATTTGCAAACAAGGAACAATCACAGCTCAGTTTAGTACTCCTGGCCACAGTATCTGGGAGAGATATGGCCATGAGAAGTGTTCATAGCAAGAAACAGATCTGCTGATGAGCCTAAGAAGCAGGGAGCTCAGGCAGCAAAGTACATGATGGCTATGGTCCTTCCCTCCTCAGCAAGAACAAGTCCCACTGCCTGAGGGTCACTGTGAAGACAGTACTAAGACCATAGCTAGTGGAGTGCTTGACATCCAGAAACGGCCTGGACAAACACAATTTCAGCTATGGATGTTTGCTCCAAGGCAAGGGCTGAGAGCACTGAGCACAGTACCTGGGGGTTCTATCATCCCTATTCCTCCCGGCCTCTAGGGTGAGGTCTGAAAGCACCCAGACCTACAGAGAGAGTGTCTGAGTCCCTCGGCTCTTCACCATCAGTGAAGAACTCAATGAATGCTCTAATTGCCTCCTCGAATATCTGACGCATTCCAGAGACAACCCTGGGTCTGTGCACTTTCTACACCTGCGGGCAAAACTGTGAGGCCTTTCAGTAGTGAGAACCTGTGAGGCCTTTCAGTAGTGAGAACCTGCTTGCCCCACAGCCTACGCGCTCCACGCCAGCAGCACCAGCTTCCAGTAAAAGAAAGGAAGCTTCTAAAGTGAAACCATCACAAAAGCGAACAATGGACACTAAACCAGCTCAACCCTCAATCCACATACAACACCAACCTGTACAGTAGAAATATCTCACATTTACTTCATTTATAAAGAGAGATATTTGTAGGAATGTCTTCTTGGCTATGTATTGTAAGAATCCATAAAAGACTAAATCACAACTCAAAAATCCCACGACTTTTTCCTGGTCAAAAACAGTTCAATCTGGCCCCTGCCCTAAGCTAACCTAAATCAACTACTCATTTGATCCATGGGCCACACACCCAGATTTGACCACAGGCCAAAGCATGGTGCATTTGCTCTAATCCTAGCAATTACCAGGACATTACCAAAGTAAGTCTTATCTGCGGTTTTGTAATTAAATTAAATTAAATCTCCCAGAGCATCAGAGTTATGCATAGACCATATTCATTTCTCCTTGCATGAGCTCAGAGAGATTGTTGCAAAAAATAGATCATGAATAAGTTGACCATGTCATACTAATTCCATTGTGGAGTTTAATTGTCCTACAGCCATTTTGTGTTTCTGGGCCGTTGAGTAGCTAAATTCTAAGGTTTTTCTTTCCTTGAATGGCGCATTATCCCAAACTGGAAAATTGTTTTTCCTATATTCTTGATGTTAGCATCAGATACTTCTGAGCCCTTATTGGCCCAACATAGACACCTGTAGACAATACAGGCACTACTAATAGACAATGTCATTACTGAGTTCAGTCATAGACAAGGGGTTTTCATAATCTGTATGTACAAATGCCAATTATTGTTTGGTAAGAAGAAGGGAAATCTGATTATATTTGGTTTTGAAATTTTCTATTATCTGATAAGAAAGAGGGCTAGCAATTTTGGGACATGATTTGCAAAGCTACCTTAGAGTCCTAACAGTTAGAAATATGATGCCCTTGCTTTCTGAAATGAAGATTCCCCAAATCAAACAATAATACAGAGATCTCCTAAGGACTTGTTGTGCCAAATGTTTCTAATCTTGTGTTTTGAGGCCCATGATAACTCTTACACCCAAAAGTATAACCAAGTATAATCTATCATGTCAATCTATCATGTCAATAACTTTCCAAATCAGACTTCCCATTCTGTGTGTGTGTATGTGTTTGTGTGTGTGTGTGTGTGTGTGTGTGTGTGTGTATGTGTGTGTGTGTGTGCATGTGGGATGAACTCAGGCCTGGGAGCAATCCTTGAGCCTACCACTTACTTCCAGCTTTTAGGTAGTTAATTGAATTTAAGAGTATCAAGGACTTTCTTGCCAGGGCTGGCTTTGAACTATAATCCTTAGATTTCACCTCCTGAGTAGCCAGAATTACAGGCATGAGCCACTGGCACCCAGCCACTTCCATTTCTTAACCCCCTCATCCTGTGGGCTGTATTTAGCCAAGTTGACCACTTCCTTCCCCTTGAGGAACTTCCTTCCCTTTCTTCTCACAAGAGTGCCACATACTTGGATTTCCTCCAACTTCCCTGATAATTATTTCCTGCCCTTTGCTTTCTTAACTTGTTTTTCCTTATTACAGATTCTAAAAGTAGGCATCACTAAAGGTTTACTCCTCATTTATGCTCCATAAAAGGAACTAGAAGACAGAAATATACATGAACAAGCAGAAAGTCATACAGGTGGAGAATCAGATGTTTTCCAGTCTTCTCTGTGTCTCTACATAGCTTAAGAAGTTCTGGAAGGGGCTGGGGATTAAGGGAGGCAAAAGACAGAATGATATAGAAAGGAGGTCTAAAGAGCATTCAGTTACCAGGTGCCAGATGTATCATGAAAAGAACAAAGCAAAAACACTGCTTAGCATTGCCCTGCCCCAGGATTCCAAATGATGAAGGCCAAGGAAGATTCCTATATGTGGAATATGACCAGATTTCCCACCCAACATTTTCCCCTAATTCACTATGCTAATAACATAATCTCATTTCTTTCATTCTCTCTTCCACTACTTTTGATTGAACTAGAATTTTACTTTGATATAATATTTAGGGTGCAGATAATATTTTTCATATGGCTACCTAACCATCTTTTCTTGCTGATTTAAAAATGTCAGTTTTAACATCTGTTCAATCTTCTGTGATGTATTTCTAAGTTGGTATTAAACATTTTAACTAAAATTTTACAATGGGGCTGGGATGTAGTTCAGTGGCAAAGCACTTGCCTAGCAAGTGCAATGTCCTGGGTTCGATCCCCAGTACCAAAAAAGAAAAGACAAAAAAAAATTTTACAATGTATTTTAATGCTCAGCAGGCGAATATCACATATTGCTGTTTTTCCACAATGTTCTCTGGTTGCTTTTGCTTATTTATGTCCTAAAATTAGCCTTTTAAATTCCAACACTATTAAGAGTATGATTGGGCTTATCTTAAATGATGAAACAGGGAAAAACTGTGGCTGGATATTTGTCTTGTACACAAACTACACTAGGAACTGTTTGGAGAAGTTGAAATATAAATGTAGCTCTTTTACTAAGTAGCTCTCTTTTAGTGTCTATCTATTCCACCCTAAGAAAATTTACATGAACTAGCCAGGAGCTGGTGGCTAATAGTCTTAGCTACTCATGGGTATCAAAGTTCAAGCCAGCCCAAGCAAAAAAGTTTATGACATCTCCAAATAACCATCAAAAGCTGAGTTGAAGGTATGGTTTAGGGGGTAGTGTACTAACTGAGCAATCAAACCAAGCAAGCAAAAAGTATGAGATTCTGAATTCAAACCCTAATATCCCCAGAAAGAAAAACAGACTAGAAAAATTGCATGTAAGTTTCACACAAAACAGAGGTCTAAGAGGAAGAGGAAACATTATTTTTTTCTGATAATGTAAACAACAACAACAACAAAGGAACTCCAAGAACTTTTCATAGGTTCAGAGGTTGCCCACTTGCCCAACATCTAGGCATCCAAGCTAGCTAGGCATCCAAAAACTTCATGAGCAACACTGATGACATAAAATTAGGACATAAAACTCAGTGAAAGAATTTTCCATCTACAATCCTGTAGATGATGAATGCAATGAACAAACACAAATGATAGTGATTCAATGGTGAAATCTTCAGGTCAAAAGAGGATGGTGCTGTAGCTACTGCCCTAAGACATTGTTGCCTCTTTTCTTTCCACGTATGATTGGACTATTCACAAAGTGAGGTTATATTTGAAGGCAACAGGTTCTGGGTTTTTTTTCACTAGACATCAGGAAATAGTTGGGAGAAGTAGCTTGGATGAAAGCCCTGTGCCAATGTCTGATTTCCTAGATGTTCAAGAGCACTGAGCTACATCTATTGATGAAGTTACACTGGGTCCAAGAGAGGAAGAGTTGTCTTTACCTACTTCCTACCTTCCTAGGCTTCTTAGGCCACAGTCCTAGTAGAACCCTTACTGACCTCATCATTAGACATGAATGCTGCATCTTCATCTAAGTCTGACTGGCTGCTTGCCAAGACTGATTACACTAATTCATAAACTACAATTGGGGAAATCACCCAAAGATAGTCCTGTCTAATTTGATCTTTAAATAGCACTTGCTATCCATAGTCTCCTCCCCAAATCCTTGAAAAACTATATTTACTGAGATGATAAAATGGCCATATACTTTGAGTAGTCAAATCCCTAAGTAAACCACTGTAATATCCAGCACAATATGAAGTGTATTTAAGTAATATAGTGCAGTGGTTTAGAGAAAACTAACCTCAGAAGTCAAACACATCTGCCTTAGAAATCTACCTCCATCACTTAGTTGTAAAAAGAATGGCACACTTATTAATCCTCGAGAGCCTCACTTATCTTGACTCCAAGATAGACATGTATTGTTGCCATGAACAGAGAATGACTCTGGTTCACTTAGGAGAAAAACGAATTTATGAGAAAGATAACAGATCACAGGATAACCGTTTGATCAGGTAGCTGAATGAATCTGGGGACATCTTGGAGAGCCAGGCAGGAATGGGGAACAGTTGGGTGTTAGAATTACGGCCATGATGTGAGCAGAGAAACCTGGTCGGTGACACAGCTCTGTGGCAGGACACTGGGCTGGACGCTGGATAATGCTGAAGGCGCTGCCATGATTACACGCTGCTCTGGCATGACTGCCAATGGATACTTGATGCCGCCACTGCTGAAAGGCTCCCTCCCTCTCCTCTTCTTTGTGGTATTTGTTCTGCATTCAAAATCCCTGCACAGACATTTCACTGAGCTTCAACAACCAAATTTCAAAGAGTTTACTATCAAGGACAGTGTCTTTCTTGAAAGATGCTTGTATGACTATGCACAAACATAGCATGATATTTGTAGTTGTTACCATTTTTAAGTTGCTTAAAACTTCCACCAGAGCAGTACTGAGTGTCTAAGTAGCCCTTGGTGGTAGACTGAGTCGACAGGTAAAGCCAGTTATGGCAGCAGCAGAGAATTTTAGCTTTCTTCTTTACTTGCTATTAAGCCAGATGTAAGAACCTTAGGGTTCGAAAATGTAGCCATTTTCGAATTTTCCACAGGGTTTTCAGACTGATTCAGAAATGTGAACCACAATCCTCAGGGAATAGTTTTGTTTGGTAGTCTGGAAACCTCCTACATTACATTAGTGTACTAAAGATGTCATGTAAAGCAGAGTTAGGATAACGGAAAGACAATGTAGTCAGTCTTTGAGAGGTGAATGAAGGTATGACAGAATAATTGTGACAACAAATGAGAATACTCTTATTTAGCATGTGTGCTCCAAAAAAAGGCTACGATTCCTTAAAATAACCCTGAAATTTGTTCTTCAGATCTTCTACAGCCTTCCTTGCTGATCTTGTGCCTATGGAAATTCACCTCTGTGAACTCTATCAGGGGGCTTTGTTGGTGGCTCATTTCCTGCTAGGTTGTATTGGGCCATTGATAAGAAATTTGCTGGAAATCCAAGCCATCCCTATAGGCTGAATCACCCAACCAAAAGCCTTATCTCCTATTAGGAACCTGCTCACCTGGCTGCCTCTGCCTCCTTCCAATAATAGGTTTTTCTGTTCCTTCTACTTGAAGATCTAGAGGTACTGAAGAGCAATCCTTAATATCTCTTAGACTCTACACCAATGTTTGTCATTCCTTGACAGCTTCCACCTGTGTGTATTGGCTAATTCTATTTAAGATGACCATTTCCTTCTTTCTGGGACCCTCAGCCTGAGATATATAGAATACAAATTGACCCACTTCAATAGGCCATTTTATCTTCTGGGAGTTCCTGCTAACATGTAAATAAACTACCTTATATTGACTTGAAGTTGTAAATCTAGCATTTGTCTTGGTTTCACACACACACACACACACACACACACACACACACACACATCCTTTTGATATCCCTTTCCACAACTTTCCTCGCAACTACATGCTTGTAACTATGTAATCTCCCTTGGATAGCATCAGGGGTTTCCAATGTGTTTTCACTTATGTGCTTTCAAAATGGCCCCAGACTGTAGGCTGTCTTCCCAGGGAAACTCCTAAGCTGGTTAAGCTTGCCCACGTCTCTGAGCCATTAATAGGCCTTGATCCCACTGTTCTGGTTTCTGTCAAGGTTATCACTTGTTTACTACCTTTGTTTTTGGTACATCTGCTTTGCTTCTAATACCACATTTCATTGTCTTTCTCTTCTGGAGCACTGGTTCCTTAGGCTAGCATGTTACTAAGAAATGAAATCAACTTCCTTCAACCCCCTTAATAAACCTATTCACCAACTATCATAAGAAGTTTTGGAGAAAAAAGGATGACATCCAGTTATCTGACTAGCAGTATAAACTTATAGCTGACAACCTTAACAATATGTTCTCCTACTCTCTAGAATGCTTGTTTTAAATTTTCCTAGACTTTGCCTTTTACCTTTTTTGTGTGTATATGTGTGTGAAAGAGAGTATTGTTATGCTAGCTTTTAACAGTTGGGATGTTTTAATGGCTAACTCTAGTAATTCCTTGCCTTATATACTTTCCTTTTAGATTTTATTAGTCATTTTGATGTTTCCAATTGCATTGCTTTCATTGCTATTTAAGTGAAGTTCTTACTGAGACACACACAATATGCATGGTCACACAGGATTAAACTCATGCAGGAGTTTAATCCCCAAAAGCATATGTAACGATATTAAGAAAGTGGAAATATAATCCAACTGTGGTGTCCAGAGGTGACACCTTTAGGAACTGATTAGGATTAAAGAAAACCATTAGAATGCAGCCTCCATTATGGTATCTGGGTGGTTTCATAAGTAGAAAGGAATAGACAAACAAATAGACCTATTTATCACCTCAGTCTCTTGCTATATGATATCTTGGGACTCTTCATGCAAGAAGGTTATCAGCCCAATTGAGCAGATACCAGGCCCTCAAACCTCCAAAACTATGAGCTTAATAAAACCTCTTTTCTTTATAAAATAACTTGTCTTGGGTATTTCATTACAGTGATGAAGAACTGACAAATACAGTCTTTGAACCATATTGTTCACTCTAGGCTTCCCATAATTGCTCAGATGTCAGGCATATGCCACTACATCTAGCTTCCTTCCATGAAGAGAGAATCCACAGACATCTCTGTCGAGGCTAACCTGACACCCTGATCCTTCAGATCTCAGCTTCCGGCAAAGCTTGGGATGACAAGCATGTACCACTCTAGCCACCTGTGTGTTAAAAAGAAAAGTTTGAACTTTTCTGCCTGAGCTAGTCTCAACCTGCAATCCTCCCATGTTCAGCCTCCCAAGTAGCTAAGATTACAGGTGCGAGCCACTGGTATCTGGCTGAGATTTTTATGATTTTTTCCTTTTTATATCTTGAGCCTGAATGACATTTTAGATTATTTTTAAAGTGGAAGAGATGTGACACTGCTTTTGATCACTATGGTTTGAGCATTCATGAACAACAGTTCAGCACCATCTGCCACCCACTGTTAGTGTGAGATGATGCATGCCTTCCAGTCAATTAGGCTAGTGTGAGGGCTGAGTACCACCAGCAGGGCATTAACTATTATAAATGGCAGCATGGATTGTAAACGATGAGGTTAACCAGAAGGACAGACTCTACTGAGACCTTCTATGTCATATCAAAGAGAATGGCAGATATTTGTACGCGATGAGAAGCCACTGAGGCTGTTAAGCAGAGAGTAGAGGATCACAAGACACAGTCCTGGAGAAGATATAGGAGATTATGACTGTGATCTCGAGAAATGTTGAGAAAGAAGTTGGGTGGCATGCTATGAGCGTGAGGATAAGGAGTGATAAACTCAAGGGCTATTTAGTTGTTAAACTCTGTAGGGATTGGAATGGTGAATCCAAGTGATGGAGAAGAGTCCAAACGGGGCAGATTCACATTATTTTTTGAGAGCTAGAGAGTGGTGGGCTTCAATCAAAAGGTCAGGAAATCTGTACCTCAGGGAATAGAGCATTCGTTGCATAAGGCATCTGGTATTGTCCTTCTGCCACTGTCTTAAAAAGGATTCTGAAGGGATTTTCTTTCCCTTGTTCCTCCAGCCCTGCACTTGCATTACTAGCCTAAGTGGATCCTCACCAGCTGGCTGTGTCCATCATTCCAGCCAAGTCTGAGAATTCCTGATTATACTTAGAGCCTGTGGAGCTGCTGACACGAACAGTCATTAGCAGATGGACCTACTGTAACAACTATGCTTTAAAATGTAAACTGTGGGGCGTTTTCCCCATCTAGAACCAACTTTCTCCTGTGTGAGTCTGGATTAATCATGAGAGAGCTCGTCCACATTCCACTGGTACAGATTCTCACTCTGGTTGCCTTCAGTGGGACTGAGAAACTTCCAAAAGGTTAGTCTGAGGGATCTTCTCTCCTTATGATCTTCTTTTGGTCCTAAGTTTTGTGTGTGTGTGTGTGTGTGTGTGTTTCATGACAACTGATTCACAGTATGGTAGACAGGTTTTACCTGGTGCGATAGAGGTGAAGTATAAAATAAAGGGGAATGTATCTGTATAAGTAGTTGGTGGATGAGCTCTTCTCTGTCAATATTTCCCTCTTAAGTTCTACAAAACTTACAAATAAGCTGAGCCTTGCTGTACATAGAGTTCTCTCTTCTAGAAGAGATGTTAGTGGGTTAGTGCTAGTTATCCAAGTCTGTTTTATGTGTATTTCTGATCTGAAGGTGGTCTAAGTGGATGGTGAAAATGTATGACACCAAGTATGCCAGGTGTAAAACCCACTCCAACTCCAGATATCTGAACAAAAGTCATTACTTTTTGGTTTCAGTTTTACCAAACGCTACACGAATATTTAGTTACCAAAAATCAGAAAGAGAGAAAGATGTCCACAAGACACCAATGCAATGAAAGCTTAAAGATAATGTGTTGTCAATAACTTTGAGGCTGAAAGACAATGTGTTGTCAATAACTTTGAGGCTGGCGTTGTGATTTGGCTTGGCAAGAGTGCAGAAGTTTTTTCTCAGAGCCTTTGGAATGTACCGGAAATAACACCACCTCAGGGGAAAGGAAAGCAACTTAAGAAACTGACAAACACCTGTTGCAGTAGCAAGAATGTCCACGGCGATATGGTTTCTGGCTAGGGTATTTCAAAAACCAATGTGTGTCAAGTCAGGAAGAGTGGAAAGTCTGTGATTTGTAAAGTGACTGAGGACTTCATAGAAATCTGTTTTTTAATGAAGTCATGAGAAAGCAGCCTGAATGGTATCATTTAATGAAATGAATCAAAATGGAGTGAAAGGGGTTTGGTGTTTTAGGACACATCCAGACTATTTGTCCTTATCTTATTTTAGAGAAGTACTGAAAAGTTTGTATGGGGTAGTAAGCAAAGGTAACATTTCTTTGTAAATAGATGGGTAATGTTATCTTTAGATTTTGTGACTCAACATTTTTGAGTCATAATGTCAAAGTTCACATGCAAATAAGGTGTGACTTTTTCCCAATCTCAGTATATAGATTTTTTTGTCTTGTTTTTGCTTTTCTGTTTTCATTTTACTTGAGCAGAAGGGTATCCTCAGATGTATTAAAACACTTTCCAACAGATACTTCAGATAAAAGAGAATCTAGATCTTTTCCACCAGCTAATAATAGCCAGAAAGACTTAACATTGGTTTCAGATTATGTTAGTACTTCCTGATCATACAGCGGATGTCCGCTACGGCAGCCCCTGAATGTTTCTGAACTGTGGATTGTAGTAAGTCTCATCTGTGTCTTTCTATACCATGTCCATACATAAAAGAGCCATGGCGAAAGATGAAAAGCTACTAAAATCCAGTTTGGTAAGGAGCAGAACAATAGATTTTGATAGTCCAAATGAGAATTTGGTGTATGAAACAAAGTCCCCAAATGTCTCTGTAGAAATAACTCCTAATTTATATTCTAGAAAGAAATGCTTTCAGTCCCTAAATTATACAATAGTCCTATCTGAAATGCAACACTATTTCTATTTTGAAAGTTTCAAAATAGTGACATTAAGATAAAAATGCCAAGTATCTTGGCTTTTAAATAAAATAACCAGACTATTAAATCAACTTTGTTTCCTATCACTTATTTGCTGCTGTAATTAGGGTTTCAAATTTAAAACAATTTTTTCTCAGTCTGCTTTGTTTATTGTAAAATCTAAATCAGTGTGGGTTTAATAATAACTTTCATCTGAAACACCACACCTAGAAGAACAAATACCCATTTAATAAACAGAAGAGTTCTGGAAACAAATAACAGCATGAAAACAATCTAAAATTTTAAGCACTGAAATGTTTGGAATATGTTGGTTGAAAAGAACCATGTGGATACTATCAAAATAAGGGTGAATTCTCCATCTAAATTCTCATAGTCATTTTCTGTTTGCCAAATGTAATAACAAAAAGAGTTTTTAACATGACTTCCTTTTTCTTAAGTACTTTATCGTGATTGAAATCAAGGTATCTGCGTGACAGCATATGACATAATAAATGTATCTTAAATGAATATATTTTAAACAAGGACATTTAAGGCTTGGAAAAATATTCAGAAGATTCTTTTCTAATTCTTTGCTTCTCATTTCCTTAATTAAATCAATATCCAGCTTTATAGAATTAATAGTTTATTGGCTTCATTTTAATTTAACTGAGGCTCCTAATAGTTAAAGACAACGAGGACACTCAGTATCTTTCTGAATCATTTCAACTAGTGAGACTTTTAATAATGAGCCCATTTCATAACCACAAGAAGGATAATTTTATAAACTGTCATGTAAGAAAGTAGCCAGAGCTGTATTGGCTATATGCCTCAACTACACACTTTTAACATTTACTGCTGAATCAGGAGTATGAAGCATACGGTAGGTTATAAAATTCTACAGAACATGGAGTTCATGCAGCTGAATTTGTATAATATGCAAAAGGATCTCCTGTCAAAATCCAATGACCCCATTTACTACCGTATAGAGAATCCAATTTATATAGTGTCTAAGTGATTTATCTTTAGATATATTGGAGTAACCTTCCCTTTTAAATCATATGCACCCAGGGATAGAATTCACAGATTTGACATATGACTGAGTCAGTACAGGACACAGCTGCCAGTGAAATAAATCCAGGACAGCAAGTTCTGGATAAATGGTTTTACAAGGACGTGTGTTGTAAGAGTTACTCATTGTGGGTTTAGGGAAACACAGTTGCTTTGAGTATTACCAACCTTAAAGAAAAGAAAGGAAGAGAAGAAATGTTAGGATTTCTTTCCTCTCGACCTTATTTCCAATGGTGAAGTGGGTAACTCCTCAGTGAAACAGGACCTGAGGTCATTGGGGGAGAGTGTCAGTGAAGGAACCGGAAATAAGGAGTGCATTCAGGAAAGATGGCAAGGATTTCCCAGGCCTAATGGAAAATCCAGTTAGGGCTGGAGACCGAAACTTTACAGTGCCCCTGTCCAATAATGCGTAAGTATATAATGATAGCGAGGACAAACAAATTAATTCAGGATTGGTGCTTTCCCAGGTCAGTGCAGCTATTAATACCTACAGGGCAAATTGATTATGGTTATATAACAAAACTGTGAAGTAGAGGTTAAATAGCAGAACAAGGAACAAGGACGCTTAAAGCTTGGACGAGAATGTTGAGATCAGGTTTCCTTTTCTTGCTCCCCAACTCCTTTCTGATGTTCTTTAGGGAAAGCATACAGACACTGTAAGACTTACTTTCCTCTTAAAATGAAGAAGAGCTACCATAATGAGGTTTCATGCTAAGATTATTGGTAACTAATAACCACCCCTGGATAATGTGTAAGCCTGTTTTAAATGGATCCTCATGAGACCGTGGATTAACCCCACCAAAGGCAATTTCAGAAATCCTAACAGGCTGGGCAGAACTGCCTGTGCCTAATGCCATCCCCAGAAGGAGAAGCTAGAATTAATAACATGGCATTAATAATTATTTTTTTAATCAAAAACCTTATGAGTTACAATTTAATACAATAAAAATAACTTTCACTTTATTACATCTTCTCGGAAGATATGTCAGTATCTAATATTCTCTTTGGGGAATCTGAAATAGTCCTAGAACTAGTGTTTTCTTATACTGAAAAGAAAAAACAAAAAAGCTAACCATGCAATGGTGGCTCATACCTATAAGCCTAGCTACTCAGAAGGCTGAAATGAAAGTTCCAGTTTCAAGATGAAAGTTCAAAGCCAACCTGGGCAGAAAAGTCCACAAGGCTCTTATGTCCAATTAACCAGAAAAAGTATCTGGACATGGAGGTGTAGCTCAAGTGGTAGAGTGCCAGCCTTGAGCAAAAAAGCTAAAGATCAGCAACCAGGCTCTGAGTCAAGCCCCAGTACTGGCGCGCGCGCGCCACACACACACACACACACACACACACACACACACACACATACATACACACACACATACATACACACACACACACACACACACACACTTTCAGGATGTTGAGAAGCATGAATCTTTTCCAAGGTCTCAGCTCTAATTTCATGAAACAGAAGCGAGCAAATACACTGGCTTTTTGGTGTAGTAAATTGTTCTGACATGTCCAGCAGCAGCTCTTCAATCAGATGTTGGCAGTGTCAAGGAAGTATCATACTGTGTCCAAGTCATCCAGTTCAAGTCGCTTGAGGTCTACCAAAGTGTTCATATTCGTGTTTGTTCTCAATATTGTCCTCGGAATGAGAGGGAAAGAGCCTCCTACTTTACACAGACCCCAGCTGTGATAAAAGCTCGGTATCAGCATGAATGGAAACATTTGCTACCTCCACAAATGCCACTAAATGCAACTATACGATTGTGCCAGATAAATTTTGATAGCAAATTTGGATAATTTCAGAATATGGGCAAAGCAGATTTAACTAATTATATTCTGCCTGTAAAAATAATGGTATAATAGAAATGGTTACCTGTGGGCAACCACTATGGCATAGTACAATCTATTTTAGAATTATGAGATAGGAATTTTAAGTCAACCTGAACACTGAAGTTCATTCTATTGCTTTGTACTTTATATAAGTGATTTAACTATTAGTTTTGTTGTTGTTGTTTTGGTGCTTGTCCTGGGGCTTGAATTTAGGGCCTGGGTGCTGTCCCTGAGCTTTTTTTTGCTCAAGGTTAGTACTCTACCACTAGAGCCACAACTCCATTTCTGGATTGTTGGTGGTTATTTGGAAATAAAGAATCTCACAGAATTTCCTGCCTGGGCAAACTTCAAACCCCGATCCTCAGATTGCAGCCTCTTGAATAACTAGGAATAGGTATGAGCCACCAGCATCTAGCTAACGTTTATTTTTTATAACAGTCATAGACGATATTTAAAATTTATTTTGAAAGCTGGGTGTGATGCTACGTGCCTGTAATTCCAGGTATGCAGGGGATTGTGAGATTAAGGCCAGGGCAGTCGTAGGTAGCAAGCACTAACCTCCAAAACAAAATGACTACAAAGACTGATTGCATAGCTCAAGTGATAAAGCACTTGCTTGGCAGGCCCAAGGCCCTGAATTCAATTCCTTAATATCATGGGGGGAAAACACATTTATTTTAAAAACATACACACAAATATAAAACAAAGTTCTCTATTATATATATATATCCATCAGAGAAGTGGGATAATAATATTGTTTCTATGATTCTGAGTTCTGCCATTTTTACCTAGCACATAAGCATATTCTTTATCAATTAATTTTCTTTAAAACATTAATTGCAGTGTTTGGATAATGTCTTGCTAGGTAACATTTCACTGATATATATGGAATGGCTACTTCTCTGAGAAAAAAGACCCCTATTTGTTATACTTCTTGATTTCTGCAGTATAAATACTCCAAACCATTAACTACAGCAATGTCAAGTTACAACAAATACTGAAGACTGAATTGGGAAGTAGCTCCTGTAGACCGTCCTTTATGTACTGTGCTATCATACAGATATATTTGATGAAAATGACCTTAAGAACATAGATAATAACATACTACAGTTAAACAGGAATTGATACATTTTGAGAATTCTTAGTTGTAGTTTTTGTTTTTATTTTATAGTGCTGGGGATTGATTCAGGACCTTGCGCCTGCTAGGCAAGTACTCTTAACAATTCTGCCTTACCTCAGCCTTATTTTTATTGTGAGACAGGGTCTTGCCACTTCCTTTGCTGACTTGTGACCCTCCTGTCTCTGAGTACCTGAGATTACAGACATGTGCCACCATGCCTGACTTAGTTTTTAAGATAACTTATTTACTAATAAATTTATATAATTTGGCTTTCATAATATCTATATTTAATTATTTCACAGCATTCACAAAAAGTGAACAACTGTCTTTTGTAGGTCAGTACAAGACTATTCCAACAGACATAGTACCTAGCTTTCCCTTTATTTTTATTACAACAAGTACAATTTAGCACAATTAATTTGTTTAGTGCAGTGAAAGTCATCTATGTGTCTACTGTATGTGAAATTACTTATTTGGGATAGATTCTAAGGGAAGATAGTAACAGCAAATTTGAATGTAACCCACAGACCAGGGTACAATAACAGAGTCTGAGTTCTGTTTCTAAATGACAGAATCAATTAATATACAGCGCTCCATGCTTTGAAAGCACCTGCAAGGGCTCACTCTAGAAGTCTTCCCTCTTGAGTATACCTGGTCTGTTACATGGACTAAAGTCTCTTGTCATATAGGAAACAGAGTGGCCAACTTAAATGTTTAGTGTCAGATGATGGCTTGGAATTGCAGGAGGATATCTAGCAGCTAAGCATGGTATGGTAACAGGTAATATTTGACCACTTGCCAACCAATGATGGCCTTTTGGATCTGATGTGGAATCCACAATGTCAGTAGCTGCTCCCTGGTTACTTTTTCTGCCTCTTTAACAGGCAAGATTAAGGATCAGGCCTTAAACATAGTATCTGATTGTCTAGAGAGTAAGCCAGTGCCCTTCTTAAGGAACCCAGCATCTGTGTCAATACACTGGCTGTGACCTTGCCTTTCCTGCACAACTACATCAATAAACACACCTAATGTAGGGACATCCATTACAAGCCTCTTGAGCTTATTAAAGGCTCGATTGCATTGCCCATCCCATTTTTGTCCTTGCAAGGTCATTGCAGCAGAAATATCTCTTATACTGGAATCCCCCACAATGGCTTCCTCATTTTTTTAGGAGGAAGGGGGATATGAGGTAAGGAACTAGCTCATAAATGGCTAATTTTCTTTCAGGGGCAGTGGGGAGAGTATACTGTCCGTGGTAGATTATCAAACCTAATATTTCACCATTTCTTTAGATGCTTATGTATTTTCCTTGGAGACCTGATAGCGCTCTTCTGCCAAAACCAGGAAAATCTTTACTGGTTAGTTATTTATCTGAGACCTCCTTAGAAGGGCTTGTAATCAGTACATCGTTTATATATTGTAGCAAGGTTCCAGTTCCATTTTTTTTCCAGTCTTAGTTTTCTAAAGCCTTTGCTCAAGATTTTTTCCAAAATCACAGAGAGATCTTTTTAATGCCTCTCTGGGTCCTCCCATTTGAAGGCAAATAGCTCTTGGGACCCAGAGTACATTGGAATATGGAAAATAATGTCCTGTGTATCAAAAACTATATAGTACTCACTAACCCCAGGTAAGTTAGCTAATAAAGGATAGGAATTAGGAACTATAGGACTCAGATCTTGTATAATTTTATTTATTTGCCTTAGATCATATACAAACTTAGTGCATATTAACTGTAGAATGGAGTTTTAATGTAGTTCTGTGTACGTGCACACAAACACAGACACAATTATCCTTTAGTCAGATTGACCTCTTTCTCTTTTTTTTGGAAGAAACAATAGAATCTTTTCCACAGTAGTCATACCATTCTTCCCCACCCTGGCCATTTCCAATCTCTCTCAAGTTCTTAGCAACATTTTTTACTTTTCTTTATAGCCATCCTACTGGGTGGAAAGTGGTATCCTGTGGTTTTGATTTTCATTTCCTTATTGATGCATGATGTTGAACTTCTTTTCATTTATTGGCCTTCTGTATATTCTCTTTGGAGAGATGCCTATTTGGGTTCTTTGCTCTTTATTTTACATTTGGGCTACTGTCAATTTCTACTCTGGCTTCTTTCAGACTCATTTATATTCATATTGATTAGTATTGAGGTGGATGTAGAAATCTTTATACTCTTTTCTTTAAAGAAGCACTTAAATTATATAACACTAGGCATCACAAGATCTTGGATCTGCTCCTATTTATAGATAATAAAGTTTATACCTCTCTCTCCTGAAAGCCTCTCTTTGGATTATCAAATAACTCATATGGAAGTAGAGATGCACATAATTCTCTACATAAAATCTTTACTTTTGGAAAATTTTGCTCTGGGGGAATACAACTCTCATTCAGCTATGTGATGGCTTCTGAATGCCTAAGGACAGGTTAACAAATAACATTCTGGAATGTTCTCTGATGTCTCCTTACCTTTCAGCACCAGTTATTACCACCCCTCTGGAAACAGTGGATGCCTTAGTTGAAGAAGTGGCTACTTTCATGTGTGCAGTGGAATCCTATCCCCAGCCTGAAATTTCTTGGACCAGAAATAAAATCCTCATTAAGTAAGTATTGTACTTTATTTTAGTAAGACTGTCCCTGCTGCGTGACATGTTATCTTTGACATAAATGCAACAGCAGTTTCCATTATATTAAAGTTCAGCTTCCAAAATACATCAGTGTAAGTTTCTCCGTTGTATAAATGTAAGATCTGAAGTTCAGTAAGTTAGGAGAATTTCTCAAAGAAAAACAGTGATTTACCTGACGTGAAGAAAATGTTGCCATAGCCTGGAAGACGCTTCAAGTAACTATGAGACACCAGGCTCTCACACATCTCCAAGCACATGTTCCAGGATACTCCAGGTTAATGGGACCAGCCTTACCTCTGGCACCTCCAGTATCCTACTTGCTGAAAGCCAATGGCTCACGCCTGTTTTCTTAACTACTCAAGAGGCTGAGATTTGAGGATAGTGGCTGGAGTCAGCCTGTGCAGGAAAGTCTGTGAGACTCTTTTTTTAAAAAAACTTTTTTATTTTATTTTTTTATCGTGAAAATAGCGTACAGAGGGATTACAATTACATGAGCAAGCCTCCTTTGTTGTTTTCCCTTCCCATCCCTTCCTATCTACCCACCCCCGTCCCCCCCTCCCTACCAAAGTTGTAAAGTTCGTTTTTCGACATAACGTCTTGTACATCTCATTGTTGCAATGGGTCCACCTGTATCCCTATTTAAACATTTTTTTCCTTCCTCTCCACAAATTATACCAACATCAAATACAGTGAAAGCAGGGGTTATACTATGGGGGAGGGACATACAAAGCAACAAAGAAATATCTAATAAATATGTTAGAAACAATCGCATGGAAGAAAAACATTTGAATACTTATCTTGGGGTTCATTTCCCTAATATCAACATATCTGACCTTTCTGCTTGTCTCAGACATATACTAGTTATTGCAAATAAGGGAAACCATGGGACCTATGTTTCTTTGGGACTGGCTTACTTCACGTAATATAATTTTTTCCAAGTCTTTCCATTTCCTAACAGATGGGGCGATGTCATTCTTTCTGATGGAGGCATAGAATTCCATTGTGTACATATACCATATTTTCTTGATCCATTCATCTACGGAGGGGCATTTATATCTTAGCTATGGTAAATAATGCTGCAATAAATATAGTTGTGCTCATAGCTTTAGTATGGTCTTGTTTGTGATCATTCGGGTAAATGCTGAGATTGCTGGGTCAGAGCTTCTGCATGGCAAAGGATATAGCTAGCAAGATCAATAGAAAGTCCACGGATTGGGAGAAGATCTTCAATAGCCATACGACAAGGGTCTTATATCTAAAATATACCTTGAACTCAAAAAATTAAATCCCCTAACAACAAATCCTCAAAGAAACAAATGCCCAATAAATAAGTGAACTAAAGACTTACAGAGAAAATTCTCTGAAGAGGAAAGAAGGATGGCCAATAGACACATGGAGAAATGCTCAACCTCCCTAGCCACAAAAAAAATGCAAATCAAAACAACATTGAAATACCACCTCATCCCTGTTAGGATGGCTATAATCAAGAACTCTAAGATGCTGGAGGGGATGTGGACAGAAGGGAACCCTACTGCATTGTTGGTAAGAGTGTAAACTTGTTCAACCACTTTGGAAAGCAGTATGGAGGTTCCTCAAAAGACTCCACATAGAGCTCCCCTATGACCCAGAAATCTGTGAGACTCTTATCTCCAATTAACCACCAAAAAGCCAGAAGTATAATTGTGGTTTAAGTGGTAGAGCACTAGCCTTGAGCAAAAGAGCGTAGGGACAGTGCCCTATTCTTTATTTCAAGCCACAAGACCAGCACAGAGAGAGAGAGAGAAAGAGAGAGAGAGAGAAAAAAAGACAGACAGAGAGCTAGAGAGACAGACAGAGAAACAGAGAGACAGAGACACACGCAGAGAGAGAGAGACAGAGAGGGAGGGAGGGAGAGAGAGAGAGAGAGACAGAGAGACAGAGAAAGTTTTTTTTCTAGGAATCAGATCTCTCTATTACCATCATTTTTTACTCCCCACACAGAATGAGACACACTCTCAAACGTGAAATTCCCATTCAGCAGCTAAAGGTTCTATCTTGTTCTTACTGCAATAATTATCTGATCAAGAAATGTTCTTTTTTTTTCTTTTTGCTTATATGGTGCTGAGGAATCGAACCCAGGGCCTCATGCATGCAAGGCAAGCACTCTACCACTGAGCCACCTTCCCAGCCCAAGAAATGTTCTTTTAAAAGTCTGTAACAAAAAACCACAGGCAATTATCAGGCAATGTAGCTTGCATTAAGACTGAATGCTCTTAGTCCATTTAGGTTACTATGAAAAAATATCTTAGAGTAACTTATAAATATAATGAAACTACTTCTCATTCTAGAAGCTGAGAAGTCCAAGTTCAAAAGTCAGCAGACTTGAGTCTCTGGTGAGGGTCTATCTTTTAGTTTAGAGGTGGCCATTATTCCATTATTTCTTCAGATGAGGCCAGAGATGAGTAAATTCTTCCCCAGTCTCCTTTATAGAGGTATTAGTCTGTTCTGCTTATGACCTGATCATGTTCTTAAGCACCAACCCTCAAGTGCTATCATATCAAGTTTCAGCACATGAACTTGAGGTGGGGGACATAAATCTTCAGTCCATACCAAGTGCTTAAACTGGCACCAGGGTCCTTGAACTTGGATGAAAAAAAATGCTCCTCATTATCCATAACCTCTAACTGAAATGTCATGTTTCTTTCTATGCTATTTGTTCTAATGCAGGAAAATGACCCTGTGCTGTGAGAAGCTGCCTTATGCTTTTAGACTTCAAGCACTTTATCAGCAAGATGTCCCAGAAGTTCTGGAATAGGAAGACTCAGCTGAGCAAATTAAAATATTTGAAATAGTTTTTAGCAACTTTTAGTTAAGCTCTCTGTTTACAAATTCTCAAGCACGGATTCCTTGCTTGCTTGCTTGTTTTTAACATCCATATTTATACCAACAGTCGGTTTACAATAATTAAGTATTGTCTAAGATGATTTAGATTTTTCCTGCCACGCTTCTCCCTTCCTTCTGAGCCCTCAGTAGCAGATTCTTTAGCATACATATTCTACTGATGGTCTCGTCAAGAAATGTAAGCTTTTTAGTATCTTAATCCTTGAATTTCTCCCAGTTCTACCTATTCCCCAATTACAAAGCTACATCTCTACCTTCATGTACTTGTGGTAGCAGTAGCACCCCTCCAAGTTACCAGAAATCTGTATTTATTTCCTATTTTTGCAATAACAAATTAATACAAACTTAGTGACTTAGTATAGTGTAAATATTATCTTAGAAGGTTGTGAGTATAAAATAATCTTACTAGGTCAAAATCAAAGTGTTTGCCAAGCTGAGTTCCCTCTGAAAGTTCTAAGGGAAATTTTAATTTCATGCCTTGTCCAGCTTTTAGAAATCCATCTATGTCCTTTATCCTTTTCTTCCATTCTAAAGCTAGTAACTGTGTCTCTCTGACCCTCGCCTCCACTGTAACACCACTGTTCCTCCTCCCTCGACCATCTTTTAAAGACCCTGACTATTACATTATACTTACACTGATGAGTTGATTCCAGAATATCCCACTTTACAACTTCTAATGTGCAAAATCCCTCCTGTCATAGAAGGTAACATGTTCATGGGTTCTGTCTATAAAGAAATGAACCTTTGAGTATTGTCATTCTTTTTAACACACAACGTTGTTAGCAAAAAAAACTCTTGCTTGATAAATTCCAAACAGCACAACAACAAAAAGTTTATTTTTATCTTGATGATTTGCCTTAAATTTTTTACTGTTGCTCTAATTGCTTTCTCAATGGAAAGTTTGCATGCAATTATATCTTTCTCTCTCTCTCTCTCTCTATATATATATATGTATCATACAGTTTTACAACATGAAGCTGTTTTACCTCCTGATATCTCAGTAACCAGACTCTGCCTGGCACTCATTAGATACTCATTAAGAATTGGTTTAATGAGAGAATGACCATTCAACTAACAGCTACTCCTATAAATGATTTACTTTCTTCTCATCACATACATATGCCAATGTTCATTTTCAAGCTACTTCCTCCCGGTAATTACGGGGGAAGAGTTGGTTCTGATACAATTTCCTAAGTAAAACAGAATACATACTTGGTCTCTGCAGCAGCCACACCATTCCAAAGCATTTTTGTAGGACTTGGTAATGCTTTGATAATTATAGAGTCCAGGAAAGATTACATACAACATAGTTTTATGTTAATGTGCCAAGTAAGACATTTATTATTATTATTATTATTATGCAGAACTCATTCAAATTTCCTCTCTCCTTTTTTTTTAACAATTTCTCACTGATAAATCATTGATTGGTCAGTCAAAGCCAACGAATCATGATGATGCACTCATCTGTCATTTTCTCTATGACCTGCAGGCTCTTTGATACCCGGTACAGCATTCGGGAGAACGGGCAGCTCCTCACCATCCTGAGTGTAGAAGACAGCGATGACGGCATTTACTGCTGCATAGCCAACAATGGCGTGGGAGGAGCTGCAGAGAGTTGTGGAGCCCTGCAAGTGAAGATGAGTGAGTGCAAAAGAGAATCACCTGTTGATTTTAAAGTTGCCTCCACACAATCTGAAAAAGAGTTTCACTCATATCTGGAGTCTCAATAGCAAGTCAAGTTCAAGTGCAAATTACAACCTTTCGTGGAGTTAATTCCACACCTCTCATTCCTGCCATCTGCTTCCATGCTACGGAATGCTGTTATCTTGATTTCCTGTTGTCTCCCATTTTCTTGCTTTTACATTACTTCTTTGTTTCTGTATCCATCTTTCTAAAATCTTTATCAGGCATCTGAAATACATAATTCCATTAAAACCAAACACTCTTTGAATATGCAACTTCTTTTTTAGATTTTATTGTCAAGGTAATGTATAGAGGGGTTACAGTTACATATATAAGGTAGTGAATACATTACTTGTCGAACTTGTTACTCCCTCCCTCATTTTTCTCCCATTTTCCCTCCCACCCAATCCCTGCTACCAAGTTGTACAGGTCATTTCCAACATATCATCTTGCGAGTATCACTGTTGCCTTGGTTTGTCCTTTTTCATTTGTCTCACCCTTTTTTTGTTCCCCTTCCCTTCCCTAATTCAGATAAACATATATACAATACCCAGGGCACCAAAATCAAATACAGTGTAAACTTGTAAAACTTGTAAACACTGAAAAGCAGTGTATAGGTTCCTCAGAAGACTACACATAGAGCTCCCCTATGACCCAGCAATCCCACTTCTGGGCATTTACCCCAATGACCACAATCAAGACCATACTAAAGCTACCAGCACAACCATGTTTATTACTGCATTATTTACCATAGCTAAGATATGGAACCAACCCAGATGCCCTTCAGTAGATGAATGGATCAAGAAAATGTGGTATATATTCTATGCTTCCATCAGAAAGAATGACATCTCCCCATTCATAAGGAAATGGAAAGACTCGGAAAGAAATATGCAACTTCTTTATATGTACTTCTACCCTTTCTCCTTATTTCAAACTTGATTTATGCTTACATAGAGAATGTTCAGGGTCTGGGGGTTTAGCCCAGCGGAAGCGCGCCCGCCTGGTGCGCGCAAGGCCGTGGGTTCGGTTCTCAGCCCTGGTTTAAAAAAAAAAAAAGGGAATGTTCAGTTTTTCTATCTCATGTTCACAAGTGCTGATGGCTAATTTCCTAACTCTCATTGCTAATTGCTATTTTTAAGTCATTCTACTTGTATTTCTATGCAAGATCTTTCTTCTCATGAGGACTTACGCCATTCAGATCATTCTCTTTTCTCTGTCTGTTCATTGTGTCATCTACTCATTCTTAGATACTCATCCAGATTTATCAAAGACTCTAATTCTAGATTCATTACCTTTCAGTCCTCTCATCCTGCGATCATCCTAAAGCATTTTAAAGCCATGAAAAAGAACCATCAGCTACTTCATCCTAACAACTCTGATTGAAACAAATTCACACTTTTATCAGCTAATCAACAGCACCATACCTGATCTTGCTACCCATTGGAGATGAACTGCATTTAAAATCATAAGGTCTAATAAGTCACTTTGATTATGAACACTTTATTAGCAGCCTTGTTGGATGAGGTAGACAGTTTACCACATTCATGACTATTCTTTAAGTAAGTGCTCATTGTCTTGTTCTCAGGAAGAACGGGATATGAATCCCCCATTCTCTTGCTGCCATGACACACCACCACTCACAGGCAACCACATTCTGCTGCCCTGACTTCTCCCTTGTCTTGTCCCTTATTCCTCTCTTCTTTCCACTGACCCCCATACCAACTGGGATTTGATTTCCATTCATACTTAGTTCTCTCTTCTACCTAGTGTATTATCTAACATCAGCATTCTTGAGTCTCAAGACCTCCAGGAGACATTCATCTGCTGCTTGCAAACTGTGGAACTTGTGCTAAGACTTCCTTTAACCCTCTCTCCTCTTACACTAATTGAGGAAATTGCAAAAATACCACCATACATACAGGTGGACTACCTTGGCCTTCATCCCTATTTCTTACTTTTTGTTTTCATCGTTTAAGTATAAAAATTCAGTGTGAGCATCTAGGATATTTTCTGAATCTTTTCATGACTGAAAGTTTTCATTCTGCCTTTCCTTTGGGATAATAATTTTTCTAGATGCAGGGTTTAAAATATCTTTTCCCTATGGTTTGGCAGAAAATTACACATTGACATGTGATATCCTATGTTTCAGGTGAGAAGTTTTCCCCCATTTTTATCTGTTTACATTTCTTAAAAGTTGGAGGATTTTTTGTTTTTATTTCTAGAAATCACAAATATTAAAAAATAATCCAGAATATGTTTGGAGCTTATTTGCCTTAATATAAAAATTTTGGATGTAAAAATGAGATGTTTTTGTTATTTCTCTTTTCATTCTTTCTATTCCCTAATTGTTAAACTCTCAACACAAAACACATCCTATTTTCAATTATTTAATGACCTTAATTTTTTCCCTCATATTTTCTACATCTCTTTGTAGTTTCCCTTCTTGGAGATCTCTAGCTTTTCCTTCCATATCATAAATTTTGTCTTCTGTATGACCACATTACCAATTTTTTTAATCTTAAAATATTTTTAATGGGCCTGGGGCTTGAAATTAGGGCCTCATATTTCCTAGACAGGGACTCAATCACTGAGTCACATTTCCAGCTCTTTTTTGCACTGATTATTTTTGAGACAGCATCTTGTTTCCTGCCCAGGTGCACACTTAGACTGCATCCTATATTTTGCTTTCCACTGTAATGAAATGAGGTGTGCACCACCACATCCATCTCCTTCCATGAAGATGGAAATATTGTGAACATTTCTGGCCAGGCTAGCTAGCCTCAAACCCCAATCCTCCTGATCTCAGTCTATTACTGGCATGAGCCACTGGCACTTGGCAAAAACTGTATTTTTAATTTCTAGGAATACTTTTTTTCTGACTGCTCTTTATTTTTCATAACAAATTCTACTTTTTGTATGATTCTCTATTCAATGAAGCTTCTCTCAGCATAACACTAATGATTTTTTTAAGAATGTTTCTTTAAAAAGAAACATACTTTTACTTTCTTTAGTTACCTTCAGGATGAATTTTGCTTTTATTTGGTTCTTTTCTTTTATGTTTGTGTTGTTTTTTCAATTGTGTATTACTCATATTGTTTGATCTAAGTACAAGTGAGTCCTCAATTAATTAGTATGGGGACATGGTGGGAATATGGGGTTTTGATGGACAATTGATTTAGTATCCATCATGAGAAAATAGGTGGGGATGTGCCCATAATCAAGTAAAAAGGGGAGGATGGGCTCATTTGCAGAATACCAAAGGCTTGATTCTGGAGGCATGAAGCACAGTTAGATATCTCTTACTGGTTTATGGGGATGCATTCATTTGAATGCTTTCATTTTATCTCTAGCCCTAGTAGTCTTTTTTTTCTTTTTTTCCACTTTCTTTTTTTTTAATTTATTTATTTATTTTTTATTTGTGAACATACTGTACAGAGGGGTTACAATTACTTGGGCAGGATAATGCGTACATTTCTTACCAAGCATTGCAGCCTCCTCCTTTG
>NW_012267283.1:1589685-1673770 GCF_000151885.1 Dipodomys ordii | reverse complement strand
TATCTCAATGTTGTTTTGATTTGCATTTCTTTTATGGCTAGGGATGTTGAACATTTCTTCATGTGTTTATTGGCCATCCTTCTTTCTTCTTCAGAGAAGTTTCTTTTTAAGTCTTTTGCCCACTTGTTTATTGTAGCCCTAGTAGTCTTGATCTTGATTATATACAAAAGACTTTTTTCTCATCCCTTCTTTATCCACTCTCATCTTAGGAGAGTTCACTGATGCGGGTATATGCTAGTAGGGCCATCTCATTTGCTGTATTTTAGAAATGAGTTCACATTGCTTAGAAAGCTTTTAAATCAATTTTTGTTTGATATCCAGTGTGAACTTGATGTATCATTTGATGAATTTTGTAACAGGCCTAAAATGAGTCTACACAGGCCTAAACTATTCTCAAGTGAACCTTTAGAATTAGCTTGAAGCTAAAACTCTTAAGTTCACTGCAGACATACTGTCTTTTTTAATTCTGAATTTTCACTTTCCTGTAGAACCTAAAATAACTCGTCCTCCTATAAATTTAAAGATCATAGAAGGATTAAAGGCAGTTCTACCATGTACAACCATGGGCAACCCCAAACCAGCAGTATCCTGGATTAAGGGAGACAGCACTCTCAGGGTAAGTGACCACTGTGTCAAAAATGTATACAAGATATGCACTTTAAAATACAAACATCTCTTCAACTCTCAAATTATGTGCCTACAAATGTTCAGTACAAATTTTCTTCCATATATTTAAACAAAACCTACATATTCCAATTTTTATTTATGTAAACTCTGTAGCATTCTACTTGAAACTGGCTAGCGGGGAAAGGTGATAGAAATGAGCAGCGTCAGAATGAAAAAGAAAGCAAAGCCAAAGTAAGGCTAGTCTCTTTTTTGTTGGTTGTTTTTTTTATTGAATCTTTTTAACATCCAATATTTGAATATTAGAGGGTAAAGCAGATGGAACTTCCTATTTTACCCCAACCTTTTCTGGCTAATTATTATATTGCAACATGTTTGCTTCTTCCTACCATGACTGACCTAAAAATAAGAAAAGAGCCTCTAGTTCCATCCAATCATGCCCAACACATTCCATGGGAAATGAAAAAGTATCAACATATGTCAATTAATTGAAATAAACTACAAAACTGATTAGAGTTGTTTTATTTAAAGTAAATGGCACCTGTTTTCAATCATACTGTGCGCAGTTCTCTAATTTTCCTTTTGTTTTAAGTTTCATTACATTTCCTTAATGCCTATAATCCTAGCTACTCTGAAGGCTGAGATCTGAGGATTTTGGTTCCAGGTCAGCCCAGACAGATACCTCCAAGAGACTCTTCTCTCCAATTTATCAGCAAAAAGCCAGAGATGAACTTAGGACTCAAGTGGTAGCATGCCAGCCTTGAGTAAAACAGCCAAGTGAAAGCACAACCCGAGTTCAAAACAAACAACAACAAAAGTGGGCTCTTTATATGTTCCTTAATTTCAAGTCTTAAAAAAAATTGTCATAATTTAACTCCAAAGAGTAGTTTTCATATTGTTTGTGGAATTTTCCAACATTTTGAAGGAAATAGATTCTCATAAGGATACAATGTAAGGTGTATAGTAAGTATGATAGTTAAAAATAATACTTTTATTGTTTAAGTATTTTTAATTTTTTTGTTCGGTAGAGATTTTGAGATTTGGATCTGTCTGACTTTCGTGGGGGTAATTTGTTATTTAGGATTTTGTTTATTTATTTGTTAATGAGAATTGAACCCAGGGTCTTCTGAATGCTAAGAATATACTCTACCACTGAGCTCCATTCTGAGCACATAAAAGCAATGCTTTTAATTAAACCAAATGGGACGTGACTTTTAGGAAGTTAAGATAGCCCTCCTGTTTTTATGAGAAAATATTTTTTAAAAGTAATATTATCTTGCTTGGTTCTAGTGGCTCATGCTTGCGATCCTAGCTACTCAGGAGACTGAGATCTGAGGGTCGAGGTTTGAAGCCAGACTAGGCAGGAAAGTCCATGAGATTCTTAACTCCAATAAACTACCAAAAAGCTGAAACTGGAGCTGTGGCTCAAGTGGTAGAGCAATAGCTTTAAGCAAAACAAGATCAGTGAGAGTATGCAAGCTCTGAGTTCAAGCTCCAGAACTGGCACACTTATAGATAAAAAAAAGATATATTATCTCATGAGATCATTGTGCTCGTTGATTTAGGTAATCTTTCACAATCTCAGTATTGTATGTTAGATATAACAAAGGCTCAATCTAACCAAGGTTACCGTTTTGATAACAGTAATTAATGGTGCTGAGTTGACGAGCTATGGCAACTGTATCCTCTGTCACAGATATTCTCCATTGCATATTCTTGTCTCCGGCAGGAGAATTCCCGCATTGCAATCCTTGAATCTGGGAGTTTAAGGATTCACAATGTGCAAAAAGAAGACGCAGGACAGTATCGGTGTGTGGCAAAGAACAGCCTGGGGACAGCCTATTCCAAATTGGTGAAGCTGGAAATTGAGGGTAAGAACCTGTGTGCCTTCCTATTCCATGTGATCAGAGCCTTGCACTTTACCGGAAAAGCTCTATTAGGGCCTAAGAGAAGTGTTAAGGAAAGACATTTCCACGAACATAGAAGTCATATTCTCTATGTTGCCCACAATTACTGGTAGCTTTCATCATCACACCCTAAATTTAGTATAATATTAAAACAACAGAACAGAACTTCTTCCTGGCTTGGATAATTATCTCTCATTTGCAAATTTGAGGATAACAATTTTATCTGTTTTCCACACAAAAATGTAGGGAAGAAAAAAAGTATTATTTTTCAGGTTGTGTTCTGTCATAAGGAATGGAGAAAACTGAAATGATGCATTCAAAACATATAGCAATGAGAGGAGACTTGGATCAATATCCATTGTGTACCTAAATGTGAATACTAAAACAAAGCACCTTTCTACAACTAATTAGAGGTCATAAAAGCTCATATGGTTCTAGGCTGGGTATTGGTGGCTTATATCCGTAACCTAGCTATTCCAGGAGGCTGAGAGCTCATGATCACAGTTCAAAGTCAGTCTGGAAAGACAAATCTGTGGAACTCTCATCTCTAATTAACCAGCAAAAAAGTGAGCTATATCTCCTCCAATGCAAAAAAAAAGGTAAATGAGAGAGAGAGACGTAGTACTAGCATGCGTGCACACACGCACACACACACACACACACACACACACACACACACACACACAAATAAGTTGTCAAAATGTCTTTTAGTCAATTGATTCAATAATTTGATGTGAAGTTTCTTGGTTGAGGAATCAAAATTCAGCTAGCTCTAAGTGTTTTATTCATGGGTTCATAGAATTTTTTTCCTATTTTACCAAAAAAAGAATAGAAACTATCAACATACTTACACTTGTAGCATAATCTAAGAATAAAGTCCTCTCCCCAAGTTTTAACATTTTTGGCTCTCACTTTTCTCATTTGTAAAATGGGGTTTCTTGGACTTAATGATTGAGTCTTTACAAAGACTCAATCGACCCTGGCTATAAGAATTGCCACCTTTTTTCCACTTTTTTCATCTGATTGATAAAATGATAGACTATCATCACATGTCAGCACAGATAGCAGGTCAAGCAGAAAAGGCTTCACTGATTCTCCAGAATGTTTGATCCATCCCATTCCGCTTTCTGCCCAAATTTATACTTTCTTGTACCTTCTCCTTCTCACCCCTGCAGTTTTCTACTTGCTCTAATAGGTGAATTTTATTTCTTGAAAGAACTGTCCTTTTTCTTACAAGCCTTCATGATCTCATTTCCCACATTTTCCTCTAATTGAAGCAATTTTTTAGTTATATTATTGGATCAACTGTTGATTAAAATTTCTATTAACCTTTCATGGTAAAGAATAAAACTGGTGGCACCAGAAATCAAGAAATACAAAAAGATCTGTTGTTGAGTGCTACTGGCTCATGCTACTTAGATCTCAGGAGTCTGAAATCTAAGGATTGCAGTTTGAAGTCAGCCCAAGCTGGAAATTTTGTGTGATTCTTATCTTCAACTAATCACCCAAAATAGCTGGAGGTAAAGCTCTGGCTCAAAAGGTAGAGTGCTAGTGGGACAGAGCCCAGACCCTGAGTTCAAGCTTCAGTACCAACGTACAAAAAAAAGATCTATTGTCAGCAGAGTTGCTGTAATTATCAATGCTACTTAGAAGATTAGTATATAAGTGCTGTGACTTTTTTCAGTGAAATTAAATAAAATGCAAACACATTCAGACACACTGAGCATCTGCTTAGATTCAGAATTGCCTTGAAGTCTATGTAGAAGGATACAGAATTCATGCTATACATTAACTCTAGCCCATTTAGATTATTTGGAGTCCAGTTACACAAATAAAATTTCTCTTGCTAATTAATTTTTAAATCATTTTGATCAGTAAAACTAATTCTACCTTTTTTCTTCCTCCTAGCTAAATGATTGTGCTTATTGCTATAACAGTAAATAGGTGCTAGAATTTTATTAAACATTACTAATACGGTGAGCCTATATCATTTAAATTTCCTCTAAGAGTAGGTAAGATGACCATTTTATCTCTCATATCTATTTTTGCCTTCTTTAGTCCCAATTAAAATGTGATCTGCTTAGCACAGTTGCTTAAGAAATATAAACTACTACAATTTAATCACAATTAGTTGTGATTAAAACATAAAAAATTCAGCAAATTTGACTCTGAAGGTTCTGGAAGGTTGATTTCTACTTAAAGAAACAGTTGAGAAATTCCTATAAAATAAAATACAGATATGATTTAAATAAAGGGCTACTTCAAACTATCACACACAAAAGGTGAAAATGTAATAAAGAAATGACTAGGAGAACCCCAAAATGCCTTCAAATGCCTGCTGGCTTGGCAGCGGTGGGAGCAGAAGGGGAGATGTACCATGGTCAGTCAGGGCAGCTGCGTTTATACCATAGTGTAACGCGGCAAATTACGTACAAGATGAATGTTTTTCATCAGAACTCCATAATGCTGCTTCACTCTGTACTATGTGCATTACGTATGGATATGCCAGGGACAGACAGGGCTTTGTCAATGACAGTCTCTCACAAAGATAAACACGCCAGGCATGCTACCACCCTGGTACACAGTGTTAACTAACTACTCTTAGCTGTCATAACAAATATGAAACCAGAAACACCCTATCCCAGGGGAATTAGACTCCTTTCCTACATACTATCCGCAGGCTTCTCTCTCTCTTTGAATAACAATATAAAGATCTTTTACCCTTCTCTCTGGCCTCAAAAATTCCTACTGTGACATACAGAGCTCCTGATGGAACCACCTAACTGAAGATGGTCCAACATGAATGGCTTTCTATAAGGAAATGCTAATCTTTGCTAGTGATTAGCTAACAATTAAAATGTTATTGATGCTACATGGTTTATTTTATTTAATCAGTCAGAAACCACTTTATAAAACTAAGGAACAGAGAGGACAGCTAACTTCCACCTGGCCACAGAGATAACGATGGCTGCCTCTTCTATTAAAGAACAAAACAGTCCTGTGACATTGTCAAGAATGGAAGTGAGCCCAGCACGGGTGGTTCACACCTGTAATCCTAGCTACTCAGAAGCTGAGATCTGAGGATCACAGTGTGAAGCCAGCCCCTATAAGAAAGTCTGTGAGACTCTTATATCCAATTAACCACCACAAAGCTAGAAGTGGAGCTGTGGCTCAAGTGGTAGAGTGCTAGCCTTGAACAAAAAAGCTTAAGGACAGGACCCAGGACCTGAATTCAAGCCCCAAAACTGGTACCCACTCCCTCCCCCCCAAAAAAAGAGAACGGAAATGAGGGAAGAAATTTGAATTCTGTAAATGAGGAAAAGAATGATTGCTGAGAGGAGAGCGAGCGAAAGGGAAAAAGAGAAAAAGAGAGAGAGAGAAATAGACACAGAGAGAGAACACAGACACAAGATTTTCAATAAACTTTACAGAGAAGGGACAAGAACCAACAAGGAAATTGTTTTTAAAAATAACTGAAGATGTTGAAACTTTAATGAGAAGGAAAACTTGGCCATACAGGAGAGCATAAAAACATGAAAGAGAATGTGGGTGGTGATTTAGTACACACAAGGGTGCTTCCAGAGGCCAGATGGAACCATAAACTTTATGTGCAGGGTGACCACATGTTCTGATTTTCCCAGGACACTTCTGCTTTACACCTGTTGTCCTGGAATAGAATCTTTCTTTTACTTGCAAAAGTATCAAGCTTTCCATGATAAATTATATGGTTACTTAGGCAGGAGAGATTATTCTTCCTTGTAATGGGAAAAAGGGAGAAGGCACATTTTCCAGTCTGAACCAGTTCATAAACTGGGTGAATGGAATTTGAGAAAGCTCTGTTCTCATGGTCTCTATTTCCTCTAGGAAGTAGAAAGCAGGATTATCTTCTGTAAATACTTCTGTAAGGGGGCCATGGGAGGGGGGCAGGGATAAAGGGAGTGGAAATGGTTTTAAAATAGCTGTGGGATGGGAGAGATGACTCAGAAGAGAAGTAGGATTGTGAAGCAATGTTAAGGTCTTAGTAGAGTCAAGATCATGAATATGGAGGGACATTGATCTGTATGGTAGCCTCTGCCAACACGTCTTGCTCTTACTCTTTAGAAAGAGTAGCAATCTAAATAGAAAGTCAAGAGATAAGGATTAGAGTTTTACCAGAAAGTAAAGTAAGGCAAAGGAGACTAATACAAGGGACTGAAACAACCAATCATGGGATTTTTTTTAATGTACCTAAACCACTTAAGAATTAAATATCACACAGATACATATATATATATATATATATATATATATATAAAATATGGGTTTAAGTCTCTGATTAAACACTATAGTTCTGATGTTATGACAGACATGATAATATGAAAGTCTGCCTACTTATGAAATAAACATGTGTTAACTTCTAAAAACATTCACCATATCTGTGATATGACTCTGGTTCACTGCTCTGAGCCTCTCTAACCAGTTGTTTCCCCGTCTCTAACTAGAGATAAAAGTAACACCCATATCTTAGGTTGTTATGATTGCTAGTTAATACAGGATATAGTAACATTATAGAATTGTTTGCTGCTTTTAGTCCATGTACTTCATTCAGTAAGTACTTGTTTGGGGGCTTACCATGTGCAAGATCCTATTCTAAATGGTTTAGCAACACTGGTTACCAATATAATAGGTCCATAATAAAAACCAATTTGAAGAACAGCATATGAAATACATTAGGGTATATACTTGACAGGAAGGTCTCTGTTGTTTCCCAAATCTATAGTTATCTAGAATGACAAACTTTCTTCCAAAAAGATTCTCTATCTTACAACCTGGGGGCTCTTTCTCTGGATAATGAGCTACTGCCTCAGGTAGTTCTGGGGAAAGAACTTCATACAGGATGTGACTAGACACATCGTTTTTTGTCTGATGTGCCAGAAAAACTTGCATGACAGATTTCAGATTCTAAGGTGCTTATTTTATCCTCTTTCATCATATCTATAATCACTGCATGGAACCATTAGTTTCTCAAAATCAACACTTGGTCCTTAATTGTACTTTTCAATATCTCTAAAATTGAGATTTGTCTGGCAGGTGCTAAAGGCCCCATACCTGGTTTGTGGCTTCCACACTTTAGTACGATCATTCTTTAAATGTCTCTTAATAGAATGAATATAGAATGGTAAAATGAAAATGAACCAACCATATTATCTAATAAGCCTTCTGAATTTATCCAGAAATATTCCTTTGGCTTGTGTCTATTTTTTAAATTAGGTACCCACAGAAAAGAAAGCACCATTTTCAGTAGAGTGACTCCAACCACACTTTTTCTACCTCCAAAGATTATATTAGCCACATACTAGTTTTGCTAGGTTGAAAACAGAGACTAAGTTGCTTTCCAGAGCTTTATAGTAGAAATTTTCTTCCAAGGGACAGTCTTGACTTTTTCCACTGTACTCTACATTTTATTTTAGGCATGGTGCATATCTAAAGTGTTTCACTTATACATCTGAAACAGTTTTCTCCTGAATACCTTTAAAAACCAGGATGGCTGATACTCAGTGCTGATGGAGATAATCATGGAAGTACAGGCAAAAAGGGGAAGGAAGGCTGGGTTTTCACTGAGAGACTGCTATGGTGGTTGCTTTAGACAACCTCAGAAATATAAGATTGATTTTGTGTTTCTGTGATTTACCAGTGGCATAAGCCCCTTTGCAAATACATGTTTAATGAACACTAATACCACAAAAAAATTGCTTTTCTATTATTAGGGGTCTTTGTTATAAGTTTTTTAAATCATTAGAAAAGATTCATTGACCATGTTCAAACAAATATCTATTTTTTCTTTGTGTTTTTTTTTTTTACTTAGACTGACAGAATTGTGTTTATTTGGGGCTGAATATGGAGCTTACCACATTCTGTAAATATCATGTTAAGATGAAAGACTAGTTGATTATAGAAACTCGTTGAATGTAGATTTCATAAAACCCAAATTAAAATAGATTGATGTTGCTCTCTTTTAATGGCATTTTCTGCTATGACCTTGTTTAACCTTGGGGTTTTAAGCCATTGAGAAAAGGTTGGAGCCAGGTGAGGGTCATCTATCACCCCTCACCAGTGAGAAGTGATAGCTTTCATTCATACCAAGTGATAAATAAGAGCAGAATGGGGCTAGAAGCAGAACAAAAAAGAGAATAGAGTCATTCTAGGTTGCATTGCTGTAGGCTTTCTTAGTGTTATATAAAAGTCCTGGTCATGGAAATTTTGAAAAGTGGCATCCAACCTCAACAAATAGGAAAGGAGTTTGGAGAGGAAGGAGGGAAGGCAAGCCATGTGCAAAATTCAAGTGGCCTCAGTATATGAGACTCCATTGTTCATTAGGGTACCTGAGCGCTGGTGGATCCTTTTCTTTGCAGTCTGCATACCCTCTTATAGCTGACCATATCTATTAAGAAGCCTATTTTCTGAAGATTTGTGAATGTATGTGGCATATATGACAACAACTAGACTCAAAAAAGGCAACAATGAAGCACAATTTCTACCTATCTATATAATTCTCTCAGAAGGAATGTACCCACATGACTAAAAATCATCAGTACTGTTTCAAAATGATAAACTTCTGGCAGTCTTCTGCCCTAGAGATTAAATTTTCTTGTTGCATCTACAAAAGTAGGAGCAAACATGTCATGTTTACACCACATTTTATTTGTTTTTCCCCCCTTTGTTTGTGCTGCAGCTCTTAATATGACAAATGCCACAGAGCGAGGTATTTAACCCCCACGTGTGCTGTGATGTAGCTTTAATACATTTGCAGTGGTCCTGTTCTCGGCATCAGTCCTCCTTGCTTGATGCCACTAACAGGTTTGACTTGTTGTCATGAATACATTGTGTATTTTAAACCAAGAGAAAAACTTGTGAACCTCTGATATCCCTAGAGGTTATCACTGGGAAACCTAAATCTGCATGGTTTGATAGCCTGCATGCTCTAAAAGAGTTTGACCCCTTGGCTTTGATTGCAGGGGACATTTTATTGTGGTTTCACCTACAAAGTTCTGGAACACTTTCAGGGAAGAATGTTAAAGAAGTCTTTTCAGTTGAAGACTTGCCACTCAAGTCTCCTTGGAAACAAAAAGTAATATAATAATTATAATACTAAGGAGATAATCCTTCGGGGTCAAAAGAGAATTAGAATCTCTTAAAGGCAGTGTTGAAGAAGTGTGCCGGACAGTCATTCATGGCTTAGTAAAATGTTGACGTGTTATTGTTTGAAACAAAAAGGGTTTTGTTTTTGCTTTGAATTTCTTTTTTTTAATTGTTATTGTAAAGGTGGTGTACAGAAGGGTTACGGTTACAGAAGTCAGGTAATGAGTATATTTCTTTTTGAACAGTGTCAATCTTTCCCTCTCTCCTCTCCCAGTTTTTCCTCCTGCCTCCCGCCCAAGTAGTGTAGTGCATTTTCAACAGTGTCTAGTGAGTATCACTGCTGCATTTGCTTACTCTTTGTCCCACCATTTCTGTGCTCCCCAATCTCCTTCCCCAAAAAGATAAATTTACAAACAAGATAAAAGGTACAAAACAAAACAAAAACAGGCACAAAGGAAAAAACCCTCGTTTCCATTTCTTGGAGTTCATTTTGATAACTGTAATTTTATATGATCTTATGCTCATAGCCATTGAGCATGTGTGATCCTCTCCTAAGAATATCCTCCTTTAGTTCACTGTGTGAATGTCTAGAGACCTGTATAATTTATCATGTCTAAATGTATTTTTTGTCTTTTACCATCCAGTATGTTTACTTATAGATTTATAGGTACATTCTAGATACTACAAATGAGAGAAACCATGCAACTTCTGTTTCTTTGAATGAAAAGTTATTGTGGCTTGAAACAGACATACTCTAACTGGAGGAAAATTTTAATTTCATTTTTCAAATATTTAAATGATATGTACATACATACTCAAATAAAGAAGTTTCTCTTCTTTTTTCTCTGTAATGAATTAATTTATCCCAACAAGATGCTCTGAGCAATGCTCTAGGCAATAAAAGGCAGAAAAGGCCAAATTTGTCTTCACTGGGCCTAATTTCAAGATGTAAATTTCATGTACTCAGACTCATGCAAATGGTTTGGAAAGCTATTTAAAATCTGTGGCAAATGGGGATTTAAAATGCTTTTACATTCAGTTATTTACTTCAAATATCAAGTACATAACCTGGAGAATTTAATTTGTCCATTTCTGCAAACAAAAACTATGCAAAACATGATTTGGTAGGGGAATTGAAGGTACTGGTTAATGACCTGAATTCTAGATCTTTAAGAAAACACCATGGGCTCTTGAGTCTGGAATTAACTTTGTAAATCTTGGCTCTTCTACCTCACACTTTTAGTAGATTACTTAATCACTTTGTGCAACAGTTCCCCAATTTACAAGTTGAATTATTTACCTCAATTTACAATTTGAATTATCTACCTCAAAATTATTGAATGATAAGCTTTGATAATATATTATGTCTCTTGCAAGACTCATCAGCACAAGAAAAAAACATTCAAATAATGATCATCAATATTATTTCTAGGGCGCACTCTAACTTCTGTGACATAGGAACAGTGATAGAAGAATTAGTCACGGCAATTATAGCTCCCTTTTCCAGTTGTCATCTTTAGCTTGGAGGCAGAAGCAATAAAGTCCAATGGAAAGAAAAACTACATTTTTTGTACATTTTTATTGTAAAAATACGGTACAGAGGAGTTACAGTGGATGGCGGGGGAAAAACTAAATTTTTGTCTAAAATAGAATGTACTTTTTTGGTGTGTGTTAGTACAGGGGCTTGATATCAGGGCTTCAAACTCCTATTTGACTTTTAATCATGGTTGCTATTCAACCACTTAAGCCACAGAAAAATCTTTGAGACTTCCAGCATTTTGCTATTTATTTGGAGATAAGAGTCTCAGTCTCTTGTGCTGGAAAGGTGGCTCAGTGGTAGAGTGCTTGCCTTGCATGCATGAGGCCCTGGGTTCAATTCCTCAGCACCACATAAGCAGAAAAAGCCAGAAGTGGTGCAGTAGCTCAGGTGGTACAGCACTAGACGTGGGCTCAAGAGCTGTGGGTCAGTGCCCAGGCCCAGAGTTCAGGCCCTACAACCGACAAAAGAAAAAAAAAAAGAGTCTCAAGGATTTTTTTTTTTATGTTCAAGCCGGCTTTGAGCTATGATCCTCAAATCTCAGCTCCTGAATAGACAGGATTATGGGTATGAGCCAACAGCACCCAGCTAGAAATCATTTATATTAACTATCAAAAGAATCTGGTGTAGCCGGGCGCCAGTGGCTCATGCCTGTAATCCTATCTACTCAGGAGGCTGAGATCTGATGATCCCGGTTCAAAGCCAGCCAGGGCAGGAAAGTCCGTGAAACTCTTATCTCCAATAAACCACCAGAAAACCAGAAGTGGCGGCATAGCTCAAATGGTAGAGCACTTGCCTTGAGCTGAAGAGCTGAGGGACAGCACTCAGGCCCAGAGTTCAAGCCCCAGGACTGACAAAAAAAAAAAAAAAGAATCTGGTGTAGAGCCTCATTTATTTTGTGGGTAAGGAAACTTGAGACCAGACAAATAATTGTGCAAGTTAGCACAAGAGCTTGGATGTATTGATTTTTTTTTTTGGATGTATTGATTACTATGCCAGGCATCTTCCACTTATTCATTCTTAATTATTTCCTTTTCAATTGTATAAATCAGTGTTCTGGAGAACTCACATGCATTATGGGCATTAATTAGACCTGGTGTTGATCCTAGTTACTAGTTACTAGTTAACACAAGGTTGGATAAATTTATTTGACCTCCTTTATTTGACCTCTATTTCCTCCTTTCTGAACTGCAGGCAGTATTTCTGAGAGCACAGGGTTCTTAAAATGGACTGAGCATACCTACAGCATCTACATCATAGCTCTTTGATAAACGTTGGGCGATGGTATTATTGGCTGTAGTTTACCTTGTTATAAAGCTGATGACTTCTATTCAAAGACTACTACCGGTTAGGTTTCTCAGATTTCATAAACAGAATGTCAGCATTACCAACTGCTCTTCTAGTTTCCAAACACATAAATCTACCCTCAATCAACAATGCTCTGTACTTACATTCTTGGTACTTGTTAGAGATTACAATTTAAGTTTGGCCCCAGAGTGACAAGTGAAATAGGGAAGTGTATGCAAGGACTCGTATGAAAATGTAAGTGTATCTCTAGTGAAAAACAGGAAAAGAAGCTATTTGGGGGCATCCTGTGCAGGAAATAATGACATACATACAACAACTTAAGCATGAAAACCACTTAACTATATATCCTGAACTTAAATAATTGCAGCACTATTTTCTGAAAATTTTGTTGGAAATATTGATCATTCTATCATTTACTGCTCCTCAATAAACCTTAAGTGAGAAACCGCTTTAGAAAGGATGGCTTTCCTTTAACATTTGCCTACTTCTTGTATTGAGCATTGTAGACCTCACTTTCTTATACTCTTATTTTCCCCTTTCTCTTCCTGGTGTGTATCCCAGTGTTAAATCTGAAGCATAGTTGTAGCCTTGTCTCATGATCATATTACTGATTACACCCATGTTGAAACCTCTCTAGAAGGAGACTGAATTATCTAACTGATGGATGAATGGAACTCTTTCTTCAAGTGGTTCTCAAATATTAGTGTGTATCACAAACATTTATAGATTCCCCCCCCCCTTATTGTGCTGATACTGAGGCTTGAACTCAGGGCCTCATGCTCTTCCTTAGCTTTTTTTGCATCATGTAGATGCTCTACCACTTGAGCCTCACTTCTTCTTCTGGCCTTTTGTTAGTTAACTGTTAAATTTGTCTGTCCAGGATGACTGTCCACAGTCCTCAGGTCTCAGCCTCCTAAGTAGCTAGGATTCTAGACACAAGCTACTAGGGACTAGCAGATCTTAAAAGACATGACTTCAGGATATATTTCCCAGAAATTCAGGTTCTATAGGTCTGTGTTAGCAGTGTTCAGAAATACTGCAAATTATCCTTCAAGGAAGTTAACTGTACTTTGAGAAGCATTCACCTAAAATGTCTACTTGTAACGTTTTTATTCTATATGAATCTCAACAATCTAAACAGTTTATCCACAGATAGTAAGACATAAGTGTTAGGATAATTTTGAATTTATTTATTTGTTGAGTACCCATTATGTTCCATTGAATGAATTAACTCTTAAAGATACATAGAAAATTTAAGACATGTGTATAAGTCAGCTTTCTATTACTATGCCAAAATCCCTGTGGTAATCAACTTAAAAAGAGGAAAGGTTTATTTTGACTCAAAGCTTCAGAGGTTTCAGTGGACAGTCACTTGGCCTTGTCACCTCGGGCATGTGTCAGAACATTACACCATAGAGGGAGCATGCGGTAGAGGAGGCTGCTGACATCACGGCAACCTGGCTGTTCACCTCAGGGTAGTCTGGAAGCAAACAGCATTCAAGATATCCTCCAACGTTAAAAGGGGTTTCCCAATTTAGTAAGGTGGTAGACATGCAAACAACTAGTTTCAATAGTTGAAGTGTTATATATTTGCAAAGGACAGAGGAGGAGGCAGTCTTCAAGAAGTGAGGTCTAATAGTGTTTTGATGAAGGTCTGCTTATGGCATGAATCCAATGCCAATGCAAGAGGAAACAGAAATTCATTATGTGCACAGACAGACTAACACTAACTTGTAGCCAAGAAGACAAAATAAACTATGGAGTTTCGAACATAATCTTTTAGTCAATGACCTGTGACTTGACTCACAGACTAATTTTGAGAATCTCTTCAATGGTATCCTTTCTTCCATACCAATGGACAGAAAGATAGCTCTAATCATGTCAGCATAGGAACCTATAGTTGGGAAGTATGTGATGTTATAGAATTCAGAATCTCATCTGAAAATGTTCTCAACCCCAGGATGGAGTTCCTAGGTGTTCATGCCTATAATCTTTTATCAGCGAGATACTGATACCAGGGGGATCATCGTTCCAGGCCATCCCAGGCAAAGAGTTCATAAGACTCCCATCTCAACCAATAAAAGATAGGCATCTTGTGCATATTTGTCATCCCAACTGTGGGAAGTATAAACAGAAGAAGAGCAGTTCGGCTGGGCACCCGTGGCTCACGCCTATAATCCTAGCTACTCAGAAGGCTGAGATCTGAGGATCGTGATCTGAGGATCAAAGCCAGCCCAGGCAGCAAAGCCCATGAGACTCTAATCTCCAATACACTATTCAGAAAACAGGAAGTGGCACTGTGGCTCAAGTGGTAGAGCACTAGCCTTGAGCTGAAGAGCTCAGGGGCAGCGCCCAGGCCCAGAGTTCAAGCTCTATGACCAACAGAAAAATAAAAAGAATAGCAGTTCAGGACAGCCTAGATATAAATATGAATCTATGAAAAACAACCAAAGCAAAAGATATGGCTTAAATGGAAAAGTATCTACCTAGTAAACATAAGGCTCTGATTCAAACCACATGAATGAATGAATGAATGAACAAAATAAAACCAATGTTTCCCACCCAAGTTACTTTAGGATGACAGCCCTTGAGATTATAATTACTGTTTCTTTCTTCAACTAAAATTTCTGGTTAGCTTAAAAAAAGAAAGGTTTAGCTTCTTGAATGTTGTTAGGACACAGCTACCTTCTTGAGCTTAGATCAAAAAAATTATTTTGACAAATACCATAAGGTGTTGGTATATGTACCTCAATTACATAAAATTAGAGTTTGGTAAATAGTACATGGGACTTTCTATACTAGCTTCGTAATTCCTTTGTAAATCTAAAACTATTTCCAAAAAAAAAGAAAGAAAGGAAGAAGAAAGAAAGAAAGAAAAGAAAAGAAGAAGAGAAAAATAGGAGAAAGAGAGAGGAAGAAAGGAAGAGGGTTTGGAGAAAGGAAGGGAGGGAGAGAGGAAGAGAACGGTGTTAGGAAGGAAGGAGGGAGGGAGGAAGGAAGGAAGGCAGGCAGGGTTAGAAAGACTTCAAGACTTCAGTCCTAGTAATTAAGCAGTTTTAGCATCTCCTCCCATCAAAACATGCAGATGGATTTTTTTTTTAAAGAATGAAAAAAAAGTGATCCAGAACTGAAGTCCACCTTTTTGTTAGCTAATCATTAAACTTAATTTTTCAGAATCAATTTCTCAAAACTATTCTTACTAGTTGCTGTCTCCACAGCTCAGATTAAAAAAAGAAAGAAAGAAAGAATAAAACCTAGGGAACTTTGGGAGACCCTAGTCTGACTTACTTGGTAAACATTTCTTGCTCATACTCATTAGTCACCAACTTATTTACAAGCTAGAAAAATGTTATTATGTCAAAGGCCACAGAAATGTTTCTAACCCAAGCCACTTTAGAGAATCATGATCTCATACAGGCTGTGGTCTTTCCTTTGAGGAGTCCAGAGAGTTCTGCTTTTGAGGGGCATGTGTCTGTGTTCTGTAAGAGTCTTTGCCTTCAGATCCTTCCAGAGCAGAGCCACAGTAGGTAAACTGTCCCATGCCCAGCTCTGCTTCAAAGGGGACAGAAATGTAAACAGTGACAACACACTAGGATCAAGTTTCTTTGCTTTAGCTGCCAAGAGTTAGGAAAGAGAAGCCAGGTATTTATTTAGATTGTTCATTATTACTGTCTTATTATCTTTTAGTAACTGGAAAACAAAAGAAGGATCTGTTCCAAAATCAAGTGCCTCATCTGGTCACTTTTCCAATGTTTCCTGTCACCTTTTTCCTTAAATAAATAATAAAAAATACATACACAACAATTTAAAGGATTCTTTTTGCTGTGAATAGTGCTTGTCTAATTACAAGCATCTACTATTCAACAATTTTTAAAAAATACAATGCTAAAAGTGATCATCTGATTAAGAACCTATTCAAATAATAGAGATTAACATCTCTGATTTACCAACATGATCTGAAGAAGAAATTTATCTTTTTTCTGAGTAATTGCTATCTTTGACCATTCAGTTTAAGATTGGAGTTGGCTACATGCTTTTAACACCTAGAAAAAGGGCATTTGACATGTTTAGCATCTTAAGTTGTAGAGAGTGATGGTAGATTGACATTGAAAAAATAAATAAAATAAAATGAGAGGGCTGGGAAGGTGGCTCAGTGGTAGAGTGCTTGCCTTGCATGACTGAGGCCCTGGGTTCGATTCCTCAGCACCACATAAGCAGAAAAAGCCGGAGATGGTGCTGTGGTTCACGTGGTAGAGCGCTAACCTTGAGCTGAAGAGCTGAGGGGCAGCACCCAGGCTCAAAGTTCAGGCCCCATATCAAAATAAAATAAAATATGAAATGAAATAAAATAAAACCATATCCCTTTGCAGTCAGTTGAAGGAACAGTTTTCATGGGTCAGAAAGATATATCCTAGAGACCAAAATAGGTCTGTGTGTGTATGCAAAGAGAGAAAGAGAGAGAGAGAGAAAGGGAGAAAGAGAATTTTCCTCCAGTGCTTTGTTTGGGTTTTGTAAACTGCTTTACCTAAATCATATAATTTAATCTTCCCAGTTCTGTGATTTAGGGGTTAATAACTATATTTTTGGAATGAAAAAGCTGAAGTTTAGAGAGGTTGGGAAACAACATAAATCAAAAAGCTAGTTAGCAGTAAAGCTGGAATTAAAACATAGATCTACCACCTAGATAGTTAAGAGTGTTACATATAAATGCAAAGAAGTACCTTATTAATAAGATTTAATATTCCAATTAGTGAGCTTGTCCTCAGAAAAAATCCTGGAGCACCAGACAATACAGTTTCCCTTTAAGATATTATAAGGAAAATTCTAAACAATTAGTGAAATGATAGTATGAATTTAAAAATAAAACAATCTTTAGAACATTTTAAAAAGCATAAAAAACTTCTTCAGAATGTTTTATATACACGAAATAATTTTTTTACCTTGATATATATACTTCATTTTAGGAATTTTTAGAAGTCAGATGAATCTTTAATACCATCACTAAATGAATTCTCACAAAGTAATAAAAAACTGAGAACACTGATATTCAAAAGTAGACCCAAGGCCAACTTAAACTGAGAAGCACTCATGCCTTTCTATTTTGAGAAGTTATTTTGTATCACTTATAAACGTTCTATTTTAATTTTCTATTTCAGTAAGTTTATACTGTGGAAGAAAACTAAATTACATTTATAATTACAGTCAAGAGTAAGAAAAAAGACCATTTTTCTCCTTTATTCATATTTTTAATTATGACCTTTCTTTTTGAATATTGGCCCTCTTAGCAGAAATAGCCCACAATCAACTCTCCATAGGTTCAACTTGGTATTAGCTTTATTTTCTAATGACTTCTTTAACTTTGTCAGTTTGTCCTCTGTGTGTGTGTGTGTGTGTGTGTGTGTGTGTGTATGTGTGTGTGTGTGTATGAGAAAGAGAGAGAGAGAGATATTAGAGCTGGACTAGAACTTAAACCTACAAGTTCTCTAACAGCTCTGATTATGTACGAGATAGAATTCACTTTTTTATTCAGGTCAGCCTATACTATGATCCTCCTGCATCCTGCTACAGTATACTCGTCACCATGCTCAGCCTTTTTTCAATTAATTTAGGTTCTCCCAAACTTTTTTTTCCCAGTTGGCCTGGAACCTTAGCACTCCAAGCTGCCTCCTGCATAGCAGGAGAACACATATGCACCACCACACACGGCTTGGTTAAAATGGAGTCTCGCAGACCTAGAATCACATTCTCAATCAGAGCCTCCTGTATAACTAGAATTACTGGCATGAGCCACTGGCACCCAACTCAATGTGGGCCTTATGTGATTTTGAAATTATACTGTCTGGTGCATATACATTAATTATTGTTGTAGAACTTCCTTTCAATCTTTGAGCAATGTTATCTTCTGATTAATACTTTTATAATAAATTCTTATTCATTTGACATTAATGTTGCTGCTACATTTTATTTTGACATTTCCCATTATTTTTCTTTCATTTTAGCCTTTTAGAATACAGCTTTGTTTTTAATAAATAAATATAGTAAATAGGTCTTTATACTTGCTCATAAAACTTGTGGGTTTTTTTAAAATAGAACTTTCTATTGTTTTTTTTTATCACATGTTCTATTTTCATGGTACTTCTTTTCTCTGCTTCCTTTTTGTTTCTTTTTAGCTTTCTAGTGGGTGAATTTAATTTTTTTAGATTTTACAATTTATCTCACTTAGATTTTGCCAATTTTGAAATAGTAGGTCATAATGCTATCTTTTGAACATGACTTTACATTTTTAATACACAAATGATAATCTAATTCTAATAAAGTTTAAAAGCATGTAGTATCGTCTCTAGTATTCTCAATGAAAGCAAGAATCTTATTCTGTATTGTCTCATCTAACATCATCTCCCATCAGTCCTGGTCATTCATTAAGTACTACCTAGCAGGAGATTAACAGGATTATAAATTGAGGCTAGATTGGGCAAAATATCTCTCAGCAAAAATACTGAGTGTGATGCTATTTACTTACAATCCTAGATGTGCTAGAGAGGCATAGGTAGGAGGAGGTAGTCTGAGACCAACCCAAAGGAATGACTCTGCCCAAAACTAATTAAAATAAAAAGGGGTGGGACATGCGTCAAGTGGGACGGTACCAGCCCAGGGAGCCCATGCCTCTGCTCACACTACCAACAAAGATTTAAAAATAAAAAAGCGATGTTTTATCCATCTAGAAAACATCTATCTCAAAAGTAGTTCACCAAACATGATGACTGCATAATGAATAGTTTCTTCTACATACATAGGCAAGCCAATGTGTACACATGTAGACACCTTGCTTATGTAGAAGCAATTTCGTAGTATGAGTTAATCATATAGCAGCACTTCTGAGCTTATTTTCCTAACCTTTATACTATTTGACATTACATGATAACTGACTTGCTCCCAATTATAGATAGATGATAGATAGATGAACTTAGTTTACCTGAAAACTCTCTGATATGCTCATATTCCTACATAACTCAAATTCTTCCCCACTATGACTTTGGCATTTGAATATTGCTCAAACTTCTCCAAAATATTGTTCTAACATTCTTCCAAGATAGGAATAGCCAGATCATATTTGGCTTCACCACTAAGTTCTGTTTGATTTATTTGCACATTTTTTTTCTCATAATTCCATTACCTGGAAAAAAGAAATCTTGCTACCACTAACAAACAACAAAGGTGCGATTCCATCTTCCTCCACCTACATAGCTAAATTCTAACTATTTTTTCTTGGTGCCCTGGCCCCAACACTTTTCCCCTTCTTTCTTTTCCCCTTCCCCCCTGACCCATCCCCTCAATCTTCCATTCACCCATTTCCTGGTTCTGATTTTGTTGGGCCTTGGCCTAGTCTTTCTAAAAATTTATATTATTTTGAGCTCTACATAGTCAAGGTTATAGTAAAGAAATGAACACATCAGATTCTATTCAGCACTATTCAACATAACCAAGATATGGAATCAGCCCAGCTCCCCTTCAGTGGACAATTAGATCAAGAAAATGTGCTATATATACACAATGGAATGTTACTCATCCATTAGAAAGAATGACATTGTATTGTTTGTAAGAAAATGGAAAGACTTGGAAAAAATTACATTAAGTGAAGTAAGCCAGGCTCAGAGAAACAAAGGTTGCATGGTTTCCATTTTCTGTGATAGATTATAGATGCAGTAGATAGAATGTACCTATAAATCTGTAAGTAAACACATTGGGTTGTATGCAAGAGGTTACAAATATATTCCATTTCTATCAGGAAATGTTGATAGCTCCACTTTTTACGCTATAGCAGTGCATGTCCTTTCTGTTCTCCAATCAACTGTTCTAGTCAATTGGATAGGAAACACTTTCTTTTTGACCTTTCTTAGAATTAAGTATCTGTCTCTCTCTCTCCCTCCCTCTCTCTCTCTCTCTCTCTCTCTCTCTAACACACACACACACACACACACGCGCGCGCGCGCGCGCGCACACACACACACACACACACACCATGCACAGTAAAATTTGGGGAGCCAAATCACCATAAGAGCAAAATGGATAAATATGAGTGTTGCAAATTCCCAATTTTAAGCAGGAACAATGAGCTAGTTAGTATTACCAGGAATTTAGGGCAGCTAAGTTGAACTTGGTCCTTGCATATGGTGAGAGAGAATTCAGACAAGCTCAAACACAGTAAAGTCAACAGGAAAGTTTATTACTAAAGGAATATGGCAGACAAAGAGAGCACGTGGCGTACACATTCTGCAACAAGACAGCACTTGAGCCCATCTAAACGTCATACACAATCTTCAGGGTAACAGAGGTGGGCCCTGGGTTAAAAAAGGAGAATTGGAGTGCTTGCAGAAGGCTTTCTGATTGGCAGATCTCCTTTCTGTTCCCTTAAGGTCATAGTACCAAAGATTTAGTGCCCTGACTTCCCTCATTTTTTTGTAGCCCCCTTTATCCATTTGTTGTCAGGCACGTTTTATCAGCTTATTCTGCCATCTGCAGGCCATATAGGCTGCAATTCCCTGATTGGCTGTTTTTCTACTAGCTCCCATCACTAGCTGACAGAACTGCAAGTAAAAACTTTTGTAAATTTATTTTCTTGGAAGCATTTAGAAATAGTCAGATTTATTACACTTAATGAATGTATGAGTTTTCATTCTGTGTACAATGGGAACTTGTAAGTTCCAAAGTCAGTAATCAAGCTGGGGAAGTGCAGCTATCAAGTCTGGAAACATGAAACTATTTCTCGGATTTTCATTCCTTCACAGTACACAACAGGAAATAAGTTTCATCAGTAGTATTTATGAGGAGACTAGTTTTAGTTTGTTTTGATTTAAAGATTATAAGAATATTACCTTTTTTATTCCTTTTTAAAGAACTGATCAAAATACATTGCTATAATTATAGTCAGCTTCCCATCAGTAAAAACATTTAATAAAATGGTGGATTACTAAGTCACATGAGCAATAAAATCAACAGATTTTAACATCAAGTATATCTATTGGTTCTACCTCTCCTACGGGGCCATCCTAAGAAAGCAAGAGGAAAATGCATTACTATTCCCAATGGTAGAGAACTTTAAATACTAACCCCAAGAGGGCTCTATCCCTACCCCACTAAAGAAGATTTACAATGAATCTGGTAGACAAGGCCAGTACATGGCATTTAAAGTAGTTAAAAGAGAATTTAATGATAAACTGGGACTAAAGACCCCATGAAATCTGGAGGCATCGCAGCATGAGACAAGGGGGACACACGAAAAAGTTAAGGACTCCAGTGACTCTGAATGGACCAACAAGCTGGCCCACTGAAGGAATATACCAAGCTTAAGTAGATTTTCCAGGTTATTCCACTGGCATTTTCTCTAATTTTAAGTAACACTGAGTGTGTACGTATGCATGTACATGTATGTTTATAAGTTCATTAGCATCCAAAATATGTATGTATATATTTGCATTTACGCATAGACACATTTTTTTTTAGTACTGGAGATAAAACCCAAAGTCTTGCAAACTCTACCACTTGAGCTACACACCCAACTCATTTGTTTTTATTCCGTTTTTAGTGAGAGACGGTCTTGCTAACTTTGTCTGGGTTGACCTCTCCCTCACATCCTCCTGCCTCTGCTTCTTGAGTAGCTGGGATAACAGGCATGGAGCACCATGCCCGGCTGCATGTATTTCTTCTGATTAAGGTCTAGGCTATCAACAGGTAGCCTTGCCAGGTGCAGTGGAACACTCCACAGCACTCCACAGAGGTATACACAAGAGGATCATGAATTTGAGGTCAGCTTAGATCTCAAATTCCAGGTCAGTCTGGAAACCCTGTCTTATATAACAATAACAACAAAAGCAAAACTCTAGAATTCTTAAGAAATGAATCCTTCCTTACCTAATACCTATTTTTCATTAGGCACTGTAGAGTATGTTGTTAAACAACCCACATTTCTTGATTTAGACATTAGAGACATTTAAAACTTCTAACTGAGCACTTACAGTTAGGAGGATGTTTAGAGATTGTCAAATGAACCTCTAAATCAAGAAATTTTTGGGTTTTTTTTACAAGAATATGCCAATGAGTATAAATTCATTTAAATTTGGGAGGGTTAAGTGTTAGAGAGAGAGAGAGAGAGAGAGACTTCTCTAATAACACTATCTTGGAGAAAAGGCTCCAAGTCTGGAAAGGAGGTCAAATTTCTAATTCTACCCAGGGGATGAATCTTGAGTCTCAAGTTCTTCGTCTGGAGAATGGACTGTCTTGTTTCAATTATATTCACTCACAGCATTCAATAAGATGGATACTTTCTGTGAAAATATCCATCATCTGTGAAGAAGTGTGCAAGTGTCTTCCTATACGAAAAAAGTGGCTCACAATAGCATCATCATTTCTCACTTTTAAACAAATAGTACGGGGGGGGGGGGAGGCTGGAAAGGGATGTGAAGGGTAAACAAAGGAGGAGGCTGCTATGCTTGATAAGAAATGTACTCATTAGCTTGCCCATGTAATTGTAACCCCTCTGTACAGTATGTTCACAAAAAATTAAAATTAAAAAAAAAACAAATAGTACCAGTGGCATGTCATTAACTCAAAAGAAGGGCTTTGACTTGAATAAATAAACCTTCATGCAAAAAAAAAAGAGTTCACATACAGTCTACGAGTGATATGGTTATACTAAATATCTTGAAACAATTAATTTGATCCTTGTCTCTCCTCATCTAGGATTTTTAAGTTTATAAATTCTCAATCCTTTCTATCTAATTAAGACTTTTTGGTTTCTTTTGCATTTTCCTCTGTGGCACGCTTCCCTCTCCTCTCAGAGCTGTCTCTGGCCATTAGAGCTGCAGATCTCCGTTGGTGGTAGTCTTCTCTGATTCTGCAGAAACCCCCTAATCCTCTGTTTACCACAACACCGGTCTATTGCCATAGGAATGATAACTGAGCTCTCACACTCAGCACCAGTGACTTCACAGCAGGGCCTTGTAAGAGGAGAAGTCAAGCTAGGAGGGGAACAGAATTTATGAGAAGAGTAGGGACTCTGTTGCCTTGAAAGAAAGGGGATTGTCCACATTAAGATAAAAATGCATGAATGAGCTATGTTGTTGGGTACACTGAAGTTTATTTTGTGTATAATGCTGCCTAGATGGTCATTTGGAATCTTATGTCATTTAATCCTTTGCTTTGAAAAGGTCAGCACTTTCCCTTGATTGCATTTGTTTCCTATTAAAATAAGAGGCAAGCAGATTCTAATTAATCTGTTGCATAACTGATATGCTATGATCAAAGATTTTCCTTTTCATGATGCATTGTTTTGTTTGTGTGTTCATCGTGTGTGTTTGTTTCGTCTTGTTTCTATTAATAGAAGAAAGTGAACCTGAGCAGGATACTAAAGGTATACTTTTAAATTTTTCTGCACTGCTCCTTTTAAAATGCATGGCTCCTCTCAATGATTTATTTTGTCTGACCATCGAAACAATTCTCAGTGGCATTGTTTTAAGAAACAAGTGACCTATGGGGATATGAAATCAGAGTATCTAACAGAGGATGATAGGTTACTTTGTTATCTAACCTGCTTATTGACCATTTACGTTTCTTAAGAAAAGCCTGGGCCAACAGAATGTTTGAGTTTACTGTCCCGAAATGGAAGCATAAGTAAAATGAAAGGAAATAAATTAGCAAGGGAGTATAAATTCCACACAGCTGCTAAGCAAAGTTGCTTCTTTTCTAGGTGAGTGGGAAAGTTGTTGGGGCTAAAATTTTGGAGAATTGTTAAAATGTCATGGTTCCAATTTATGCTTTTAATTTTTTGAAGTATTTCATAGGACAAGGAGTTTTAGGCAATTGCTCCAAATCAATAAAAATTACGTTATTTCATTTTAATCTCACACAGATGTGTGTATTTTCTGGAATATGTTTAAAAGAAAATAACTGGAAATCAAATTTGTCTTGGAAAACCCCTCCTGTAGAATAAGAGTTGCAATCACAAAAAGTACCTCATAAGCTGGGTGCCAGTAGCTCATACCTATAATCCTAGCTATTCAGGAGCTGAGATCTGAAAATCGTGGTTGGAAGCCAGTCCAGGCACGAAAGTCCATGAGACTTTCATCTCCAATAAACTACTCAGAAAAAGCTGGAAGTGATACTGTGAGTCAAGTGGTAGAGCTTTAGCCTTGAGCACAAATTGGCTCAGGGACAGCCTGGCCCTATGTTCAAACTCCAGGACTGGCACCAAAAACAAAACAAATCAAAAAAAGTACTTCCATCCTGAGCAAGGCCCATGCTTTGTGCTCTTCCAGCCTACATATTGATATTTTGGGGATGAAACTCAAATTCTCATGCAATATAGTTTACCTCTCTATGATTTAATCTAGTGCTAATTTTATTTTAAATAGTGGCTATTTATGTTATAGTCAAGTGTTTGTTACCCAAAATGCTTGGGACCAGAAAATTTTATACTATTTATATAAACCTCTCCAGTTGAGCATGCCTACTCTAAAACTCCAAACTCTAAAATGCTCTAAAATGGAAACTTCTTGGTACCTGTCAGTACTTAAAACCTTTCAGACTTCAGATTACTTCAGATTTTGGACTTTCAGATTAGAGATGTCCAACTATATTTGAATATTTTTCCTTTTTTTATTCTTTTTAAATTATGAGATTACTTACAACTAAAGTCATGTGGAAACATTCTAAGTGATCTTTGTGATTTTTTAAAATGAGGTTTTTTTTACCCCGTTTATTCCTTTAAGTCATTGTTGGTTTGAATCAACTAAAATCTTCTTTAAAAAAGAAATGCTTAAGAGAAAACAAAGTTTATGTCAGCTAGTTATGTCTTTTGAAATAATTGCTTGGAAATAGAAGTTGAGAAGAGACTGAAGTATTCATCTGGCAGTGCTCCCTTACCAAGGAAATAGATGTAATTCATCTTAGGCCAAAGTGCTTGTTACTTCAGGACTTAATTTGGGTTCTTTGAGTTCCATTACACCACAGGGCAATTTCAGAGTAAATGGTGGCCTTATGTCATTAATATGCGCTATCCTTAAAATGAAAACCACTAATAAGACTGATGATGTGTCTGAAAATTGTATTTTAATGAACTCTGGAATTGCTGGTTGCTTACTCACAAATTTGAATGCAGAATTCTCAGCCTATAGATGGCTTTACAAATCTGCCCCATAAAAATAATCTCCAAATTCATCAATGGATTCCATGAGAGAAGCTAGGGATCAATAGATTGCTGGTATCTATTGTTCCTGGTACAGAAGAACAATAACTTTTGTGTGCCCATGGGAAAATAAATAGGAAATAACTCAATGAATTGGAGAGTGATAGATTAGAATACATTCACCAAGAGTAGGTATACAAGTTATTCAAAAAAGTTTTTTTGTCAGCTGTGGGGCTTGAAACGTCTTCAAAAATTTGTATTAAAACAAGTACCAACTTTTCTCAAATCATTAGTTTTATAGCCTTTCTATTAAGCAGTTTAGCTACTTACAGAAACAGAAACACACACTTTCTCTTTCATGCAAGTAAGTACAAATAAGGTTATTTGATACATATCTTATTTGATAAGAAACATCACATTGTGTTTTAAATTGATGACCTATAATGTATTTTCAGCTTGTGGCTACCACTAATAATCCATCATATTACTATTAATCTACATCATTATAGATGTGTTATTACACATGGAGGTTACTCTGACATTATTTGGAATTGTAACTGACTTCACTGCAAATATTAGATGTGTTGAAATCTTCATCTTTTATATTTAGAACTATATATATACATATATACACACATGTTGAGAGAGAGAGAAAGAGAGAGAGAGAGCACTTACCAGGTACCAGGAACTGGACACTGGATAGACAAATATATAGATAGACAAATTGGTGACCTTGCATTAATGAATAATATAAACTCTGATCTTGTAATGCTTATATTCTAGAGAGAAGACATGAAATTAATTAATTCATCAGCATTCATAAAATTACAATAAGCACTATGAAGAAACCCAAATAGGACTAAGGACTAAGGGAATGAAGATGAAAAAGCATTATGATAGTGAGATACTTGAATGGAAACCCAGAGGACATTTGGAAGTCCCTTTGAGAACAGAGGGAAGGTGAAAGGAAAGGTTGAAATTAAATTTCATACTGACGACTGAGTGTTTTATTTCCGAGAGAATGTGAGTGTAGAAGAGAGAGTAGCATCCCCCAGCTAGCCATGCTCTTTTTCTTTTTTCTTACCACAGTATATCTGATAACCAACCATGATCAGCCATAGTATCTGAACTTCAGGAAGAACAGTTCATCAGCAAAGACTCATGTTCATAAAGCTACCTGCAATGCCAATAGTATTATTCTCTCCTAGTGTGTCCCTACTAGAGCTCCCAGAAAGGTCTGACTTGGAGCAGAGATGCGTATGAATTAAATTAACTCCAACATGATGAACTAGAGAATAGGAATGGACTTGGACTAATTTACTGTCTCACATTATGCTTAGCTGTCTTGTGCAATATGGATCAGCAGACATTTTGCAATGAGCCCAAATGATATTCCAAATAAATCAATGCTGGCTAAAGAAAAAATGAAAAGCTATAAATTAGGGCAAAATGAACCCTCCCAAATTACTAAATTTCCAAGAAAAATCTTAAGTCCCTCAAATGAAAACTTTTGTCTTTGTAAATCAAAACAGAAGAAAAAAATCTAGATTTCATTCTTTTGCATTTTTTAAAATTGTGCTCATCTTCAGCCAGAAGGCTCTTATTCAAGTTCAGAGGTACAGCCATTAGAACAAGTTTCTAACACTTATCAGATTGAAATGGCCCAACTCAAATCTCTCATGGTCTCCCTTCTTATATTCTCAGAGTCAACAGAACCTGTAAGATGTTAATTGTAGTAAACATACTAAAAACTGTAAACTAACCCCTACATGAATTACTTCAGCCTCAAATACATTGTGCTGTCTAGGTCTACATTATTGTTGATAGAAAGCATTTAAAAAATAGTACCCAGGGTTGGGAATGTGTGCTTGCCTAGCATGAATGAAGCCCTGGGTTCTATTCCTCAATACTACATAAACAGAAGAAGCTGAAAGTGGCGCTGTGGCTCAAGTAGAGCACTAGCCTTGAGCAGAGAGAGGCTCAGGGACAGAGCCCAGGCCCTGAGTTCAAGCCCCAGGACCAGCAGAAAAAAAAAAATAGTTCCTACATGATAAGAACCTGGTCAGTGTAAGTTGTCAAAAGTCTACATACAGGGTACAAGCTTAGGCTAAATAGAGTAAGAATCTCCAGAGAGGCTAGGAGATGCACATCCCTGCAATCTCAGAGATCCCAAGGTTGGAGGTCAGGCTGGGCAAAATTTAGTGACTCTCTCTTAAAAACTAAAGGCTAGGGTGTTCAGCTAGGGTATATAGTTAGGCTAGGGTGTAAGAGGTACAGTGGTTGCCTACCAAGCATGGGGACCTGGATTTAATCACCAGTACCACCATAATAGAAAAACTATCCAAAAAGAGCTATACATTGCATTTAGCTGATTTATCTCCTATTCTTTTTTCCCTCTTGTTGTCATTTATTTATTAAGGGAATCAAGTAACTTGCTCTTGTAAATTTCATGCATTCTACATTGCAGAAATGCATGACTATGGTATTGTACAATGTGCTCCTGATTTGCTACTTATTGTTGATTGGTAAATAGACCCCCAGAACTTACTATCAGGTACATCTGGCTGTGTTTTGGTTTTGAGGGAGTAGATTCAGCTACATTTAAACATTAGATTTTTTTTAACTCCTTGTTGCCCTTGAAGTCAGCATTTTATTGCTTTATGTTTCCTCTGGCTTGTGGATCCAACATATACATATGTGTGTTATATACATACATAACATATAATAATAGAATATAATATTATATGCTAATATATGTGAGTATGTATATATAATATATACAAATAGATATATAATTTTCTAACAATCTCTGTGCTTGATCTATGATTATTCTTTCTATGCATATACAGTCTAGAATATACTGTCTCTCCATTCCTTTGGAATTCAACTCCATAAATTTCAACTAACTAGAACTAAGCATCAAAGCACCAATCTGCTTAGTCAATTGATTTACTACCATTTGTTATTGTTTATTGTTTTATTACTACTTATTATTATTTAATTAATTTCTGTTAATTGGGAATACATACTCTAATGTCATGTTCTATGGGTAAGTCCTAGAAAAGGCATAGTAAGATAAAAATACTATATTTTTTGCATTATAACAGGAAATAAAAAGATTGCATAATAGTTTTAAAGAACACTGGATTTGAAGTGACAAGTCATAAGACCAGATTTCTTACCATTACATTCATTCATTCACAAAAGAAAATTAATGAGGTTTTGATTTCCACATCTATAAAATCAGAGCAAGAATCTAGTTTATCTTTGACATATCTTCCAAGTTCAATACTTCTGTGATTTTACTAATTATCCTTCAATTGATTGTACATTCTGAGCCTTGGTCTAGCCATCAGTTAAAGAGAAAATTGTCACATCAGAAGAATTTTCTCTAATCAGTGAAGATTAAGTATGAGATGACTCTCTCCAAAAATTATGACAGATTTGTGCCTGTCTTTCTACTATGGTAGCATTGAGGAAATAAAGTATTTATGACTCATTTATTTTTTATGAATCTTTTCTTATTTCTTTTTATTGTGCTGGTACTGAGCTTGGGGTCAGGGTCTTATATTCTCCCTCAACTTTCTGACTCACACAAAGAAATTAACAGACAATTAAAAAAAAAGGAGATACTACTCAATTACAGTACATCCATAAAGAAAATAAAATAGAATGAGGGAATGAGTGAAAGAGGGGTTACACTGTAGGGTAACTAAGGAAGATTTTTTTTCTGAGAAAACATCATTTAAATAGAGATGAATTACATATAGAGAGAACCTCTCATGCAAAGACATGAGGAATAAGTGTCATAGACTGAAGAATAACAAACTCAGTGTGTCCTGAGATAAAGACATAAAGAACTCAGAGGAAGAATCATAACCTTGGGTATTGTCCTTAAGACAGGAGAAAACAGGTAAGATCTCAAATGGAAAAACCATAGTCTAATTTGCATTTTTAAAGACCACACTAACTCAGTCATTCACTCACCACTCTGTCTTCCTAACAGTTTTTGCCAGAATCCTGCGGGCTCCTGAATCCCACAATGTCACCTTTGGTTCCTTTGTGACCTTACGCTGTACAGCAACAGGCATCCCTGTTCCAACCATCAGCTGGATTGAAAATGGAAATGCTGTGAGTGCCATGTGGAGGTTCATGTGGGGCAGACCCACTAGTGGTAAATTTGAGGCTAGAGCCCATATTCATAGAATTACCTTGATTGTGTCATTAGTCCTCCTTGAACCATTTTTAGAAACCTTTCAATGTCTTTGTCCTAGAAACCACTGCCATATACACTGTAATCCAGGAGACTACTTCTAATCTTATATCATGGGGGAATAGTAGAAAACCAAATACTTCCTTTGTGTCTTTGTATAAAAGGGATATATGGTTATAATTATTTCCCACAAGTTAAATAATTATAATAAATTACATCTGTGAAAGATTAGTTCATAGCTGGAGGCAACTTTCATTTTTAAAAAAAATCCAGAATTAGAATTCATGTGTACTTGTTCAACCTTCTTTCCTTTTCCCGCCCCCTTTTTTTTGTTGTTGGCTGTAGGTCTTGAACTCAGCCTGGGTACTATCTCTGAGCTCTTTTTGCTAAAGGCTAGCATTCTACCACTTTGAGCCACAGTGCCACTTCCAGTTTTCTGGTGGCTAATTAGAGATAAGAGTTTCATGGACTTTCCTGCCCTGGCTGGGTTCAAACCACAGTCCTCAGATTTTACCCTCCTGAGTAGCTAGAATTATAGGCTTGAGCCACCAGTGTCTGGTTCTCTTCTTTATTTTTCAGAGTAATGGTAGCAGGCCAGTACCAGTGGCTTATGCCTATAATCCCAGCTACTCCAGAAGCTGAGATCAGAGGATCAAACTAGAAAGCCAGCCCAGGCAGGAGAGTCAGTGAAACTCACATTCCAATTAACTACCAAAAACAGTTGAAAGTAAAGCTATGGCTCAAGTGGCAGAATGCTAGCCTTGAGCACAAAAACCAAGGGACAGCGACCAGGCCAGGAGTTAAAGCAACAGAACTGGCATGCACACACACAAAAAGAATAACAGTAGCTAATGTGTATTAGATGTCTATTTTGAGCCAAGTCCTGCTACAAGCACTTTACATATAATCATTTATTTATTTATTCTACAAATGTCCGTTGAACATCTGAGTATCAAGCACTACTCTAGGCCTTGTGGAAACAGGAGCAAACAAAATAAAATTCCCTTCCTTTAGAGACCTTGCATGCTGATAGGGGAAGACACATGATAAAATAAACAAATAAGATAATCTATATTGCATGTGGAATGTAACTGTTACAAAAATAAATAAGCTGGAAACAGAATTGGAAAGCTTGAATTTAGGAGAAAGATCTGTTTTCAACAGAGCAGTTAAGTCTCTTTAAGGCAAAGCTATTTATTTGGGCAAAGAGCTAGAAGAGATGAAGGAGGAGACAATGTAGTCCCAGAAAGGCCAACTGGACAGTCTCTGTATGCATCTTCTACATCAGAGGGACAGCAAGTTGGCTAGTATGGCCACAGGTGAGTGAGCAAAGATCAGAGAGGTGAGGGCTGTGTGTAGGCACTGTAGGACAGAAAGCTTGTGGAAATCACTAATATAACTTCCACTTTATTTGTGAGTGGTAAAACACCATTGTGAGTCTGTTTCTGTTTTCTATTTGCTGGCTGACTTGTTCATTGTCCTTTGCTTCCTTGTGTTCTTAATTTACTTTCTTGTGAAAAGTTAAAATGTCAGGAATGAAATGTTAAAGGCGAAATAGATCTGTCACCTCTGATTCTAAAACAGGAACAAAATAAACCAGCAGTGACTTTCCTCCAGGAAGAAGGCAAAGCTGAAGCCGCAGTTCTTATGGTCGGAGAGCGTGCCTTGCTCTTACAGCCAAGTTCTTGGTAATTCTAGCCAAGTTCAAAACGAAATCAAGATACCTTGGCCTAGGTTGACATAAGTCACCGGAAACAGAGGCAATTTCAGGCACAGGGTAGCAAAAAAAGTAGCAAAGCAGAAATTCCATTGAAGAGAACCTAAAGGAGCTCCTACCTCTGATCTCATTTTAGAAGAGTACTGGAAAAAACTAGTCAGAGCAAGGAGAGATTTGACACAAAATAAAGCAGAGTTTGATCTGTAGCTTTTTACTAACCTGAGTGAACTACAAGTAACCTCCTAACACGCTACCATGTCCACAACCCTCTAAGAGGTGAAAATGATTCCTTTTCCCTTTCTGTGCCCATGCCAACAAACTAAACTCCACAGAGAGCTTAAGAGTTGGAGGAAGTAAAGAAACGGGGGTCAAAGGCATTCCGAAATGATTTCCATTCTTCCTAAGGAAATGCCATTGGTTTCCATGGAAATTTGCAGTCCTCAGTAAACCTCACAATATTAGACATAGTGATTAGAGATGGCTAGAGCTAAAGAGTTAGCCTTTTACAAGGAAAATCCCATGTTTTTGTTCTTACAACCAGATTTATTTAAACACTTACTGGTGATATCTCTATTATTCAGGCACTGGAAAAACATTTGGAAAAACTGTCTCTCTAGCTTTTCCCAATAAATATAACTTCTCAAATGTTTCAAATATATAATACTTTTTTTTGGCTGATCCTGGGGCTTGAAGTCAGGACCTGTGTACTGTTCCTGAGCTTCTTTTGCCCCAAGCCACAGCAGTGTTTCCAGGATGTTATTTTTTGTTTTGTTTTGGAGGGTTTTTGTTGTTGTTGTTATTTGTTAAAAGTAAGAGTCTTACGAACTGTCCTGCCCAGGTTGGTTTTGAACCACAATCCTCAGATCTCAGTCTCCTGAGTAGGTAGGATTACAAATGTGATTACACTGGTGCTTGGCTAAAATAAAAAGCATTTATTAAAATTAAGTAATTTTAATTAGACCATTAAATTTAATAATTATTTCATTACTTCAATTTCATTTATTTAAATGCATTGAGTCAACTTACTTTGATAATTTATTAAACTTTTAAAAAGAAATAACCAAATATATATTGAAAATTGAGTTTTTGAATACCTTTTTTCAATCTCTCACTTAAAGATCTGTAGGTAGTTGTACAAAGGGGTTTCAATTCAACATGTCAGTTTATAAGCACAATGCATCTTGATCAGTGAGACCCTTTCATAATTCACCTTCATCTCTCCCAACCCCACTCATTCCTTTATTTTTCTAGTTCCACTTTCACAAATATACATTGAACATTCTTAAAAAGGGATTTATCTGTATTTTATCAGATTTTTAAAAGATAGTATTTTTGGTTTAAGTATGTAAGCATTGGAGTCTTACTAGCTGGTAGACCAAAAAATTACATATAAAAAGTATTTTTCAGAGTAACTGAACAGCTAGTTTAAAAGAAGTCAACACATATAACTGTGGGTCAAAACCAACATGGACATGTCTCTCAATCTATCTGTTTTCTATAATGTATAGAAATTAAAACTACATGAAAATGTGCCCTCCTGGGTCACACTCTAACCATTCCACAAGGTATTCTCAACCAGTTAGAACTATTCATAAGACAGGGCCATTGAAGCCAGTAGGCCTTTCATAGATCAACCTGTGCTAAGGCCAAATCATAAAGGTACAATATTATCCATAGCTGTGGGAAGAATCTCTCAAGGCAGTGTTACTAGATATTATTAACATATTAATGATATACAAAATATATAGGTCTATACTGCTTAGTTACCTTCAAAGAGCTTTTATATGTATTACCTTACTATGGGTGACTATAACTAGTTAATTATTTTTACTGCATATACTTGAGATATGGGGCATGATGTTTAATATGCATATATTCAAGAAAATGATTGCTACACACAAGCAAATTAATATATTATCTCTTTACAAAGCCATCAGTAGTTCATAAATTACGAATACCATGCCCAGAGTAGTTTATGTGGTACCTTCAGGTCAGTGAAAATAATGTACCAACGGGAAATTCTAGATGCAGTCACTTCAGTTACCAGTCACCCTCAGTAACCAGGGAGTACTGATTTCATGACCCAGTGGATAAGAAAATGCTGCATGCTCAAGTCCCTTGTATAAAATGTGTAATGTTTGCATATAACATTTTCACATCCTCTATCAGCCTTTATATTATCCCTAGATTATTTTTAATAACTACTATCATATAAATGTTGTATAAATAGTTCTTATTGCTGTTTTGTTTGGGGAATAATGACTAGGAAAAAGTCTGTATATGCTCCATATGGACACATTTTTTAAAATATTTTCACTACAGGTGGTTCAACACACAACCCACACATATGGAGGGCCAACGAAATTCTTCACACACATATTAGTAAAAGCTCAGAGTAATAACCTGATCCTTACTCCTTTGATATTTCAAACCTGAAGTGAGGGGTCAAAGATCTAAGTGGAGAACAGAGGGTTGTTTTTATTTTTAGATCATCCAAAATACTAAACTGTTGGTCAGGATGATCCATGAAGATAGAAAAACAAATTCAAACTATGACTAACAAGGCCTGCTGGGTGTGAGTCACCGACCAAATGGAGCAAGGCTTCTAGACCCAAAGGAACGGTCAAGTAGAGAGCTGTGTAATGCATTGGTCGCCTCACACTATTTCAACACCCAGATGACGTCCAGGAGAGCATTCAGGCAGCTCCAAATGGCTTCTCTTTCCTATGAAGGATGCTTTCAGTGACCTTGAGGAAGTTTTTAGAAATACTGGCTTCAGTGCAAACATGAAAATAGTGGGAGTCTAGGCAGCATGGGGCTATGACTTGTTCTAACTTGGCTTCCAGGCCTTACACAGCTTTGCTTCTTGACTGAAGTGACTTTGCAAACAAAGGAAGCATCTGTCCTATGGGTTTCACTTATGTAAACTGGAAAGAAACACTATATAAAATTCAAGATAGCACAAAACGTGTCAAATGAACATATAAATTTGTAGTCTTCTGTCTCTCTTTTCCTTATTGCTACTTAGTATGAAAAGTCAACTGTTCAGTCCCTTGGAACTAAACACTCATATCTCATATCCATAAGATTCTGCAACTCTGACAAATACAATGATAATTTCAATTGGAATTTGCATCTGAGTGTATTATCTCCCTTTTTTGTTTAATTTTCCATAAAGAATGGACTATTTATCTGGTGAATATGCCCACACTACTTGATCTGACCTAAGAACTTTCCCCAGTTAAGGTAAATTGATAATCATATAAACCAGTTCCCATTATAGCAGCTGAGATAGCAGTGAGGACAGATAATAAAGAGATGAAGACAAGGATGAAGTACCCAATTGCTACAGAAAGCACTTGGTGCCAGGGATAGCCCGCCATGTGGCAGCTGGAAGAGAGCTGGTCTCACTTCAGGACTTCTGCCTTCCTTGCTACCCTGTGAAAATCCTCTCTCATGCAAAACAGGGGACTAGCGGGCTCCAATCTTGTCATACTTGGCCACATTCACTGACATTGGACAGAAGAATCTTCCACAGCAACTAAGCTCAGGTCACCACGGTCCCTACTTCTGCTCCCCCAAAATAAAGTAAAGGCATGCCTTTACTTTACTGATTGCATCATTGTCATTTCACTCAAGATCTCCCCCGCTGGTATCATTTTTCCTTCACATAGTTAGTAATAGTTAAATAATAATTGTTGGAAAAAATGACATAGTGCTCAAGAAGACAATGAAAAAAGGACCATTAATGTAAAAAGTGTCACCATCTTGATGATACTTAGATGCCAGACGCTGAGTTGGTTCATAGTTGATAGATTTGTGAAGGCTGTTGTGTTAGCTTTCTGTTACTGTGACAAAATATCTAAGAAAACTAACTTAAAATAAAGATTTATTTTGGTTCATGTTTCAGAAATGTAAGTCCATGGTCACTTGGGTCCACTGCTTCGGACGTAGGTAGTACAGGGTAGGATGGTGGTTGGGAGCATGGTAGAATAGGCTGCTTAGCTCATGGCAGCCAGAAAGAAAAAGAGAAAAGAGGGGGACAGGGGACTTAACTTCCTTCAACAAGGTCCCATTTAACTGGTTATGAAGCCCTTAGTGCATGAAACTGTAGAGGGGCATTGAAGATCTAAACTATAAGACTTATTGTTGCTATTGCACTTGTATTTTGTATGTATGTGTTTGTTTTGTGGCTTGTTTGTTTCAGTCAGTGCTCCCTATCTAGCTAGGCTCGTCTTGAACTCATTGTATAGCTAATGCTGACCTCAAACTCACGATACTTCTGCTTCAGCCTTCTGATAGTCCTAGGATCACAAGTGTCTGGCAGCAGGGCTAACTTGTTCTTGTTTTCTAATGACTTCTCATTCATCCTCAATTCAAGGATTAAGGAGGGACTAGGGGACTGGGTAGTCATCTATCTAGATGATAAGCATTATGGAGAACTAGGGGTTATGGGAATAAAACCCAAAGACTAAAACATCCCATACTTGGATGTCCTTATTTTTAGAACATGAGGAACACATCTTGGAGCATTTACACGGTGTGTCTTCCCTAACTTTTATTAGTCATCAGTTGCCCAAAGCTTAATGACTTAAATTAATAACCACTTATGAACTCATGATGGTTACCAGTCTGAGGATCACTGGATCCTTGGCTTATGTGAAACAGGATTTGAACCAACCTTGGTGGGCCTGGCTCCTATCGCTGGCAGGTTGTATGCTGGTTGGTCCAGGAGAGCCTTCTTCATATGTTTGATGGTTTTCATTGGACTCGACATGATGCAGTAGGAATAAATGGACTGTGTGTGAGTTATCCTCAAGCTGGCTCTAACTGGTTCACAAGGCGCCAAAGAAATTTACAAGTCTCCATGAAGACATCCCAAAATACAACACAAGCTAAATTAGATTAAAAGTGTAAAGAAAGAGGCACCTTCTTGGGGGAAGACCCACCAATTCACACTGTAAGGGCATAGGCACGGGGTTGGGAATTTTTTTCACTACTTTGGCAATTCTTTTCCACGTACCTTTTGATCTTGCTCCTAATGCTTTTACCTTCTGGTCTACTAGTTACAGCAGTATATTGGGAAATCTACAATCTGGTTCTATCTTATATTTTTCCCTACTCTGTTAGGTTTCTTCTGGGTCCATTCAAGAGAGTGTGAAAGATCGAGTGATTGACTCAAGACTGCAGCTGTTTATCACCAAGCCAGGACTCTATACGTGCATAGCTACCAATAAACATGGAGAGAAATTCAGCACTGCAAAGGCGGCAGCCACCATTAGTATAGCAGGTAGGATTGCCCTGAGCGTCTGCATTGCTCCAGGAGAAAATGAAGTTGGCACTATTCCATGCTCTATGGAAATAGGGGAAATTTCCTTTTCTTTTCTCTCTTACTCCAGTCTCCTTTGGGCTATTTTCCCCTCCATAAGGACATTCTAAAGGTGATCTAGACATGGATTTTTTTTTTATGATTTTGCCTCACAAAGTTTCAAATACTTGTTAAAGTGTTGGATAGCAACTGTTAAGAAGCTGTTTTCTTTCTTTCTTTCTTTTTTAATTGAATTTTTTTATTGTGAAAATACCATACAGAGGGGTTACAATTACATGGGCAAGGTAATGAGTACATTTCTTATCAAGCATTGTTGCCTCCTCCGTTGTTTCCCCTTACCATCCCTTCCAATCTCCACCCCCCCAGCTCAGTTCTTTCTATTTCTTGTTTTCCTCCTATTCCTCTTCCTTCTTTCCCTCCTTCCTTTCCCCCCTTTGTCTTTTGTCTCTTTTTCTGTATCTGTCTGTCTGCCTCTTTTTCATCTCTCAAAGAGCAGCTGGCAGACACTTAACATGGTTGAGCCAATTTCCGCGTATCTATTTCTCAAAGCCATTCTTACCTACAAGCATGACTCTTGTAGGTTTTTTTTTTCTTTCCTGTTTTATGTAAACAACAGCAAGCCTTACAGGTATTTTCAAGGAAAAGTGCTGACACATGTGTTTTCTGGGATATTTATGTTGCATTATACAGGTTTATTTTTAAAATTCAAATGTCCCCAAGGCTTCTGAGAACATTTATGGAATTCCTCGAGATGGAAATAATCCATGTATCAGGAAATACCAGGCATGTTATATTCCTAGCAGGTCTACTGTTCAAGGATCAGCCGAAAGGTGATTGGCCTGACATGTAAGGCAAGCGCTGCATCCGACACCAGCTCTCAAAGCCCACTGCTTCTTATTACAGTCTGACTTTTTTGATCTCCTCTGGTGGGGAACTTTCCAGTAATGTCTGGAATTTTTAATTTGAGTTGAGTGAGACCTCAGAGAACTATCTGGGGAGCACTGAACAAGAATGGACCTCTACACAGTGGGCAGAAGACCCCCAAACTAAGCTCCCTTTACCATGTACTTGGGGATACATCTGTCTAGAGAGTCTAGAGGCCTCATATCAGCCATCAGAAATTATTTATCCTGGAGAATGACAAGAGTCTTTAAATTCAAGTCCATTTAACAAGTAATAAAATAATTACTGTTTACATTGCCCTTGCTGTTTTTAATGTAAAAGAACTTTATGTGAAGAGAAAGCATAATACAGAGGGAGTGAGATACTATATATATAGATAGATGAGAGGGAGAGAAAAAAGAAGAAGGAGGGAGAACATTTATCTCTAAGTACTGAAATCTAACCAAATGTTCTGACTAAGTTTATCCTACAAAATTTCATTGCTGATCATTTTCAGTCATTCAAGATAATCCCCCATTTCATGTCTCCTACCATCTCTTTTCCTATACAGAGAAGAAAAGAAGACTTCCATTTAGGGAGTAAATATAATGATGAAGTCTCCAGGTAGGGAAACACGTAACTTCATCTCTTATCTTGGTTGGAACTCAGCCCCTAGATCATCACAGCCCTTAGTATCTCAGCCAGATCTATTATCAAGCCCATATTTATGAGTCTCCCCTGCAACCTCAACAGTGAAGTCTCCCCTTTGTCCCCACTGTGCCCCTGAATCATAACTCAGGACCCCCATTATTTCTCACGCAGCCTGAAGCAACTTCTAGACCATTTTCAAGGCATACAAAAATCAAAGGAAAATTCAGAAGGGCTCACTCAGATCTTCTGCATGTTCAGTCTTGTCATGCTCTTATGGTCACCCTCCTGTGACCAACCTATGTCAGGGTAAAAACATCCCCATAGGGTATATTGCTTCCAGGATTCCCAATAAGAAGTTTAAAAAATTCTTCCTTTTCTATTGGCTTTTTCCTTAATCAATATACCTCTAATCCAAGATTTCAACCCAGAAAAGGAACTGAGAAAAATCTATATCTACTAAAATCTATTCATGTTACTAACCTTCCTCATTTCCACACCATACCAACAAGCTGGACAGGCCAGTCAGGGCTCAGGGATACTTCTTTTAGTGTGGTAGCCTTCAGCGTCCAAAAGTACAGAGATCAGAGAGGCAATACCTTGACTACTATGAGGAAACTTAATAAATGATTCTAGCTACACCATACAAAGGCACATCTATCCTTTGGTGTAATTTGTTTGTTGGTTCATTTTTGTTTTTGTGCTGCTACTGGAGTTTGAACTTAAGGCCTAGGGTGTTGTCCCTGAGCTTTGTTGCTTACAGCTAGCACTCTACCACTTGAGCCACAGTTCCATGTCCAGCTTTTTGATGATTAATTGAAGATAAAACCTCACGGACTCTTCCGCCCAAGCTGACCTCAAGCTGCGATCCTCCGATCTCAGCCTCCTACATAGCTAGCGTTACAGGCGTGAGTTTGTAATTGGCACCTGGCTTCCATTCCCTCCCCCACACACCCCAGGGTATAATCTTTAAGACACTGAAAGACCACAGACATGATTACCTCCATATTATGTAGAGAAAAAAATATCTCTCTTACCCTGTCCTTGCCCAAATTATGATCCTATTCCATTAATAAGTACAGCATCTTCAAAAGATAACACAGTATCATCTGGTGATTGATAAAGAGTCTTGAGGTATAGACAGGTGGTGCAGAAAGGTAATATCTCAGGTGAAGGATGGAGACTGAGCTGTAGAGCAGGGTGAAGGTGGTAGCGGTGCAGGAGGAGGCAAGCGTCAGCAGAGGGGCAGGGGGCAAACAGCAGTCACCTCGGTAGGTGCGATGGTTATACAGTCTAGTATCAGCAAACCCAGTCACAAAGTGGCATAGAAGTCAGTTTTAGAGGTGGAAGGAACATGGAGGCCCCAGAGCTGATCCTTTAAACTGTTGTGGGAAAAGGTATCTTTACAGTAGCTGCTAAGGCATCATCAAGGAACTTGGGTAGAGTACCCAGCAGAAGGAAAGGATTTACCTATAACTGTGACCTCAGATTTTACACTTTCAGGAACTTCATGAGCAGCACCAAAATCTGTCCACATACAGGAAAAATAGTCCATGATAGTGGGGATCAAGTAGGAAAAAAAATTCCCAAAACTTTAGTGTAAAACTGGAAAAGAAAAAAAAAGAAACAGACAGGAGATCTGGACTGGGTACAATCAGAAACAGGCCTATGAGCTGGAAAATTGCTATCTATCTAGTGTTACTCTCTTCTCTAATTTAGGAAAGAAAAAAAAAAGCCCTCCAAGACTCTTCTGTTTAGCTCTTCTTCTCCTTCTCCTTGTTAATTGTTACTAACCATTAGGGGACCTGAGCCTCCTCCACTTTATCCAAAACATCTCCAAATATTCCCCGGCAGATCTAGTGAGGTTTTCTCAAGTGCAGTTGACTAAGTCCTCCAAACTACAAAGGGTATCTGCCATTCATTCTTTCTCCCTTTGACCTGTTCTTGTCAGTTAAACCTGACAGTTAAACCTCATGAAGAATCCTCTGGACTCCCTGAGGAAATTTCTCCTATCCATCAGGTGCTCCCTAGACCAATACTCCAGGAACATCCGGCCACTTGAATGAAAAAGGGGTCCTTACAGCCATTTTAATTCAGGGACATTTCCCACAAACTGGGTCTTAGACTTCCCAAATCTACTGGAGCTTGGGCACTTGCTTTTTTTTTTTTTCCATTTCTGCTTTTGGTCCTTCTTTCCTGAGGTCTCTAGAGGCTTCCAGAAGTCCAGAGCTCCAGTTAGACATAACACTTCTCTTGCCATTCTGCCAACACTTTCTTACTCTGAATCCTGCTGTTTCTCACTTCAGCCTCTCCATCCTCTTCTTCTGTTCTGTAGTCAGTGGCTCTCTCTGTCACAGCTCTTTTTTACACTTGGAAGCTTTTCTTCCATCTATTTATTTACTCATCCCAATAGGAAATCTGGAAATAGAAAGAGCTGGTCTAGTATTTAGGGTTATGTCTAATGATATTTCTAGGGTTTGAAAGACAACAGGAAAGGAAGGTCTTCCCAGTATCCTTCCATGTGCCTGCTTAGATACATGTGTATTGTTTGAGAAATATGATATACTTCTTTCGCAGTGATTTACATTTGCTGTTAATCATCAAAGGGATCAGGAAAACTTTTGGAATGCCTCCTGATGAACCAGGAAGCTGCATTTCCCTTCAATCACAACTCCTAAAGGCTCAGATTGCAATTTACACTCATCAGGATGCTAAGCATTTGGACAGATGCCTTCTCTTTGTCACCAGAGCCCTCAATTCAAGGGCAGAGATCAGCAAGACAGTCTATGACTCCCTGGAATGAGTATTGTACTGGATCAGCCAGAGGTCACCAAAATATATACATGGGTTCCCAAGAAGAATCAACTGTATTTCCTATTTTTAGTGGCAGGAGCAGGTCCTTCCCCAAACAGTGAGGTCCAAAGTTCTAAGCGTGCTTATGCAGTGTAGGGTTGCATCCATCCTCTCTGAGTAGCCATCTTCTGTTCTATCAACATGGCTGGCAACGTCCCTTCTTTGTACTGACCTTCAGGTCTAGGACTTTTGACTTGTAAATTTGCAACTCTATGAATTTGCAACTCATATGAATTTGTATAGTATCACCACAAATGAGCAATGAGAAGTCTGATGTGGCAGTACTGGAATATTCCTCCTGGTAATGGGTCATACAAGTTTACATTCTGTATTTTAAAAGAGATGATGTCATATCTTGAATTTCACAGCAAAATTACCATAGATGACTGAATGTACTGCTGTCTCTCACAACCTTGATTTATCCCAGTGTTGGAGACAATTTATAGGCATATAAAGAATAGAAAAGATCACATGAACTGCTTTAACAATCGGTATTTTAGGCATCACAGGGTAAGCATATTTTTATTAACAAAACAGATACTATACCTGGCAAATTCATGGTGGCTTTAAAGTGACACAAAGTGTTTTGTTTTTCTTTTAATAAAAGGAAAAAGAATAAATGAGCAACAGCCAGTAGCCACACTAAATTGTTACCAGATGTGTTACAGTTAGGCATAAAAGGTAAGCAATCTTTTAGAATCAGGCATCTTACTTGAATTATGGTAGGTGCATGTTTCAAAAGGCAGACAAAGTCTTACTGATCTTTCCCAGTAATTCAAAACATTTTATAAATATGGGTGAGTGTTGGAAATTTTTGGAATTAAAAAAGTATCTAGGTTGTTTTGTTTGGAGCAGGTATATTTATTTATGCAATAATTAATTTTTATAGTTATATTATCTTTAAGTAGTTGTATAAAGGAATTTCCATTCAACAAAGCAGTTTATGAATACAATGCATTTTAATGTCACCCCTTTCAACATTCTTACTTATTGCTCTCAACCCACGCTTTCCCTCACTTTTCTTAATTTTGTTGGATTTTTTTTTACTACAAATCTAGTATTGATGTAAAATATTTGTTTAGTATTTGGCTCCTTCTCTGTCCCCTGACCACCCACTGCCGGAAGGAAGGCAGGAAGGCAGGAAGGAAGGGAAGAAGGGAGGGAGGGGAGGGGAGAGGAGGGGAGGGGAACGGGGAGGGAATAAAAAGAGAAAGAAAACTAGACATTAGACATTGTGGCTCATGCCTGTGATTCTAGCTACTCAGGAGATAGAATAAGTTGGATTGCAGTTCAAGACCAGCCTAGGAAAAAAAATAAATGAGAGTCCCATCCCAACCAACAAGCTGGGCTTTGTGGTTCACATCTGTGATCTCTGATACACAGGAAGCATAGGTGGGAAGATCACAATGCGAGGCTGGCCCTAACAAGAGAAAAAAAAACAAAAGCAAAAATTGGCTGAGGTGTAGGTGAGAGTCAAGAGATCTACTCTAGTGAGCATGAGGCCCTGAGATCAAACTCCAGTACTGCCAACAATTAGAAACAGGAAGAGAAGGACAAGGAGGAAGTGGAGGAGGAACTAAGGTGGGAGAACAGGTGGAAGATAAGTAAGAGGAGGAGAAAATGGAGGAGGAGGAAGAAGGAGGAGTAGAAAAAGGAGGCGGGAGGAGGAAAAACTAGATTTCCTCTAAGAAACACAAATCTAATGAAGGAGAGTATATTCTGGCTCTCTTAGTATAAATCTAGAAATTACCATTCATTAGCTTCACTTATCTTCATGTATTTGCCCTTGAAATAAAGTCTAAGTAGTTCATTTCTTCTGAGGCACTGTGGCTGGATTCTCTTTGGCACTGATTCATCCTCATGATGTTGAATTCTCCTTTTGCATCTTTTTACATATGTGGAAAGATAAGTTCCATCTGTGGCACTAGATCTCTCATTTCAGCTGCTATTAGAATCTGCCTTTACTCCTTCAAATTGCAGACTTTGTCCAGAACTTCCTAATATCTCCTTCTATCTGTTCTTCCTGCACAAGGGGAGATTTGCCCAGAGGTCTGGTCTATGTACATGCCAATGTTCCCAGAAATCCACAGTGATATAGAGCTCCATTTATCCCATGGCATTATCTGTTGTTCATTCTGATTGGCTAAGGAATCCTTGTAGGTCTCTCCCCAATTCAATCATAATTTAAATTCTTATTTCAAGTTACATTTTTCCATTTAGCATTATTATTATCTCTTAGATGCTTAAAATGATAGTCCTAAAGACTAACCTCCCTATTTTAACAAAAGAGAGAGAACTTCCTAGATTTTTTTTCAGAATATAAATAGGTATTAGGTTAGCTATTGTCCAATGACTCCTCTGGTGGTTGGATTATTGCAAATCTTGGACTTACCCTGATATCTAATTTACAGTCACACTTGAATGTGTGATTTCTTATATCTGAATGTACTTCGGGTTATCACAAATGAATGGGCTTCTGTCCTTACGCAGAAGAGGAACTAAACTTTTGAGCTAATTATTGGGTAAAATCATGATTTGTATTGAAAGTGTTTTTAAGTCCACTGTGGATTGCAGAATAGCTCTGAATAATTCAAATTCAATAGGAACCAGCGTTAAAAAAGACTCAAGATTACTTGTGTAATCAGTATATTGAGCAATTGAAACTTGACAAGTACACATAGGAAACAGTGTTATTTTTCTCCAACCATGAGGACTAAGGATAGCTTTTTAGAATCTTATTCCCTAGGGGATCAAATCCATGCAAGCTCTTAAGCACATTTTATAATTTTCAGGTAAAGTTTAAAGGCTGAAAATCACAAACTAATCTATTTTAAAGCTCTTATCTCCAATCCAGTTTAAACATCACTTCTTTGCTCTGCCCAATGCCAGCCAATCTGTCATCCAAGAGAATTAAATGTGGTCCGCTGCTATTGCTCTCCCTCTCCTTCCTTCTACTTTTCTGGCACATGGAAAGAGAAGAGGATTTATAGGGAAGAGGGAATATGTCTTTTCCTGAACAAAAAATGTTTTAGTTATTTCTCTATTGGTTATTAACACTAACACTAATAATGTTAGTGATTATGAAGTATATCCTGAATGCTAGATCAATATGCGTGCATATTCTCATAATTTGATTGGAAATATAGTTTCATTATCTTCATTTTACTTATGAGAAAATTAAAGCTCAGAAAGTTATGTTCAAGGTTACTTAGCAAATAAATGTCAGAGCCAGGATTACAACCTAGAAGGTGCAGTGCAGTACCCAAGGCTTGTAATGCTGTGGTGAGATATGACTATTTTTGTTCTGATGACCTTCTAAGGGTCATATGAGTCTTGGGGAAGTGTCCTTTATAGGCCAATACATCACATGCTACCTTTATATGAAAGATTCTGCATAATCCCCAGTTCTTCATCTCAGTCTCCACAGGGGCAACCTATTGTTTCTTGTTATTATCATCCTTTTATTTGGTGGCCAGCCTTCTTGGTACCCTAATTCCTTTCTATAGTGTCCACTGGTCTCAGAGTAAAAGCAGCATCCCTGCTGTTGAAGTGGTGGCAAACACTCCAGTGGGTCCTTCTTTTCTTCCCTCAGGCCCAGATGGTTGTGATTCTTTCTAGAAAGTAACTTCTAGTTGCCTCTAGAAAGCAATAGACTTTAAAGACTTCAAGGCTTACATACAGTTGAAAAGAGTCGACTATACATTTTATGCTTATATACCCACAAAAACCATTCAAGATTAGATTTGGAAAAAATATTTCATTTCCTTATCTCTTATTTTTACTGGGATTCTCTCCTAACTTCACTTGAAGGCTGAGATCCAAAGCTGTTGATCTGAGTACAGGCTCTCCTCAACAGAACAAAGAATGGGAAGATTGATCTTTCTGAATATCTAGTTGTATGCCGATGTTTATGTATAAGTTTATATAGTTTCTAAAACAATTAACCTTAGATATTGGGAGATTTTTACCAGTTAACAACCAGTAAGAAAATTTAAAGAAGTATATTGGGATACATACTGTGAATGTCTGGATTGGAGATACCAGCATTTTGATGGAATAAATACCATGCATTTATAGTAGACTAGTTCAACCAAAGTCAACGCACTTAAAACCAGTTTACATAAATTCTATTTGCCTAATTTGATAGCTCCATGACTACTATTCCAAACGTTTTCTAAATATTATCATAGACTATTTCTGGCTTATTTTTATACTAGTAATAATTATATTAGAGTTTGTTAGATATCATTGTCTTTTTTATTTTACTTAATTTTGAAATCTTTCAGAATTCATTAGCCAATTTGCCAAAAATGTGTGTTTCTTGACATTTTTGCAAAAAGAAAAATTTGGTTGTTTTTAAATAAATAAAGGCAGAAAGTTCACATGACCCTGGAGTTACAAAAATCATGTATTTTTCCCTGGACATATAAAGGAAATAATCAGGAATACAAATTCATTATATTTCAAGGAGATGACTTCTCCAAGAAATTCATTGTAATATCCTTAAAAATGTCAAAAGAATAGCAGCTAAATTGAGCTAAAATTTTCATGGTTTAGATGAAAACTTAGGTCTTGACACTTAGAGAAATTCTAATGCAGCAATTGGTGTTACCTAGAGCATATATGCCTTACTTTTACCTCTGTCATGAGAAAAAGCCATAGTCTCCACTGAGCCCTGAGTTTTTACTTCTGTGGGCACAAGTGGCTTCTGAATTTGCAGAGACCATTACAAAATAAAAATTCTCAAGGCACTTAAGTGTTTCAAGACTAACAGCAGAACATTAGAGCAACCACAAGGCCTTGTGTGACTCAATGCCTAAGCTACACATCCATAAAGCCAGCCCGGTCTAGAGGGAAAACAGTTCCTAACCTCTCCTCTACCTACTTCCCTCTTGAGAGAGGTCTCAGCCATGTTTTAGCTTCTTAAAGGCAAAGTTTCCTGATGGCTAATCAGGGAACTTCTGAGTTGAGACACTATTTTAGGCGATGATGGCCAAGATTCCCTTGTTTGAAAACTGCCTGCCCATATAGTATCGGGATTCCTGGTGGAAGCAGAGAGCATTACAGAATATTGGACATTAGTTCTGTCAAAGCTTTCTTTCCAATCACAAGATGCAAATGTATTAACTTTCTTTTTAATTTTTTCCCCTTCTGTTTTCAAACTGATTTCCTCTGGGAATGTCCTTTCCTGTTCATAGAATGGAGGTAAGAAGCTATCTTTAGTCCAGTGTTTTGTGTATGTGTTTCTACTTAACTCATCATTAATTGTCTGCTACTTGTAACCTTTGTAACCATTGTAACCTTTTGGGAAGTTTCTGATGTCTAAGCCTTCAATACTCTTACAAGGTAATGATGATATTGAAGATAGGTAGTACTACTGAACTTTACTGGCTATCAGGCACTGTGGTAAGAGCTTTACAAAGATTATTTAAATATGTCCTCATCACAGCATTATGAAATAGGGGCCATGATCATCAATATTTTTTTTAACTAAGGCTACTGGAGAGTTACACAACTAGTAAATAATGCTGTTGGTAATAGAATCCAGGACCAACTTCAAAACCCTCCTTCACAGCTTTTTCTAGCAGATAAGATAGAGTACCATCTTGTAATATTAGGTAAACTGTAGTGTTGAACATGCAGTTCTAATCAAAATTGACTATCATAAAAACTCTATGAAGTGTGCCAGAATTTCCAACTAATTTTACAACTGAATCAAATCAGAACAACTAATAATTATAATTATGATGATGACAATTGCAATTAAGGTTCATGGTACCTTTTATTTTTTAACTATGGTCCTGGGTGCTATCTCTGAACTCCTGCTCAAGGCTAGAGCTCTACCACTTGAGCCACAGTGCCACTTCCAGCTTTTTCTGCAATTTACTGGAGATAAGAGTGAACCACAATCAGATCTCAGCCTCCTGAGCCTAGGATTATGGTGTGGGCCACCAGTGCTCAACTTCATGGTACTTTTATGAGCACCATTTTTCTTATTTTGACATTTCAGTGTCAAACAATTCCCATTCCCATTTTTCACAGGAGGGACTGGATGCACCAAGAATTGCCCACACCACATAGATAGGCAACCCACAAACCTATACCTGAGCTCAGGTACAGAGACTCCAGAACTCAGATCTGTAACTACTGCTCTCAGCCATCTACCATAGAAAATGAGCAAGTGTACAACTCCAGCCACTGATTTGAGTTCTATGGAATAAAATAATTTATTATATAACAAAGTTTGATTTGTTCTAAATCTTGTTCCAACTCATACAGCTTTGATGCATTTATTTACTCTAAAAAGTTACTAACTTATGCTTTAAGAGACAAAGTACTGACTCCTAAGAATTCCACACTGAATCTGAAGAACCATGTGGCCTGACCATGGTAAAAGTTGAAATACAATGTTGGCCATTTGATAGTGAGTGCCATAGGTGAGTACTTTTAGTACTCTTGCATGGGACTCACTGTGCAGTTTTAAACTAATTATTCTAATCCTGACACTCTATTAGAAATGGAGACACAAAACCAGCTTGTCTTTCCTATACCTGAGGAATTGATATTTTACTAGAGCACACACACAGATTAATTACAAAACAACATAATAATAGAAACATACAAATTCCAGTGAACAGACATAGATCATCTACATGCAAGTAAACTCAAGCAAGGAAGTTAAAACTCCTATTAGTCACTAAATAAATGCTAATTAAAGAATAGTCTCATGTAAGGAATAGTGGTGAATGCCTGCAATTTCAGCACTTGGGAGGCTGAGGAGAAGTCTAGCCTTGGTTACATAAAAAGTCGGAGGCCAGGCTGGGTTATGTAGCAAAACCTGTCTCAAAAGTGAAACAAAGGGGCTGGGAAGATGGCTCAGTGGTAGAGTGCTTGCCTTGCATGCATGAGGCCCTTGGTTCAATTCCTCAGCACCACATAAGCAGAAAAAAGCTGGAAGTGGTGCTGTGGCTCAAGTGGTAGAACATTAGCCTTGAGCTAAAGAGCTGAGGGATAGCACCCAGGCCCAGAGTTCAGGCCCTGTGACCAACAAAAAAAAAAAAAAAAAGGAAAAAAAAGTGAAACAAAGCAATTTTTGTTCCATTTTCTTTTTACTTGCAATTAACATGCACTCTCAAACTCTGCTAGTAAAAAGAATATTGCTACAACTTCTTCAATTTTGAGTTGGCTACTTTTATGAACCATAAAATGGTTATATTAATTACTGAATAAATCCACTTTTAGTAAGATATCCTACAGGAACAAAAGTATGAATAACTATTTTAAGTCACCTTATACTTATTGATATAATGTATAAACAATACATAAGCTGATACAAGTGGTTAATAACAATGCTTCTGAAACATAACTAATGGCATAGGCAATACAAATATTATAATGTTAAGTAAATTTCTAGGTTACAAGAATGTATTGTGTATTTCAGAGTTTACTTTGCATGTTCACTGATTATATCTCCAAGTACACAAATATGCCTACATGAAATCCTAATATATTTGCTTACTATAATTTTGAAATTAAATTTTTTGTTTCTTCTCTGTACCACTTTTAATTTTACATAATAAGTGAGTATTAACTTTAGTCAGAAGAAATACATGTGGGTTTTCTGAAAACAAGGTCATGTCTTTCTTGCTGAGGACATTGCACCAGGCATTTTGAAAATGATATTTGATCTGAATTTTCAAGCAGAAGTTGGCAGAAATTTCCTGTAAAGGGCCAGGTATTTACTCAGGAAGGCAGACCTGATTTCCCCAGCTTCACTTTGCTGATGTAGCAAAGTGAAGTCCCACACACTGCACAGAAAGGTGGAAATGGTTCTGATCCAATAAATGTCACCTATGGGTGTGAAATCTGAATTCCATTTAGTTTTCATGTGTCATTCAATAATTTTATTTTTGAGTTTTTGCAGCCATTTAAAATGCAAATACCATTCTTAGCTCTCAGGAAAACACAAAGACACTTAAAATAAATACATATGTTTAAAATGAGATCTAAACTAGCTCAAAAGCAAGGAGTAGGAAAGTTCAGTTCAATAGTAGAAATGAGTTCAGGAGCTCTGTTTTACACGGTGGGGACTCCAGTTACTAACAACATATTATGCTCTTGAAAAGTCACTAGGAATAGGTTTTAAATGTTCCCACCACAAAAAAATGTATGTGAGAGAGCATATCTATGAATTAGTATAATTTAGCTGGTCCACAGTGTATGAATATTTCAAAACATCTTGTTGTATATGATAAATAATATGTATATAATATCTCTCAATTAAAGTTAAAAAGTTGAACATTTTACTCTTGACAAGACTTAAGAAATACTGTATATATACCCAGTCATGAAAATTAGTGTTGATCACGATTTAGATTATGGAAAAATTTAAACTAGCTTTGATTATGTGTGACCATGATTTGTCATAATTGACCAAATTTTAGTATTTAAACATTGTACCATAACTTATTAGTTCAATACTTAGTCTGAGTATTGCTAAAAGAATTTTTATCCATATACTGTATTTGTCCACCTCTGGCTTAGCAAATGGATCATGTACAGAGACACTAGGCATAAAAAAATATAGTTCCAGCTGTTTTGGAAGAAGCATCACAGAATCCTGACAATACCTTTGTTAGGAAAGTTCAAGGGCAAAGAAGGTAGCTACTAGGTAAGGGAGGATGTATCTATACCAGAAGAGTGGTGGGGCTATCAAATGTAATTCCACCAAACAGGAAGGAGATAATGTGTAGCCATACTAGAGTAGGGGGTTGTCGTAGCCCAAACAGGGCATGGCTGGTCATCTTGACAAACACTTGATGTGGTATTATGTGTTATCTTCATATGAACTGGAAGGTAGCACTGTAAAATGTTGAAGGTGATGCTTATATGTTGAAGAAAAGAGAAAGAGGGGTATGCAGTATAGTGAGAATCCTTACAGAGTTCATTTGACTGCATAGGTGTGGAAGGGGGTTATGAGACCAAGCAAAGATCCATTATTACTTTTACAGAAAGATGTAAGGTTTAGTTTGTCAGGAGGCAAAACAGAAACAAGCTCCTTGTACAATATTAACTAGAATTGTAAAGAGATCATCTTGGCAAGGTATTCCAGAATAATCAGCATTTTGATTCACAGGTCACTGACTCACTGGTCCAATGAGCAGTGAGACCAGCTGGTTCTAGGGTTGCCCCTGTAGCAGTCTTAAGAACTAAGGTAGAGAAACACATCTGGGCTGGTTGTGGAGAGATTGAAGGATGTGGAAAAGACCACAGGAAACACAAGTGAAAAGTGTGCGCTCATCTCATTCCCCAGTTGTTGCTAAGAGCTCCTTCTTAATTTTTTTAAATGATGAGTTCAAGAAACTGAGGGACAAAATGGCCCAATGTTCCTCCATTTCATGCATCTAACATTTAATTACCACATAAAATTTGAGGTTTGTAAGTCTCTGGAAAATAGGGGGGAAAATGAAGTAACTAAAACACTGAAACTAGATAGACAAAGATAGATTGATGATAGTAGATTAAAAAGTAATAAATAGGGCTGGGAAGGTGGCTCAGTGGTAGAGCGCTTGCCTTGCATGCCTGAGGCCCTGGGTTCAATTCCTCAGCACCACATAAGCAAAAAGCACTGTGGCTCAAGTGGTAGAGCGCTGGCCTTGAGCTGAAGAGCTGAGGGGCAGTGTCCAGGCCCAGAGATCAGGCCCCATGACTGGACCAAAAAAAATTTTTTTAAAGTAATAAATAGATAATTAGCATGCAGTTGTGTGGGGGGAAGGGAGAAGGAGAGGGAGAGGGGAGGAAAAGTGCTGTGTATGTTAGTTTCTATATATCTACCCATATGTTTGAATTGTGAAGCTAATTCAAGCAGATACGTTGCCCCAAGTCAAGTGCTCATGACCCCAGGAACAGCGCAAGATATATGGAAAACTAAGAGTGAATCATGTACTTTGTATCTATGGTTTTGTCCAATAGGCAAGAGCGTTTTACAAGATTGTGCTCTTTACCAAAATAATAGATCTAATTTTTATTCAAAATCTGTCGTGTTTTCCCTTTTTCTTTTTCACGTCTCCTTGGTGACTTAGCTAAATCTTAAAACTGATTGAGGATTCAATTTTATTTAGCCACCCTGAGGTTGTTCCAACCTTTCTTTTATTAATAGAAGAAACAGAAACTCAGAGAGACAGAGACTGATATTAATTACTTGGTAAGAGTCTTTTACTCTGAGGTTATCTTCATTAACTTTTCTTAAGAACTTTTCTTAGTTTTATTTTTTTTTACAAAGAAGCTGCATTTTGTTTCAATCATGAATATGTTTTTGGCATTTATGGAAAAATCATTTAGCAATTAGCACATGACATCAAAACCCAAAAGAATAATTGAGTGCAGAGACATGGAGAGAATATTTTGCTCTTACCCAATGTACTTGTCCTTTTAAGCCATATCCTTCCCCTATTTACCTTTCCTTTTTCTCAAGCTATTACATATTATCTTTCCATCCTAAGTTATTCTAAGAGAGGTCTTTAACTCTTTTTTCCTATTAGCACTACAGAATTTATGGTGTTTTCATCATATATTATCCATTGACAAACAATAATCTGAGTTTATTTATTTATTTTTTTGTCGGTCATGGGGCTTGAACTCTGGGCTTGGGCGCTGTCCCTCAGCTCTTCAGCTCAAGGTGAGCGCTCTACCACTTGAGCCACAGCGCCACTTCCAGTTTTCTGGTGGTTTATTGGAGATAAGAGCCTCACAGACTTTCCTACCCGGGCTGGCTTTGAACTGAGATCCTCAGATCTCAGCCTCCTCAGTAGCTAGGATTACAGGCATGAGCCACTGGCGCCCGGTTATTTTTTTTAATAATAAGTTTTTTTTTAATTGTGAAAATACCACACAGAGGGGTTACAATGACATGAGCAAGGTATGAGTACATTTCTTATCAAGCATTGTTGCCTCCTCCTTTGTTTCCCCCTTACCATCCCTGCCTTCCCATCTCACCCCCCAATCTAAGCTTAGAACAGTTGTTTACATCATTCTGTAGAGAAGGACCTTTCGGGCTCAATGACCTAGGGGCTTCCTCCAACACACAATGAGAACATAACAGAGCTGAAGATGCTGCTTAGCACCTCCTGAAGGCCATACCAAATCCATTCTCCTCCATCCATGTCTTTTTTCCTTAGTGAAATTCTAGGGAGATGTGTGAGTGAGAGAGGCCAGGTGTGGAAGGTATGATAAAGATGTAAGTTCTCTACAAGTTAAGAATTTAACTACCACAACAAATAAACAATCTATCTTCTTAAAGCTGCAAGCATTTTGGATCAGATTACTCAGTATGCTCCATCATTTGTTAACCATCAAGATGATCATGTTTTGCTGATGTTTTTTTTCTCTTTGTAAGAAGCATATGAACTGACTCAACTAAGTGCAGAACAATTTTATCTAGAAGTCAAATAACAAAAATACCTAATCTATTTAGCCCATGACTGTTTTTAAAGCTTCTTATACCCTTTAGCACATTTGGCCTACATAAAAGCATGTGGAGGTAGATAAAGATGGTATAATTACAGCTGGAAATAAAGATAATCTTCAAATGGAATGTTCCTACCAATTTGCTAGTACACAGAACCAGCTTGGTTCTGTGATGCAGATGTAAGAATAGAAAAAGAAATATAGGATGCATGCCAAGGAATAATAGCACATGAGTGAGAATGTTGACTGTTGCTTCTTTCAGTAAACCACAGAAAGATAACAAAGGCTACTGTACCCAGTACAGAGGGGAGGTGTGCGACACAGTCCTGGCAAAAGATGCTTTTGTGTTTTTCAACACCTCCTACGCGGACCCAGAGGAAGTCCAAGAGCTACTGGTCCACACTGCCTGGAATGAACTGAAGGCAGTGAGCCCGTTCTGCCGGCCAGCTGCTGAGGCTTTGCTGTGCAACCATGTCTTCCAAGAGTGCATCCCTGGAGTGGTCCCTACTCCCAGCCCCATTTGCAGGTAAAGCTTTCTATAGTAGTAAAAGATAACATTCCATTGTCCTGACTGCAAATCAGAAAAGTTTACAAAAATGTCCTTGTGAGCAGTAGTAAAGGCAAACAAACTCTGGCTTTAACCAAAAGAGGAAGGAATCTCTGTAATCACTGATGACAACCTACAACATCAAAAACTATTCTATTACTCGTGTTAGCATTGTTATCATAATCAAAATCCCTTACATCAATATCCCAGCTACGTACCAAATAGATATTCTGAACAAGCCTGGACTTCACTAATAGGCCAAGACAAAGAAAAATAAAGAGGACACCACAAGTTAGCATTATCATTATTTGTCAATAAATGGAGTCATGATGAACATTCAAAATACTATTATCAAGTTAAATGCATGCCACCTTATATTCTAAGTACTGACACTCTTTTCTCATTTGGGAAGGAAGTTACGAACAGATATTTAAAATTTCCATATCCCTTAGAAATTGAAATCCACACATTTATGTTCCTTAGAATTATTCTTTCCTTTATTTTTCTTCTTTTATGTAAAATAGAAGAATTGCCTTGGCTTTTGAATCCAGTAGAAGAAGCCAATTCTCCTTTCTAGATGTATTCATATATGTTTTGGCTTACATTTCAGTTTCTTCGTTAGTGCAACAGAGTTTAAAAGATTAAAGGATCAGTCACCTGCATGGGATACATAGATAGCCTTTCCTAAATGTTTTTTAAGAAAACACACAACACAGCACATTTCCACTAGTGGTAGTTTTTTGTTTATGTTTTTGTTTTTGCCAGTCCTGAGCCTTGAACTCAGGGCCTGGACACTGCCCTTGAGTTTTTCTGCTCTTTACCACTTCAGTACTTTACCACTTCAGCCACAGCCTACTTCCAACTTTTGGTAGCTATCTAAAGATAAGAGTCTCATTGATTTGCCTGCTTTTCAAAGCTAGCTTTGAACCTTGATCCTCAGATCTCAGCCTCCTGAATAGTTAGGATTACAGAAGTGAGCCACTGGTACCCAACTCCATGTCTGTTTTGATAAAAAACTAAGAACTATTTTAAATTTATCTGATGTTAAGGCACTTTAGAAAAAGATAACAATAAGGTCATTAAATAGACATTACAAAGTTTGAGGGTTATTGGCATTGTAGGAATAATAGAATTTTTATCATCTAAGAAGATTGTATTGCAATCAGGCTTGGCATCTAAAACTTTCTGGTGTTGAGAAAATTCTCTCATTAATAACAGGGACAAAAGGGAGAAGCTAGACTTATGGCTAAAAAGAAAATGAGAAAAGGCAGGTGAGAAGTAAAAATTGTCTTACTAAAAGTTAGGAAATACAGATAGTTTCAAACATTCTTGCAGTTATTTGAAGAAATAATGCCTCTGTTGAATACTATATTTTTTAGTTAGGATTTCTGTTTCTTGGTCTTCTTCATAGGATCATCAAAACTGTAAATTGGAGATGCTGGTCAATAGTTAAATCCTTTAACTGGAAAGTAGCACATTTGTAATAAATAAAACAGTATAAGCAGCAAAGGAATGTTACAGTAGATTCTGTCAGCCTTCTCCTGAGCACTAGTAACTTAATTTGTGGTGACCACTAGGATAATATCTTGTTCACACCATTGATACAGTTTAACACTGTGGACTAAGCTTAAAACAAATAACAATTAGATTAAAAATACGTTTCTCTCTTATAATAGTCATTGTGTTCTTTTTTTTTAATTTTATTTTATTTTATTTGTGAACATACTGTACAGAGGGGTTACAATTGCATGGGCAAGATAATGCGTACATTTCTTACCAAGCATTGCAGCCTCCTCCTTTGTTTACCCTTCCCAGCCTCCCCCCCCCCCCCCATCCCAATCCTTCTCCTTCCCCCCCCCCACCGACGTTGTAAAGCTCGTTTTGGACATGTCATTGTGTTCTTTTTAAATTACAAAACCACATGACCCCATAAAAAACATATAAGAGGAGGAGTTGTGGCTCACGTGGTAGAATGCTTACCTCATAAGCATAAGGTTTGGATTCAAACCCCAATGCCATAAAAAAAAGAAGACATAAAGAGAAAAAGAAAGATCTTAATATACTTGGCAATGTAAAACAAAATTTAACTTTTTTCTTCTCTTTATAATCTTTTCCCATTTTCCCACTAGAGTGCTCAATCATTTCTAATAAAATTGGAAGAAATAATCACTTGAGTATTTTGACTCACTTTTCATAATGCAAAATAAATCTGTGATTTCTTTTAAAATTATGGACTTGTTCATATCTGTGCAAAAGCAGAGATCATAGTACAATGAATGGAAATATAATTAACACTCAACTGAAAAAGTTAGGTGTGATGGCTCATGTCTGTCATCCCACCTACAGGACATAAAAAGGTGGGTCATGGTCTAGGCTAGCCAGGGCAAAAAGTGGGATCCTATATCAAATCAAAACCAGACCAAAGGAACTGGAGCCATAGCTCAAGTGGCAAAATTTAAGCTCCAGTGCAAATTTGCCTTTCAGATGTCATGATTCATCATTAAGTTTTGTTCTACATTCAATACTTTAGGGAATACTGCTTAGCAGTAAAGGAGCTCTTCTGTGCAAAAGAATGGCTTTTGATGGAAGAAAAGAGCCACCGAGGACCCCCTGGATCTGGGACACACCTCCTCTCCATGCTAGACTGCAGTAAGCTTCCCAGCATGCACTGGGATCCCATGGCGTGCACCAGGCTGCCATATTTAGGTAACAATGTGTTTCCCCCAATTTTGAAAATTAAGAGAAATTTACTATGTTTAATAAATAATGATGAACTTAAGGTTTCTGATACTTTGGGCTTTACTAAATGTTGTTTTGCTTTGTTTTTCTTTCATACCTAATAACAAAATTTTAATGCTATACTAAGGGCACAGGTTAGCATGAAGACATATTCTATTTGTTCTAAAGTAAATTTGCAGGTATTTTTAACTGCTGCTTGGATGTCATCTTAGTTCATAGGGGACTTTTTAGCTTATAATATTTTCTGGAATGCGCAGAAAAGTGGCTAAGAAACGCCTCTAGTTTGTCTTAAGAGTAGGATAAAGGAATAAAGTTGTCTTTTGCAGCCAGTCAAGCAGCTTTTATGCATGAACAAATAAAGCATATTTTTGCAAATGCTGAGCTACAAAACAGAACAGAACTGCTGCATGTTGCTTTAATGTGCTTCCTCTGTAAGGAACAATGTTGTCAGCCTTAACCGCTGGTTTAATTTCAAAAACACAATTTTCATATTTGAATGCAAACAATGTTTTCCAACTATCTCTTAAGAAGCTGAAAGAGAAGTCACATTTCTTACACTCTCACTGAATTCACAAGGTATCCATATGCTCACTTAAAACAAATTTTTATCCTTTCCCCTTTAGATTATAAAAAAGAAAACCTAACAAGTAAGTAATTCTGTTTGTGCCTTTGAAAACTTATGTGTATGTATTGAATTTATGCATGCATATTTACACTCATACTTTATGACAGTCAGAACAGAATACTTAGCGCCTCTCTGCCTCTCAAAGAGGTTATTTCCACCATACTCACTGAAAGTAGAGCATGAAGGAATCTTACATCTTCTGTTTAGGTCATGAAAAATACTCATCCCAATAAAAGATATGAGAATATCCTCAACCTCAAGTTTCTTAGCTATTCTATGTCTCATATGCCTATAAAACAAGCCAACTGCAAAATGTTGCCTTCTGATTTTGCATTTATGATTTTGTGTTATTTAATGACATACAGATGTAGACAAATACTCATTTCTTCAGTGAGCTAATTCATGATCTTTATTTGGACAAATTATTTTTGGGAGATAGGTACTCTGAATTTTGACAGAGTGAGTTCTTAATATTGATTGTTGAGTATTTTTATAATAATTCCATGGTTTTTTCTAGATAACACAAAAAATTAACAAGAAGAAAACTCAAATATAATCCCACTTTTTCAAAAAATGTTTCCTACTTCTAGAATTAGTCATACTAATTTTTTTTTTTGGTCCTGTTCCTGAGCTTGAATTCAGGGCCTGGGCACTATTGCTGAGATTTTTGAACAAGGTTAGCACTTTACCACTTAATCACAGCTCCATTTCCACTTGTGTGTGTGTGTGTGTGTGTGTGTGTGTGTGTGTGTGTGTGTGTGTGTGTGGTTAATTAAAGAGTCTCACATACAGTCCTGCCCGGGCAGGCTTCAAGTCATAATCATCAGATCTCAGCCTCCTAAGTAGCTAGAATTACAGGCATGAGCCACCAGCACCCAGGTAGCCATAGTATTAACAAGTAGGAATTTTTTAATGAGATATCATTTTTCTGTAACATACTAGCTGTTAAATTGAATGAGTTTCCATTTCAGCTTTTCTGTCTTTCTTTTCTTCCTTCCTTCTTTCTGTCTTTCTTCCTTTCTCTCTCTCTCTCTCTCTCTTGCTTTCTTTCTGCTTTTTTATTTTTTTGCAGTGCTGGGATTCAAACCTAGGCCTTGAAATATGAACTCAGGGTCTCATGCTTGCTAACAGGTACTCCTGAGGCATCCATTGAGCCACCACTCCATTTCCTTTTTGTGCGTTACTTATAAAGTACAGGCTCTATTTATGCCTAGGCTAGGCTGGATTGTGATCCACCTTTCTAAGCTTCCCTTTTTCTCTGGGATGGCAAGTGCTTACTATTACATCATTGTGCTTTCTCCACACCTGAAGATTAACAGGCATATTCCACCACACCCAGCCATTGGCTGAGATAAAGTCTCATGAACTTTTATGATCAGGATGGGCTCAAACTATGATCCCCAGATTTCCACCTTTCAAGTAGTAGCTAGGATTATAGATTGAGCCACTAGGCCAGGCCAGACCCTAGTGAGAGAGAGAAAGAGAGAGAGACTCCCTTTATCACTCAGGCTAGCCTAGAATTCACTGTGAAGCCCAAACTGGGCTTGAATTCATGATTATGCTGCTTCTGCTTCCTAAATCTTGGGATTACATATATACGCCACCATGCCTGGCTCCATGTAGCTCTTCACATAGTCTACACATTGAAATCAACTGGAAAGCTTTAAAAGTATGGTTTCCTGAGTCACACATATATTCTGATGAATCTGGTCTGAGGTACAACTTGGAATTGAGGGGTTTAGTTTTTGAGCACAAGGACTAAAATTCCATAGTTTCGAGATTTGAAGCTTCTTTGTCTTTAGGATCATGTAATGCCTTTGTCCTATTTATATTAGAAATGCAAAATCGGCTAAGTGCTCTGTTTGTCTCTTCTGTGGGATTTCACATATTTTACAGAAGCACTCAGCCCTGAATCATCTTCTGTTTCAAAGACTCAGTGGCAAAAGAACTATAATCTGGCTTGTTCTTGTAATGATTTGCTTTTTTCTCTGATTCTTTCTTCTCTTTCATCTTTATTCTCCCCACATGTACATGGGGAGTTAATAACTAGGCTTGGCAAACCCATCACTGTGCTAGGTTAATTACCTCTCCTAGTATACCCAACCATCCCTATGAAATGAAGTACTATGAATGTAATCCATTCTACATATTTCTCTATATGAGAAAGGCAAACTTGCCCAAATTGACTCCTTTGGTATGAGAATGAGCCAGGGTTTGAACTCAAATATTTCTGATTCTGGCTCTGTCTTCAGAGCCTAGGTTTGTACCTGCTACTCTTGGCTTTTCTTCCCTATCAATTTTCTTCCCCAGGACCTCCAGTATAATAAAGCTTATCTGATTGTTTAACTGATTCCTTCTTGAATAGCTGTCACTACCTTTTCACATTCTATTGTAATTGATGACTTCTAAGGAGATTCACTTACTTCATTTTCTCCATTTATTGCTGATCAATGTTTGTATCACTTAGATTGGCATGCAAGACCTTTTGTGACCTGAACCTTGTATTTGTAGCCTGTAGATACACCCTAACTCAAACGATGAAATTGTTAGGTGTTGTTAGCTTGGTTGAATCCATCTTCACACTATTTCTTTGGTGTAGACACCATCTCCCCATCCTGAATCTATCCCACTCCCTAGCACCATCATCCATTTAACCCCTTACATATAATACTTTCATCTCAGACTGTGCTGGATACTCTACCAAAATACCATAGAGCAGGTGGCTTATAAACAACTGTAATTCATTTCTCACAGTTCTGGAGACCGGATAGCCAAGATCAAGGCACTGGAAAGGTTAGTGTCAGGTGAAGGCCACAGACACAGATGTCACAGACATAGCTGTGACCATAGCTGTCTTCTCACTTCCACCTCACCCTGCACAAGGGGAGAAGAATTGTCTAGGTCCACATTTATAAGTGGATGAATCCCACCAGTGAGGACTTTTCTTCCTTTCAACACACAACTTTTCAAGGGACACAACATTTAGACAATAGCACCTTTCATCTGGTTATTACTTGCTCATTCCTTACAACTTAAATTTACTTTAGAAAACCTACCCTGTATGCCTAAATCTGATTGGATACTGCGTCGTGTGTTCATGAGCATCCTGTTCTCACTACTCTTATAATGAACTCCTACATTTTATTGAAATGATCTATTTGAACCTTTTTTCCCATCACAAAGACTTGGCACCACCATCACAGTATTTCTGACACCTTACTAACAATACCAATTTAATGAATGCATTAAGTTGTGGGCAAATGACTGAATATACTTCCTCAGTGTTTGGAGGGAAAAAAATAAAGAGATAACATGAATCAGAGAAGAGAAAGATACAAAGGAAAAGAAAAATGGTAAAAAGCCAAGTGAACAGAAATCCAAACTAATTGTTTAGACCCAAAGAAATAAGTAGCACAGTGCTGGGGAAGACCAGAGCAAACAGATCTGAAGTAATTATTTTATTTAAGAAATAACAGCAAAACTATTCTAAAAGGATCAAGTATTTAAATCTATACAGACAGCAAGTTGTTTTCAAAGCATGTCACATTTAAAAAATGAATCTTAGGATTGGGAAAGTCACTTAAGTGCTAGAGCCTTTGCCTAAAAAAATAAACCTTACTGAGCCATCACAGATTTTTCTTTCAACATGTCATTAAAATGTACTTTGATGTTTTTGTGAAAACATATCCTTACACTTATAAAGGAGATTACACTGCTAACTTCACACATTACATTGCTTTCTCCCACATGCTACACATGGAAGGAACTGTTCTGTAAAATCCATGTAGAAAAAAAAATAGCGGTTTCTCTCTTTTAGTAGTTGCTCCCACTTTATTCTCAACAGGAAGCAAATTCACTCATTTAAGGCCCCACCCCTCCTATACTGAGAAATCTAGGGGTGACTCGGTCTAGAGAATCAGACCACTTCTGAGGCAATCCTAGCAGAACCCAGGATGTGTATGCTCTGGGCTAGATGAGGCCTCCTCCTATTGGTCCTGCACCAATGTTTTACTGCTGTGCTGATGCTCTTGGAATCCCCAGTGGCTGCCTGAGTCACAGCAGTGATCAAACTTGACCTCTACAGGCTTTAAAACCAGTTACTAATCCAATGGTGGGTAGGGCTTAATCCTGTGTCCACTCCTAGACTAAGAAGTTTTACCTAAGTATCCTAAATGTCTGCTGTCACAAGTGTCCTGTCCCAAATGGCTTCAGGCCTCTGCTGCAACAAAGTTTATCTTTTGACTTTGAAATATATTAATTCATCCCCAAATACTTAATCACTATTTTCTTACTATACCAAAGTCAACGGCTAAGTCTATGTTGCATAGTCTACATTGCCAGGTTATGTCATTAGTATTATTAACTTCTTAAAAGAACTTCAAAGTCATTTCCTCTTACTGGAACACCTTAAAACATGGAAATTTTACCTCTTGGAAGACTGAAGGAGTATATTAATAATTCTACGATAATTCTTGCTTACGGCTCTGTCCACACTTTCTTATTCACCAATTTGGTAACTAATATGTGTTAGGTTTTTAAAAAGAGGTAGCCGAGTAAGAACAGCATCACGCACATGGTATTCAGGTAAGGGGTAGGTTTATTCATTGTTCCGGCTGGCACCAGGCCATCTTGGTCCTCCACACTGTGGGGAAAGAGAGCTGGGAGAGCTGGGAAAGAGAAAGAGAGCTGGGAAAGAGAGAGCTAGGAAAGAGAGAGAAAAGAACTAGCAAAGAGGGCATCTAGGCCTGGGCTAGGCCTTATCTAGGGTATGGCCGGAGAAAGGTGTGGCCACATCAAATTCAGATGTGAACTCAGCGGATGCAGATGTGATCTCTTCCAGTTGTGCCAGTTGCCTAGGTAACACAGGTACTGGGCGGAGACTTTGCTTCGAGGAGGGTGGAGTCTGCTCGCCATCCAGGAGCGGACCTTACAATATGTTCCTATTATTTTCCTTAAGATTAATAAATGTAATTACTAATTATATTCTATTTTGTTTTTCTTGATCTTGGATATGTTGTGGTAACTTGTTTACCACTCCTGATTTCTACCTTTCTTGTCTTTCTAAAATTAAAATTCAACTGATTAAACCACTGTACGTTTGTTTATAAAACTGACTTGACCTATTTTTCAGTTCTACCATTTTTTGTATGTGTATTCTAACTTATTAACTTCTGCTTGCATATATTAACTTCTGCTTGCATATAGCTATTACTTTACTACATGTTTTCTTTTATTCTTTTTCTTCATATTTAAGATATGATAAAACTATGAGTTTACCAGTGATCACAGTTTTGGCCACTCTTCACACACAATTTTAAGCATTTTTTTCTAGCCTGTAACAATGGCTAGAAAAACCTTTGGGGTTGGGGAGATGGGAGGGCAGGGATGGTAAGGGAAAACAAAGGAGGAGGCAACAATGCTTGATAAAAAATGTACTCATTACCTTGCTCATGTAATTGTAACCCCTCTGTACAGTATTTTCACAATAAAATACTTATTATATATATGCATATATAATAAGTTTTTAATATATAGATATATAGATATATATATAGAAACCTTTTTGTAGGCTAAGGGGATGCTGGTCCTGGGCTTGACTCAGGGCCTGGGAGCTGTCCCTGGGCTATTGTACTCAAAGTTTGCACTCTACCACTTGGGCCACAGCTCCAATCGGAGATAAGAGTCTCAAACTTTCCTGTCTGAGCTAGCTTTGAACAGAGATACTCAACTACCAAGTAGCTAGGATTTCAGGTGTGAGCCACTAGTTCCTGGCTTAATGTTAACTTTCTAAGAAAAAAATAAGTCTTTTGTCTTTTATTTATATTACTGTCGGATTAAAAAAAATCTAATAATAAATTCATTTTGGTCAAAAAGTAGTTCTGCATAATTTCTTCTTTTGAGATATTGACATAGATCATGTATGTCAGTATTTCACAAATATTTGAAAAGAAGGCTATGCTCTCTTTTTAGGCTACCATGTTCACTGTTGGCCATGAAAATACTCTTATTAGTTGTTAAATATTCTATATTCATCTTTTTTGTCTTTACTCAATGTGCTGAGAGGATTCAAAGTATATTTAACAAGGTTGTTTTAATACATACACAATAGAATATGTACTATGGTAGAAACATGACATCTTTTGATTGCCAGAACTAATGAAGACTTTACTTGTTTTAAAATTGCATTGATTGTTTACAATCAAGGTTGAGTTCAAGTTTTAGATGAGTTCTATTCATTTGTATTGTATTTTCAATTGCTTCCATTATATGTATTTAAAAACTCAGTTCTGATAATACTGACATCAACTCTAATTATCTGAAAATATTTTGTCTAATAATTTCTATGACTGTTGTCAGTTTCAGACATTGTGATACTGTATTGAGAGCAGTAGCAAAGACCTATACTTCCCTTGAAAATATATAAGACTTGCAAAGTCTGATCTTTACAATCCTATAATTCCCTAAATTGGATTTTCCTTCAACTGCACTTTGCAGAATTCTTACAATTAGACTTTATAGCTATATAACCAGAAAGAACCCATGACATAAACATATTCTTAACATGAAACTCCATTTGCTAATTACTTGAATAAAGAAAGAAAATGCTTCTTGAAGCTCTGAGAAGAAATTAAAAGAATGATTGTTTACTTACAGCATTCCCACCAATGACATCATCAAAGCCAAGTGTGGACATTCCAAACCTGCCTTCTTCCTCCTCTTCCTCCTTCCCTGTCTCTCCTACTTACTCCATGACTATAATCATCGCCATCATGTCCAGCTTTGCCGGGTTTGTTCTTCTCATCATAAGCACTCTATATTGTTGCCGACGAAGGAAAGAATGGAAAAACAAGAAGAGGTGAGATATGAGTTGAAGATAATCACATAATGAAATATTTAAAAATATTCAAAAATAATGAATCCTAGAACTGGCAACGCAAAGAGAATGACACATATAAAACTTACCATTTTCTTTAAAAAAAAATTGTCTTGTGCTCTCGTTTGACTTTTTGTACACAAGACTAGTGGTACTCTCCCACTTGAGTCACACCCCCACTTCCAGCTTTTTGCCGGTTAATTGGAGATGAATCTCATGGATTTTTCTGCCCAGGCTGATTTTGAACTGTGATCCTCAGCTCTCAGCTCCTGAGTAACTAGGATTACAGGCATGAACCACTGGTGCCTGGCAACACCAACATTTTCCAAATGACATCCAGAGCCCTTATTTAGTTAAGTATCCATATCATGATCTTTAAAAATATCAGTGTGGGTTTTTTCCAGGCGATACCATGTCCTAAATTTAATTTTTTTTCAATAGAGCTTAAACTCAGGTGTAGGTGCTATCTCTGAGCTTTTATGCTCAAGGTTAGAGATCGACCACTTGAGCCATAGATCCACTTCTTGCTGTTTTGGTAATTAATTGGAGCTAAGCATCTCTGGACTTCTCCTGCCCCTGGGTGGCTTTGAACCAGGACCCTCATATCTCAGTCTCCTAGTAGGTAGGATTACAGGCATAAGCAACTAGTGCCTGCCTGGCTGTAATATGTTTTGTTCTTCAAAATGCCACATTTTTCCCTAGGTCTGAGCACAAATATTTTACCTTGTCCTGAGTTCTTTATTGATCTTGTCTGTCTTACTCGCAGAGAATCAGCTGCAGTCACCCTCACAACACTGCCTTCTGAGCTCTTGCTAGATAGGCTCCATCCTAATCCCATGTACCAGAGGATGCCCCTTCTGCTGAATCCCAAGTTGCTCAGTTTGGAGTATCCAAGAAATAACATTGAATATGTGAGAGATATTGGTGAGGGAGCATTTGGAAGAGTCTTTCAAGCAAGGTAATGTGACCCATAAAACTATAAGCACTCTATTGCAATGTTATATCTGAAAACTACCAGACCATTAATCTAATGTAAATATATGATCTAGAATGGTTATTATCAAATTAGTCCATTTTTGCTTCTTTGCATTTTATGCTATAAATTAAATCTTAATAATTTTCCCATTTTGCTGAAAAAAATTAGTATTCCTAGAAAGGATACGTTTTATTGTATTCAAGAGGAGTAATTTATAGGAAACCTAAATATATCTTCATTTTTATAGTGCTCAAAGAAATCACTAATACTTCAATTGTATTTCCTTTAGACAAAAGAATTTCTGTACTGAACCATAATTTTGTACATTGACCTTAGTGAACAATTCTCAGATTTAATTGTCTTGTTTTCTTTTGCTGTTATCTTTGTTTCATTTAAAACTTACTTTGAATTTATGTTTTAAGAATGCAAAGTTTGCATGTAGACAGATATCAAGTATATATTTATGGAATAGCAAAATAGCATAGGAAAATAATGTAAAGATTCAGAAAAATAATGAGCTCAAGAAACAAGTAGTTACAAATCCAGTATTAGCTCAATGTTTGTACTGTATAAAATAGAATAAAAGATGCTCTCTGCATGGGTACAGCTCCACAGACACACAGCTGGGTCAGAGAAGGTAGACTTGGTCACTGTTGATCTTGGGCAAGACACAATTTTGCTTCTACTTATAGTTGTTCTGCTATTGAGATTACATGAATAGTAAGCATTTTACAAATATTTATTGGAAACCAATAGTTACAATTTAGGGATCTATGGAAAACATGAGGACAAGTAAACCATAGTCCCTGATTTCAAGGACTTTACATTTTAACTAAAGATTAAGGGATTTGAATGGCAGTCATACTGGGAGGCAGAGATGGAAGATTGTAACTGAAGCCTGACCTGGAAAAAAAATTAGCAAGAACCTGTAATAACAAATAAGCCAGATGTGAAGGGGCACAACTGTGATCCCGGCTAGGCAAGAGAAACAGGAGAATCACAGTCTAAAGGTGGCCTCAGACAAAAGCACACGATCCTATCTGAAAAACAACTACAACTAAAAGATCTGTGGCTGTGGCTCAATCAGCTGAATACTTGCTAGGCAATAATGAGGCCCTGAGAGACACAGTGAGAGCAGGTAGGCAGGCAGGCAGGCAGGTAGGTAGGTAGGTAGGTAGGTAGGTAGGTAGGAAGAGAGACAGACAGACAGAAAAACAAAATCACACTGTAGAATCACTCTGCTAAATAATGCATTTTCTTTCACAAAATCCTATCTGAAAAATAACTGCAGCTAAAAGATTGGTGGTTGTGGCTCAAGCAGTTGAATACTTGCTAGGCAAGCATGAGGCCCTGAGAGTGACAGAGAGAGCAGGTAGGTAGGTAGGTAGGTAGGTAGGTAGGTAGGTAGATAGATGGATAGATAGACAGACAGACAGACAGACAGATAACAGAATCACACTGTAGAATCACTAATTAATAAATAATGCATTTTCTTTCTAATTTAATCTGTGTTGAGAATAACCCCATTTAATTTTCTTAATAGGAGTCAAGGAAGTTTAAAGTATAACTATTGTTGTCATCTTCTTTTGATTTTGTCTGTAGAAAGGCGGGGGATGTATATAAACACGGCAAACACACCAAGGGTATGTATAATCTCCCTGATCTTCAGCTCTTTTCCACTTATCTCCCAGGGCCCCTGGCTTGCTTCCTTATGAACCTTTCACCATGGTGGCAGTAAAGATGCTCAAGGAGGAAGCCTCTGCTGATATGCAAGCCGACTTTCAGAGGGAGGCAGCCCTCATGGCGGAATTTGACAACCCCAACATTGTGAAACTCTTAGGTATGAAACTCTGAGGAAATTGACTTAATCAGAAAATGAAGGCTTTCTGAGTTTCTTCTTTTATATTTCACTTAGTTATGCTTTTGCTTCCCTCTGATTAGTAAGCTGTCTCTATTCCTTTTCTAACTTACATGCTTCACCTAGGTTCTATGTTCATTCTGTGCCAACCCTGGAAGATGTGTGTGCTTTCCACATCATTGCTTGCATTTTTTTGTTGCTTCCTGCCTATGCAAGAAAGCATTTAAAATATTATCCCCCATACAGAAATAGACACTGCCTTTCTATCACACAATTTATTAATGCCTCATGGTCTGCATCTTATACTTTGTAGTTTTATTTATTCTCTTTTCCCCCACTGGAATGCCATGGGAGCAATCACTTGTAATTTTTGCTCATCTTAGTGTTGTCATTTATTAAGGCTCAGAAGTTTACAAACATTAAATAACTAGCTTGTATAGTTATATAAAAGAAAACCCCCAGAACTCCCTTCTCATCTCTCATGGAGCTTCTATTCTTATTCTGGGGAGACAGATAAGAAAAACAAATTCACAAAATGTGGTATGCTGGAAATTAATAGGTAAAGACTTTTTTGTGATATACTGGGTTTTGCACTCAGGGCCTTGCACTTGTGAGATAAAAATGCTACTACTTGAGCCTTGCTTCCAGCCCTAACATCTACAGATTTAAAAAATTCAAAGCAAAAAGCTTTTTGGAGTATGAGTTAAAATTTGTGACAGAATGTGATATGCATGTAAAGGTCTGACAGAGGTAAGGGAATAACAACGTTGAGACACTGGAAAAGAGCAAGAAGAAGCATTGCAAGAATTTACAAATGTGGCAAGAGTACCTGGTATGCTCAAAGAATGTGGGGATGGCTGGAGAAGAATCAGAGAGAAGAGTTATCAATGACAACATCAGAGTGGTATTATGATAGAGAGGTAGAAAGAGCCAATTATGCCTCCTTAAAAACTGGCTTAGACTCTGAGCAAAGTAGAAAGCAAGAGGAAAATTTAATTCAAGAAGTGACATAAGAAGTGACGACATGATACGTGTGACTCATAGCTTTCTAGATCTTCTCTCTCTCTCTAAAATAACTAGCAAAAAGCAGAGTAGGAGGTGTGGCTCAAGTCAAAGTTTCAGCTAAGTAAGCAACCTGAATGAGTGTACGGCTCTGAGTTCAAACCCCAGGACTGCCAAAAATGGGAAGGGAGAATGGAGAGTTCTAATGTTTATGGCTGCATGGTTGAAAGAATGAAGGATCCATTGATTGAGTTGTGTGAAACCCAGAAGTAGATTTACTTATTTTTTTTAATCATTTTATTTAGTTTTTGTTTATGTGGCACCAAGGAATCAAACCCAGGGCCTCATGTATGCTAGGCAAGGACTCTACCACTAAGCCACATTTCCAGCCCTGTAGGTTTACTTTTGTAGAGGAAATGAGACTACTTTCTCAGATACATTTGTTCAAGATGGTTATTCAATTTCCAGACAGTTAATGAGTTAAGTAGACATGAAGTTCAGTAAACAGCCTGATTTAGATATAAATCTGAGATCATTGGAGAAACAGAGTATTTAATCCGTGAAGCTAAGTTAAGACACAACATTTAAAATAGGAAAAGATATGAATACAAAAATGGATTAAAATATATAAAATATATTAAAAATAAAATTAACAAGAATGTAAATAAATAAATTTCAATGAGACCTCAATTTTTTTCCTAAGGAGAATAATCTAAACTAATGATCTGTTTTTATGCTGATATTTTGCCCAGTTGACTTAATTATCCCAAGTTCACAAGTTTCCTACTTAATATAGCAAGATCTTCTGCAGATTTTCAAATGCCCTTCTGGCATTAAATATACATCTCCACTTACATTAACATCATTTTGTTTGTAGAATGAAGATCAATAGTAAAATACAGCCTAAACTGTAGCACGTTTTACTGCTGCCATCTAAATATTTCATCTAAGGATCTTGGATTGTTTTTGTTGTTCTTTCCAAACTTGATACGTCTTCTTTGTTGTCATTCTTCAGGGACGTAAACACAAACTGGGTGGTTCAGCCATGCACATGGAGCAGATATCCATTCATGAATCTACTCATTAAACATTACTGAACACTGGGCCTGGGAAGGGGGCTCAGTGGTAGAGCGCTTGCCTTGCATGCATGAGGCCCCAGGTTCAATTCCTCAGCACCACATAAGCAGAAAAAGCCAGAAGTGGTGCTGTGGCTCAAGTGGTAGAGTGCTAGCCTTGAGCTGAAGAGCTGAGGGACAGCGCCCAGGCCCAGAGTTCAGACCCCATGACCAAAAACAAAACAAAACAAAAACATTATTGAACACCTACTTGTGGTATATTGTGGTCATGGGAAATTTAAAGAGGAATAACATATAATCTCATCTTTCAAAGTGCAAACATATTGGAGAGAAACCACAGATAAATGGAATGTTTGTAAAAAATAAAATAGTCACTGGGTACAAGGACAATAGAAGAGAAAGCTAGCTGTATTGGAAAGGTCAGGAGCTGGGGCACCCCAAGAAGAATACAAATAAACTGAACCTCGGAAGGTAATAGGAGATGTTTAGACAAAGAAATAGGTCAGAGTTTCACTAAGATGTTGTCAGCAAAAACTGGACCCCTTGTTTTCTGATCTGCTCACGGCCTGTTGGGGTGCTCGTTCCCTGTGTTGTTTTAGAGAATCGGTCTAATAGAGGTTGTTATTTTGGTTCCAGGCGTGTGTGCTGTTGGGAAACCCATGTGTCTGCTCTTTGAATACATGGCCTATGGTGACCTCAATGAGTTCCTCCGCAGTATGTCCCCTCACACCGTGTGCAGCCTCAGTCACAGCGACTTGTCCATGAGGGCTCGGGTCTCCAGCCCAGGACCTCCACCTCTGTCCTGTGCAGAGCAACTCTGCATTGCCAGACAGGTGGCAGCTGGCATGGCTTATCTCTCTGAGCGCAAGTTTGTCCACCGAGATTTAGCCACCAGGAACTGCCTAGTAGGGGAGAACATGGTGGTAAAAATTGCAGACTTTGGCCTCTCCAGAAACATCTACTCAGCAGACTACTACAAAGCTAATGAAAATGATGCCATCCCTATCCGGTGGATGCCACCAGAGTCTATTTTCTACAACCGCTACACCACAGAGTCTGATGTGTGGGCCTATGGGGTGGTCCTCTGGGAGATCTTCTCTTATGGTCTGCAGCCCTACTACGGGATGGCTCACGAGGAGGTCATATACTATGTGCGAGATGGCAACATCCTCTCCTGCCCTGAGAACTGCCCCCTGGAGCTGTACAATCTAATGCGCCTGTGTTGGAGCAAGCTACCTGCAGATAGGCCCAGTTTCCCCAGCATCCACCGAATTCTGGAACGCATGTGCGAGAGGGCAGAGGGAGCTGTGGGTGTCTAAGGTTGAAGATAGAAGCTCAAAAAAAAAAATACTACAGTCTGCTCTCAGACTCCTTGAGCCAGAGAAATCCTATACCCCAGGCTCCAATAGGAAAGAATGACAGGAGAAACCAGGGGACTATATTTGTTTGCCATGTGATCATCAGACTCAGTGCAAGCGGTGACTGGACATGTAGGTTAGAAAATGTGTCAGACCAAAACGATAACCCTCCTTCATCCCAGGGAACGTCTGCAACACACACTCCACAAGAACGTATGTCATTCTGTTCAGTTCCTGGATTAGCCGGCAGCAGAATAATAGTAGGTTGTGTTAAATTTTATTAAGAACTGAATTCAAAGCTTAATCCCTGTCCACTGTGTAAGTAGCATGTGCTCACACTAGAAATTCAGATCAAGTATAGACAACTAAAAAGCGAAATCAAAGATTCCTACAGGCTATTAGAGTTTGTCATTGCTGTTTTTGACATTTTTTTGCATTTAATGCACAATTTTGTTTTTTTTTATTCTGGAGTTGGGGTTGTACTTTTTTGGTACAGGGTCCTAAGGGTTGAAATGGGAGATCAGCCACACTATGTTCTCACTGTGGATCTATCCCTTTTCTGATGTCATTGTTGGGAGTATAATCTTCTGTTTGATTCCTACAATTTTTTTCTACAAAGAAATTAGCATTGTCTCATGCTGTTTCTTTAAAAATTTTATTGGCAACATTTTCTTTGTCTTCATCTTTATTTCTTCCTTATTCTACAACTCTATCATTTTGTGATTGATTGTTTAATCAAATTTTGTGCCTTTTATTTCATATAGATACTAAACACCCAGACAGAAAAAATGATGTCAAACATAACATTGGAGATTGATACAACTATACCTGTGGTCAGATATCAGCTTTTTCTTCTGTATGTGCCTTTGAAGCCACAACTTACTTACTTTCCTTCCTTCCTTCTTTCCTTCATTCCTTCCTTCCTTCCTCCTTCCTTTCTTCATCTGGCTTTTTGGAGATAAAAGTCTCTTAAATTTGTCTGTCTGGGATGGCTTTGAAAAGGGATCATACTATCTCAGCCTCTTAAATAACTAAGATTACAGGCATAAGCCACACCTTTCTAATTTGTCAACTATTATTTTTATCAGTGTAGTCTCTTGTCTCTTTAACCATGGTGTATAATATGAGTGCTCTTAGGCCTTATTTCAACATTGATGTTTTTGTGTATTCTGAGTTTTTTTCTTTTAGAAACCCATTCTATTGGCCAAAGAGTTAGTATAGCATTGCTTAGTAACTTCTTCACTGTACATGAATATAAAATCTTGTTACATAGTATGATTTTTTTTTCAATTCTGTAATTCAGATACCTGGTGGTAAAGATTTCTTAGTGGAATCCTACTCATATTTATCTGACACAAATGACAAGAGATTTTCCTGTCATAGCATGAACCCCATTTCTCCTGAGAAGCAAACAAATAGAAAAGGGAAAACAGAAATCTACTCCATACAAGTTTGCTTTAATTCAAACTCATTGGCAATTTGACAAACTCATTGGAAATTTGGCCAATGAAGGAATGGTCTGAATTCTTAAAAGTGGATTTTTTTTTCAACTATCTGTTGGAAAACTCCACTTGAAAATTCCCACATCTGCCTAATGCAACTACTCAACATCTTCGCAGGGAAATTTGTCTGTCTTTATTCATTGTCTAGGCAACCAAAACAAAAATGTGGAATTTAACCTAGACTTGGCCCTCTTCTTCATTTCTACTTTTTTTTTTTTTGGTCAGTCATGGGGCTTGAACTCTGGGCCTGGGCGCTGTCCCTCAGCTCTTCAGCTCAAGGCGATCGCTCTACCACTTGAGCTACAGCGCCACTTCCAGTTTTCTGGTGGTTTATTGGAGATAGGAGTCTCACGGTCTCTCCTGCCCAGGCTGGCTTTGAACCGCGATCCTCAGATCTCAGCCTCCTAAGTAGCTAGGATTACAGGCGTGAGCCACCAGCGCCCGGCTTCTACTTTTTTTTATATCCATTTTACTTCCCAAACTTCTCCTCCTTACACCCTCTTCCCTTCCTTTCAACAGTTAGTTACTCAAGTTCTCTTACTCCCCCCACCTGTCCATGAACTGACTTCCTGCCATTTCAAGTCTGATCAGATTCCCTGAGCTATGATCATGGCAAAGAGATACTTAACAGCTCTGATTCATAAAAGGGGGGTTGGGAGGGGTGTTTGAATTTAGGATTGAGGACAAGTCTTTAAAGTCATGATCACAAGTCCAAAATTAATGGGTGTTCAAAATGTTGAATAAAGTTAAAGCATGAATGCAAAACAGGCCAAAAAGCCAACAAAGTAGGATATTAGAGAGAATTCCTAGGAAGTGTCCATCAACTTTAGAAGGAGAGGACGTTTACTGTATATTTTATATAGTTCACCTACATGGATCACATATGTCTGCAAATTATGAAGATACCTTTAGGGTTTCCTCAGCTTTTATACTTTCATTGTAAAGTCTTGGAAGTCAGGCCAATAGGAAAAGCTAATTTCCAGAATAGCAACTTATGAGCAATCACTCATAAATATTATGAAAGCCATTCAATTCTCAATATTTAAAGGAACTGAAAATTAAAATAAAGAGAAGAGCTCATCATTATAGTAATCCTAGTAATAAACTTTTTTGAAAGCTTAGCATATATATTCTAAAGCCTTTAAATATATTAATTTAATTCTCATAATATCTCTGTGGCATTGGTATTATCTTTACAACCACTTTTAGGTGAGGAAACTGGTGCAAGAGCCCAGTTAACAATCAGAGCAGGACAAATTCTTCAGCACAGTAAGGAGAAAGCTGAATACTGAAAAATGAGTGATAAGCTGTGTATAGCTTCAAAACCCATGCTATAACCCTCATGGGTTTAATTTCCTATCCAAGTCTTTTGAATGAAAAGCAAAAAGTATATTTTAGCATTGTCAATTTAAGGCAATCAAAGCATGTAATAGGTGGCATGTTTATTTTTTCATGAGGTTGAACTGCATTTTCAAGGTCACTAACTCATTTCTTTAGTGCTTGCACTAACTCTTTAGATGCATTATTTACTGATATTACTTTCTTTTTCTTCCCATGATAAAATCATGGGAAATGCAAAACTAAAACTTAGGATATCAGAGAAAGACACAGTGCCATTTCTATCAACTGTCAGGACAGACATTAGCCAGGCACCAGAAAGTCTTCTTAAGTGATCACATATAAAACCTGGTAAAAGCACAAGGTCCTTTTGCACAACACACACACACACACACACACACACACACACACACACATACACATTCTTTAATATGTAGATGAAACAGAAAAAGAATAGTCTCTTTCTATTTTCCAGAATATTTTGTATTTTTTCCTTCATTAAGTGCGCTTCTAAATACTCAATTTGATTTCTAAGTAATATTCTATTTCATAGATATACAATAACAAACAATTTGATATTCTTTTAAATTTTGCTATTTTATAATTCTTACCATTACACATAATATTCAAATGATCACCCACAGTTGCACATGTCTATGTCCATAGCTATCTCTTTAAGTCTCTCGCTATTTGTGTGTGTGTCAGTACTAGACTTGGAGTTCAGGGCCTTGTATTCGCTAGACAGGTGCTCTACTGCTGGGCCATAATCCATCCCAGCAACTGTCTCTTGCTAGAAATCTGAGAGACTGTCTAGTCAACAAGGCAAATATAATGTCAAGAACTTTGTTACATATGATCACATCCTTAAAATCTCATTTTCATCTCTGCCTTGTATATGAGATGTCATGTCCCTAAACATTCTCTGCCACAGACAATTAATACTCTCTTTTTGATGAACCTTTTGTTTATCTGGTCATAGAAAAAGAGTATCTAACTTCAATTTTATTTTTTGAACTATTACTGAGGTTGAACTTTTCTTGTTCTGAGGTCATGCATAGTTTTTATTTTGGTAACTGCCTGCAGCCCATTTTGTTGTTGTGCTCATTTTGTAATTAAGATGAAAGAAATATTTTATACTTTTGTCATGTATTACACAAAAGACTACCATATTTATATAATTTACCTTAAAATAACATTTTTCTCTTTTCTTGTAAAAGCAAATCCTTATTTTAAAAGAAAAAATATAAGTGATATGCACAATGGTAATACAATACCCAATAATACTAAACTATAATGAAAGTGTGAAAACATCAGTAGGCAGTTATTAACATTAACATCATGAAAAATGTGCTTTCAGGGTTTTTTAGACAGGTAAATGATAGATTGATGGATAGATAGATGATACCAGGTTGACAGATGATAGATAGATGATGACTGATAGATGACTGATAGACACAAAGGTTGATTTTAAGTAGACCCAAGTCATATTGTAACATTAAAATTTTGCTTTTATTACTTATTATATCTTAGACAACTTCTCCATCAACAAGTATTTCTATACAACACCTTTTCTTTTTTTATTGGTGCATGTCAGTCCTAAGGCTTGAACTCAGGGCCTAGTCACTGCCCCTGAGCTTTGAACCACAGTTCCACTTCTGGCTTTTTGGTGGTTAACTGGAAATAAGAGTTCACAGACTATGCTGCCTAGGCTGGCTTTGAACTACTATCCTCAGATCTCACCATTTAAGTAGCTAGGATTATAGGCAGGAGCCATGAATGCCTAGCTGAAACATTATTTTTAATGTTTGAATAATATTCTTTTATATGGATTTGTCATAATTTTATAACTAATCGTCTATTTTGAATATTTGTTTTAAGTATGCTCACTATAAAAATGTGATTTCTCAAAATTCTTGTTGCTAAATTTTGTGAACATTTCTCTTAAGTGACTTGTTTAGATGTAATTATGAGAAACAATTTCTAGATTATCTGATATACTTTTAATGCTTTTTAATATATTGAAAATTATCTTTCTTATTTTGTCATGTACACATCCCCAAAGCACTGTTTTCAACTTCACCAATACTGAGCATATTTGTATTTTAATCATTTGCAATGTAATAGCTTGATTTTTTTTTTGTTTTGTAGCTTATATATTTCTTCAACTGCTGATTTTGTTGAATATTTTCAATATTTTAGAGACAACTGACTTGTCAATTGTCTTTCTATGGTTATTTTTCTATTGAGTATATCTTTCGCTTGTTGCTTAAACTTTGTCAGACCCTGTTTCAGTCAATTCTTAATGTTGAAAATATATGCACTAGGCTTCCATGTATCTTTTACTGTACAGTTTTATTAATCAAAAAAGAATGGTGAATTTTCAATCTGTACAAATGATTATTTTTCTGTAAGTGTTAATATGTTAATATGTGCAATTGTGTGAACTGATTTCCTAAATATTGAGACATCTTTGCTAGTCTAGGAATAAGCTCTCTTTGGGTGTGTCACATCAATCTATTTAACTGCCAAAATTTACTTATTCACATTTCTTTGCATCTGTACTTGCTAGTTTATAAAACAAAAGGTTTATCATTTTCTCTGTTAATGAAAACTTCATAAACTTGAGAGGTTTTTTTTTATTTGTTTGTTTTCTGAATGATTCTGGTTAATGCTACAGTTTGGCTATGACTGGGGAGAGTCTCCTAAAAGATCAGGGGCTGGAAGGTTGTTCCCAGCAAGGCAGTGTTGAGAAGAACATTTAAAAGGTAGAGAAAGGAGGTAGATGATTAGGTCACTTCAGGCATCAGTCTTATAAAAGATTAATGCTAGTCTTGTAGATAGTTGTTTTTCACAAAAGAGACTGTTATAGAGTGAAGCCAAACCCTTGTACTTGACTCGTTCCTTTATTTCAAAAAAGGTTTGTTTGGCTCATAGTTCTGATGGCTAAAAGCTCCAAACAGTGTGGCACTGGCCCACTAGCTGCACTGCAAGCTAGCAGGAAAATAAAAGAGGAATTGGCCCTAGGATTGCAAATTTGAGGTTAGCCTGGGCAAAGAAAACAGCAAGACCCTAGCTGAAAAATAAAATAGAAGCAAAGAACTCAAATTCATGAGGCCTTAGGTTTAATCCTCAGTACCTAAAAAAAAAAAAAAAGCAAGGAGTAACAAATGAATTAACTAAAGTGTAATAGACTCTATGGAGAGCACAGATAGTATAATTTTTTTTAAAGACTAAGTCAAAGCTCAATAAAATAAGCACCTGGAAATGGGTATTTGCAAGAGGGGAGGGGTGGGACTAAGGGGGGAGGGGTGGAAGAATGAAGGGAGGGAGGAAGAGAATGCATGCAAAAATTCATAATACAGAACTGAGAAATTTAAGGGAAAGGGTTAGATGAAGTGGGGGGCGGTGAAGATGACACAGATCAATATGCGTTGTACACATAAATTGCTCTGTCAAATGGCAAAAAAACATAACCTAAAAATTAAGATATGTAAGGGATAAGAAGGGGTGGATTGGGAGAAGTGGTTGACAATGTTGCAAGGAGTGACTTTGATCAAGACGCACCGTGTTCATAAACCACTTGGGGGAATGTCCACTACTTTGTATGACTACTTAAACATAATAAAGATATTAAAAATAAATAAAAAGCATTAAAATACAAAATGTAGGTAATATAAAAGATGAGCAGTTAGCTTAGAGTGCTTTTACTCAAATACCTTCTAAACATGATTAAAAAATAAAAAATACACCTACGATTAGTACAATTAGGTAATCACATAAATATTTATGCATTGCCAAGCAAAGAATACTACTTTGTAATTTTAACTTGATGATATATTTTTAATGTAAATGGACTATTTTACTGTCTTTATTTTATGACTGAAATGGGATTTAAAATATCATGGGATCTTTAAGTGATCTTCTGTTCCTTACATTAGTTTTTTCTTCTGTTTCCCTTCTTCTCTGCTATCATTTTCCTCACAGAGTCTAGTGTTCTTTTATTTATATAATTTCAAAGGGGGAGTTGTCTTGACTCATATGTATTGCAGAAGTGAGGGTACTTTGCACTTGTGTTGGTATATTTACCCAGCATGACTCCTGGTTACCTGTGGGTCTGGCACATGTGGTCAGTGGAGAGGGTACAGGCAGCCCAGGCCAGAAACCTCCACATTCCTGAAGTGATGAATCTACTTTGAAGATGAAAAGCTTTAGTGTATTTCATGACTGACGGGAGCTGCTATGCATTCACTGCTTCCGTTCCCCAGGATAATCTGCTATTGTCTACCCTGCTTTCCTTCCCAGATCCACCATCCTTACCAAGGGCCTGCAAAGACTCATCTTCCATTCTATTTTAGAGTTCACAGAGATCCAGGTAGCTGTGAAGCCTCTTGGTCCACTTGCCCTAAATGTAATTGTCTGGTTGAGCATCTTGATTGACAGCTTCTGGCTCAGAGCATAAAGCCCTGTACATAAGAAAGTACCTACACCTGTCCTATGTGTACTATAACCATAGTCTACTGTTTCCTATGTCCTACATTGTCAATGGTTCAGAACATCAAGATATTTTTCTGCTTGCCAAGGACCAGAGTCATCAAGATATAGGCACTTACAAATCTTTATTTTGATATAGATCACCATAGAAACCATACACTACTCAAGTAGTTTGGGGTACTGAGTCATTTATATACTGAAAAAGTTAAAATCTACTCCAAGAGGAAACACTTATAGGTCTGAGAGTCTGATTAAAAAACAAAGACTTCACCAGTGCAATTCTTACTACCATAAAGAAACAGACCTGAAAAAGGTAAAATGTTTTGTGTTGTGACAGTACAAGAGCTTGAACTCAGGACCTGGTACTCTCACTTGGCTTTCTGTTGGTGCTTTAGAATTTGAACTGCCACGCCACTTTCAGAGGGGGATGAGAGAAAATGATGGAAGGAGTGACATTCATTAAGATGCACTGTACTCAAAAACTGATGTGTTGAATCAAAATCCCTTTGCATAACTACTTTAAGACAATTTAAAAAGACAACTTTTCATTTAAAAAAAAAGATATAAGCTGTGCACTGGTGGCTCACACCAACAATCCTAGCTACTCAGGAGGCTGAGATCTAAGAATTATGGCTTGAAGGCAGCCAGTAATGTCTATGAGACTTATCTACAATTAACCACCAAAAAAGCGGGAAGTGAAGCTGTGACTCAAGTGGTAGAGCTCTAGCCTTGAGCACAAAAGCTCAGGAACAGAGCCCAGGCCCTGAGTTCAAGCCCTAGGACCCCTCCTCCCTCCCCCCACCCCACCACATGCACATTTACACACACACACACACACACACACACACATAAAGATACAGATCTGTCCAGATGTTTGCCTTGACTTCTAAAAGTTATGTTATCCAATTATGAAACAAAATAAACATGAAGGAAAATGTGGAGTTAATTTCTAAATGAAGTCCATATTTACTATGGTCTTAATTAATATGGACTTAATAACAAATTCATTATTTTCTAAAGCAATGTTAAGCAACATGAATTCTCAACCTTTGTATGTCTTTCTTACTGAGTTTCTTGTAATTAAAAACTTCTGAGAGATTTGACCAAGATAGTTTTTCTTATAATCTTTATCATTATACCTGTAATTATGCAAGTGGAAAGCATACACTATATTTAGAAATCTGCGCAGAAGAGGAGAAACCACCTGCACAGTCTAAGGTTATGTCAGAAAGCTGTCAACCACAGAAAAAACCAGGCTGAGGTATACACTGTCATTTTCTGGGGTGTGTTCATGCCTATTTAGAGCTGTGATTAAAATTAGAAGTGTTGAAATAACACTGCTTTCTGATTTTTTTAAAAAAAGGCAATGTTGGCAATATGGTGGTTAGGATGATGCTTAACCCAAGTATGTGTGAAACATGATTTAAAGTCATCTTCACATTTGTGCTTTTGATTGTTGTTGTTGTTGTTTAAATTAATGGGATGCATTGGTCTTAGGATCTTAGGAAAGTCCATTGAGAGTCATAAATTCATTTTATCTTCACTCATTCTTCTGACTCAGAGATCACCTTTGCAAGGACTCACAATGATTCATTTCTGTGCTCAAGTTTCTTTGATAAAGGAGTCACCTTAAACTTCGGCTCCTCCACTCCTCAAGTTCCTCTCAAAAGTGAAATCAGTAAGAATAAAGAAACTGAAGGTGAGATCAACTGGCAGAAGCAAAGCCTTGGAGGGAAAAAAACAAACAAACAGAAAGCCAGTCTTAGAAGAGGATCACAATAGCTCAATAGCTGTGTACATCTGACCATATAAGATGATGCTAAGTGAAAGGAACTCCAAGATATGGAAACAAGAGATTTTTCTTTGTTGTTGTTTTAAATGTACTATGTGAAGTAATTTCTTTTCTCTTTCATTTTTCTATGGTTTATCTCTTGTTATCACTGTATTTGATTTTGGTATCCTATGTCTTGTATTTACATTTATCTGAATTAGGGAAGGAAAGGGCAACAACAAAATGGTGAGACAAAAGACAAAGGGCAAATGAATGCAACAGCAATAGTCACAATATAATATGTTGGAATTGAACTTTACAACTTGCAGGGGATGACTGGAGGGAGGGAAAGTGGAAGAAAAATGAGAGAGGGGGAAACAATGTTCAACAAGAAATGTACTCACTACCTTTCATATGTAACATATGTACATCACCTTGACAATAAAATTAAATTTAAAAAAATGGAAAGCTACAAGGGAATTCTATTTCTGGCAAGAAGGCAAAGACTGGGGCATAATTGAGAAAATGTATTTTTTAGATAGTTTTAAGCAGTAAGTCTCTAATATTTTAGGGGAAATGACTATATCCTGGTTTCGATAGCTCATCAACCCAATATATAATCATGAGATGAACTTTGCAAAGTTTAGTCTTCCTTTTTCACTTATGGCTGGTATTCTATCAACTCAAGCCACAACTCCACCTCTGGCTTTTTTATTCACTGTTAATTGGAGATAAGAGTCTTTCAATGACATACTGGTGAGTTCTCTGGGTTTTCTTTTTGCCTTAAATATCTCAGACTTGGCCATAAAGAATCTGTCAAGATAGTCGGTCCAGTGGAGTATGAACTAAAAATTCCCAGTGAAAGCCTGCTATCTTTAGTTAAGGGACTACGAAAAAGAAAACTTAGTAAGACAGAAAACTTTTAAGCAAAATTGCTCTCCTTTAGCTAAACAGCACAGGAAATAAAAAGAGCCTTGCCTCCGCCCATGCTAGCAAAGCTTCTGTGGAGCCCTAGATTTCTCCCTTACAAGGCTGCAACGAGAGGTAAAGTGAGGTGTCACAAAACTCCTCTTCAGGAGCTTAGACTTCTTTCTCCACTGGGCACCAAACATGCAAAGAAGAAATATTTCAGGCAATCGTAATATAACCTGGGTACACTAAAGAAAGTAATATCTGCACTTGATATGAGCTGGTAAAAAGTCAACTACATATGTAGCTTGGTAAGCTACATATATCTATCTATCTATCTATCTATCTATCTATATATATATATATGCACACACACATATATATATATATAATGTAATAGTATATAAGTAGACTCACCAATAGCAAAGCAATACAAAAGAAATATACCTAAACACATGACACATAAATAAATCAAAAGAGTTTAAAAATGTTAAAGCAACTCACAGGAATGCAGGAAAAAAGAAGAAACAAGAAAATAGAGAAATAAAATACAGAACGATCAGAAAGCAAATAAAATAAGCAGCCTTAAGCCCAACCCTAGTGATACACTAAGAACAATGATTTCAAGATTTTAAATGCTTAGATAGGCTTCTAGTTCAAGGTGGAATGAGAGCTCATATGCTTGCTTTACCCCCTGAGGGCTTAAGGACTAGAGCTCTGAGCACATTTCTCTAAGATGGAAAACAGACAGAAACAGAAACACGCTGACAGAAAGCAGAGCACAAGGGTGGGGGTGGGGAAGGAGTACAGAGGGTATAGACCATTCTTTTTAATTAAACCCTTGAGAGACTAGAGATGGTTTTCTTAGATCTACTAAGGTACATAAATAGCAGGGGGACTCCAGATGGTGACCTTTCTGTTGCCAGTTTGGACTATATCCATAAATACTGTGATCGCCAAAACCAATCTTCTTTTCAGTGATTCCTTTTCTTGATACCGTCCGTGAGTTTCTGATTCATTTACTTGACCAATAGCACTTGTTAGCTACTAAAACTAATCATTGTCTGTCATAGGTGCTGGGGAAATATTCGTGAAAAGATACACATTTGCATCTTGCATTTGGTCATTTCAATTTTAGTGGAGAACAAACAAAACATCACACAGACAGAAACAGAAACAAGATCATTTCAAATAGTATTGAATGTGGCTAAGTCATGATTACCACACAAATTAGTTCGTGTCTCTCTACCTGCTCACCATAAATAAATTTGTTAGTAGGTGAAGGGCTACCTACCCCAAGTGATGAGCTGCTCAATGCCATCAGTGAGGGACCTGACTCCAGAATCCCATCTTTAAAGGATGCTTCTGAGGACTACTCCTGGGATGCTCTCTCAAGCCAGGTTTCTTAGTTGCCAAGACTCAGAAAAGGAATTCTATGTACATGATTGACGAAGGCATAGACTTAGCTTAACTTGTACCAAAAGGTTGTCCTGCCCAGAGGTGATAGAAACTGAACAGTTATTCCTCTGCTTATGCTTTGAGTGTGAGACCTCCCCAGCAACCCCAGGTGGGTATGGGAGATGGTGGAGGTAGGTCCTATCTCAGGCAGCTCAACACAGGACAGCCCCTGTCATTCAAGAGTAATCCTCTTGGGAAGTATGTTGCTGTGAACTCTTACTGCTAAAACCTATAGCAGCTTAAGGATGAGCTTCCAGGCCTGGGCAAGATTCTGGGCAGGACAATTAAAGAATCTGATATGCCACGCTGGTCTTATCCTCATCTTTGACATTCAGTTTTAGAGAATTCAGCCAGACTTTCCCATCTGCTTGTTAGACAACCTTCTTTCATGTGTCCCCGATACAGATTGATCTTCTACCTTAACAATAGCAACAACAAAAATCCTCAAAATTTCCAACAACTTTATGGCATCCTTCTGTAGCGTTCAACTCAGTGTTCCCTCTTACTGGGGATTCTGAATGATTCCATTGATATTTAGAATGAGGAAAGAGTTAAAGGGCTAAGTATATAGAAATTAATGACTTAAATTCAAAGCCTTGAATTTCTTGATTTCCAACCTTTTGATCTGAAAATATTCTTATCTGCCTTATGTCAATAACTGATATTCTGTTAACAAGCAGTGGTACAGTAGCCTTGTACCTTGAAGATACTCCCCCTTAATATTGCTACCAGATCCAGCATACATTATATTCACAAAATTCATTTCTTTTGGTTGTTTAGGACCCTCTCTTCGTTTCTTGTTGGAGAAGCCGTTTGAACTCAAGAGGAAGAAGCAGATTTTACAAGAATTGGGTTATAAACTTTCTATTTTACTTTTTTCCCCATTCAATAAGGGTATGTGTTTTAACTCATTAAGTCTTTGCTTTACTATAAGAAATCCACTACTGATCTAGTGATGGATAATGGATTATGTTCATTTCTCAAAGGCTTTTGGAATCCTCAAAGTGTTACAAATGCTTAGGACAGACAAGGAAAGAAGATGGAGGAGAGCAAGCGGTAAGAAGAGGAGGAGGAGGCAGCGAATAATCTTCTATCCCCTTAAGTATAATTTCCAAAATACGGTACATCCCTACTTTCTCTCATGGTTGTAATCTAGGCTAGCAGCATTTAAAATGAAATTGAGGGTTTTTCTCTAACTCTAATGAAGGGCATTCCTGGGGGGGGGGGTTATGCCTCTACGTGCTGGAAATGCAAAGGGGGAAGTGTTCCAGTTAAGAGTTTGGTAAACCATAATTCTTTCTGTTGTCAAGGATTTCACATCTTTGCCCTCACTTGGGAAAGTTCTCAAAACACATTTGACAATATTTCCCAAACACTCCAAAATATTTGTTTAGCAAAGAAAATCCCAAGCTTGGCACTAAAGAATGTAATCTTTCAACTGGCACCAGCACATTTCAATTGGTAGGAAGGCACATGTTTTTTTTTTTTTTTAAACCCCAGCAGTACTGGGGTTTAAATGCATGGATTCCCATTTGCTATGCAGATGCTCCACTTTAACCACAATCCAGCCCTTTCTTGCTTTAGTTATTTTTCATATAGGGTCTCCTATATTTTCCCAGGATTGCCTTGGACGACAACTATCTTACCTACAGCTTCCTACCTAACTAAGCATATGCCACCATGCCAGGCTTAGTGCTTGAGATGATGTTGGCTTTAAACTGGGAACTTCTCAAACTCTTCTCTCAAAGAGCTGGAATTGTAGGTGAGGGTCACTGTGTCCAGCCTCATAAAGAGACTCTTTAGAGTCTCTAGGAACAACACCAACAAGAGGGGGCCTAAAGTAGACACTGGGATTACAAAGACTTTACTCATGTTCTTACCCAACCAGAATCTTCCTCATAGGGTGAAAAGCCCAAGGGAAAAAGAGGACATGGTGAACTGGTGCCTGTATCCTTCCTTTTAAACAATGTTAAAGGTATCAATAACCCTCAAATCACAGTTCTGGGAAAGGCCCTTTCCTGAGTCTCTCTACTCAAGAGTAGAATGTGCCTCTTGTGCACATGCCTAGGCCAGAGGTTGCCTAGGCAACTGTTAGGAAGAGAATGAGCATGAATGTGGACACAATGTGGGCAAATACAGGATGGGAAAGGAAATAGGAGGGTTGTGATACAAAGTTCATTTCTTTCCACATCTTAGCAAAGAACTTATGTGTGTATGTGTGTGTGTGTGTGTGTGTTGTATGCACACATGTGCATGCACCTATGTGCATGTATGTAACAGTATTCAGTTCAAATAATACTAGAGTTCTTGTGTGAAAGACACTATCACAAGATATATATCTGTATATATTTTTTCTCATAATTTTATGGGATATCTGCTTAGCACAAAAATTAAATAACCTGCACCAGCTCCTATAGTAGGTGGTGAGCCCAAGATCTGAGCCCACGCAACATGGTTCCAAAATCTGTACTTTTAACCAGCTCACTGTTCAAATTCAAGGGTGTATCCCTTTGTGAGTTTCCACTTGAGATAAACTGACATGCATCAGAATTTCCAGTGGAATCTGGTTTTCAAAAATCAAGATCTTGCCAGGCCCAGTGGCTCACTCCTGTAATCCTAGATACTCTCTAGAGGCTGAGCTATGAGGATCACAGTTCAAAGCCAATTTGGGAAGGCAAGTCCATTAGACTCTTCAATAACTCATCAAAAAACAAAGCAAGAAAACAAGAAAGCAAGAAAGAGAGGGAGGAAGGGAGGGAAGAAGGAAGGAAGGAAGGA